>NC_134569.1:30570692-30900276 GCF_050947875.1 Dermacentor variabilis
TTTGCTTTCTTAGCGTGACTAAATCAGGTGCGATTACAAAATATTGCAAGCAGGCTGAACCATATGGCAGAAGAATGTGCATAGCCAGGCTGTGAGATAAGTTTTGTAATTAGACTTAGAACAAAAAATGAGGCTAGTAATTCAACCCTCATCATGTAACGCATGTGCTCCTTCATGTGTGCTTTGTAATACTTAGTGCAGCTTTCACAGCAATATGTTTTGTAAGCTTCTAAAGACAGATAATTAGCTTTTTGCAGATTCATATTGTCATGCCTGTGGCAAATTTTTGTGTGACTAAACCAGTTATCACAAACATTGCAAGTACGCTGAGCCACACATACCTTTAGTGACAAAAGAGTTTGCAGAGCATGAGGCAGGCGCTTCTTGCTGTATTGCCTATGTTCATCAAGAATCACAGCCATGCTATGAAGAATCACTGTAATGTTCACATTCATCCAGTAAGATAAGGCTGCTGACTTCTTTCCTTGAGTGTGATGCACTGGCTTGACTTTATTTTGTTCGGCCTCGTCCCTTTTCTCCCACTTTGTTGGTCCAGGAGCTGGAAGAAGTGCGGATTGTGAAGCAGACTGAGATCACTGAAATTGACGGGAGGCTGAAAGAGAACTACGAGCGCAAACTGGCAGACACGCTGCAGGAGCTTCGCGAGCAGTATGAATCACAGATGCGGCTGAACCGGGAGGAAATGCAGAGCATCTACGAGACCAAGATGCATGACCTTCAGGAACTGCTGGACCGACGCTCTTCAGACTCCTCCGTGACCCGTGATGAGCTGCACACCTACAAGACTCGCCTGGAAGGTGTAAACTCGCGCATCTCGGAGCTCGAATCACTGGTAAGCCACTGAGGCAGGATTCACACAGTGCGGCTGTCACACATGGCAGCTATCATTTAATTTTCCAATTGGTTGTTCATGCTAGCATCTGTATGAGTTGTGCATGTAATATCACACAAAGGGCTGCTGCTGGCATACAATGAAGCTTTAGAATGATGTTGACATAATAGCCTAGATGTATGGGGAAAGATGTAGAGGTGAGTAGTCATGCCAGTGGTGACATCTTGGTATGAAGTGTTCAGCCAAAGCATATATAAATTTTTCTTGATAATGCCGAGTGCATTCCACTTATTTGATAGTGTAAATGCAGTTACACCAACTTAAATTGGAAAATGTGTAATGTCTTTTTTTTTTTTTTTTTTTTTTTTTTGCAGAGTAGGGAATGGTAACACCAGTTCACTCCAATGAAATTCCTAAACTTATGTGCTCTACTTGGCATGTGCAGAACCAATCTCTCTCGTCCCGTGTGCGGGACTTGGAGCGGCTCCTGGAGCAAGAGCGTGACTGGCACACCCGAGCCCTGACTGCGAAGGACGAGGAGATCCACCGCCTGCGTGCTGAGATGGAGCAGCAACTGATTGAGTACCAGGACCTGCTGGACATTAAGGTAGCACTCGATCTCGAGATTGCTGCCTACCGCAAGCTGCTTGAGGGAGAAGAGACACGCCTCAACATCACTCCAAGTAAGTGCTTCAGGTTTTCCTCTCCCTAAAAGCTGCGTGCATAACTGATCACCTTCGGTGATACAGTCAAAACCTGTGATAACGAAATCCCGCAACAACGAAATTCTCACAAAAACTAAATATTTTCATATTCCCGGCGAATGGCCTTAGGATTCAATGCATTTCATACCTCTCAACAACGAAATGTTGCTGTACAGTACAACCTCGTTAAACTGCACACCCTTAAACAGTAGTTTCGCTTTAAATGTAGTCAAGCCAAATCTCTGACTCAGCGGCCATTGAACATAATGCGTTTTGTATCTGCATAAACCGTACCAGCTTATTGCTTACGTATCGGTTAACACATATCGCTTTTTATCGCAAAATCACTGTAGTACGTTGGCTCGGCAGAACAACAAGCCTCAGAGAGCGGAATGGCCTCCAAGCACACAGAGGGTGCTTGGAAGGGTGAAGCCACATCAACATCAGCATCATTCCGCCGCCGTGCCAGAGTCGCAGCGTTGTAGCCCGTGTTGTGGTGTCGTGCAAGCTAGGACAAAAACCGGGTGCTCAGCATAGAATAAAAATTAGACATTGTTCGTGCTGTAGAATGTGGCATCAAGTCGGTGCTGGCACGCGAGAGGGATCTACTGTTGACTGCGGTGTGTGGCATTTGGAATGCGAAGAAGTTGGTCGGAAATGCTGCTGCAGCTGTGAAAATGCATTGGCTACAGGGTTTGGCCTTTCGCCATCATTGCCTATGTTATTGCTGAAGTGTCGCCTAACAACAGTGATGAGGACGACAAGAAAAGTGACAGCACAGGCAATTCAGGCCCGTAAGTGGCAGATGCTGCGCGTTACGTCAGCCTTATGCAGGTGTTTGTAGAAACGAAAGTGCTGGCAGAAATGCTGGCTCGTAGCTTGAGCGAGTTTGAGGCCGCCGTTGTTGCTGCTAGCCCGCTGCGGCATCAAATGAAAATAACATACTTTTGTCACAATACTATGAATAAATTTGATACCACAATACTTGAATAAATACTGCATGTTTTCTGCCCTTTCATTGCACTCTGTCGTAGTTCTGTTTTTTTTTTCACAGGTAAGTGGGCTATCTCGCGCTATTTCGGTTAAGCAGTACTACCATTTAGTACATACTTTTTTCTAAGCTCCGACCAACTGTGGTTTAATGAGGTTTCACTGTACTACGATCCTGCAGCGACGAAATTTGGCGGAACGTAGCCCTATATATTACATACTTGCACAAGGCTAGCAGGCTCCAAAATGTGTTAAATTGTGACTGTTTTGAACCATATTAGAGGTTGGATTGCGCAACATTTTGACAGGACACACAGAAGAGAGACACACCACAGAGCGCCACACATGCTCTTCTGTGTGTCCCGTCAAAATGTTGCGCAATCCAACCTCTAATATGCTATACCAACATGCCCAGTCGTCAACCTTGCTTTGAACCAAAATTGCGTGAGATGCCACCACATTACACTGCGTGGGCACCGCCATTTTTTGTTTACAAAAACAACCAAGCTCTGGAAGTGATTGCGTGCACTGGAAACATGTCATGGCCACCATCTTGCTTGTTGATCACTCGTTTGAAGCTCCACGCATGTTGCTACCGACATATGATGATGATTTTTGCACACCTAGTGCAGTGCCTGATCTGTGCCTTGATGATAAAAATGCAGAAGAAACAAGGAAATGCATATGCCACTGATGTGGAATTGTTTATGGCACTTGAAATGGCGGTTGCAGTATGGAGTTGCACGTATCAGGCCTTGAATGGGCAATCGTCCGGGAATACACATCCCTTGCTTCAAGAACACTGGTTTTGGTTCCACGTGCCACTGACAGACATTGTGTCAGTGGCACGTGGCACCACAAAGAAATGCTTACTACAGCAATTTGCCTTTATTTTACCAAACATATATTTGTGCGAAGAGGCTGTAATCTCAATTGATTGCCTTTGGGTATACGAGATACGATCAACTTTCATGCTCAACACGGGATGCGTTGGCACCTACAGGTGACAGCATGCGCTGGAGAAATGCTGTTACATGCACAGAGCGCTCTTGCTCTGCTTCAGGTGCAAAGTTACGCAAAATCTCACAAAATTGATCATACTCCAAAAGCATTGACCGAGAATACTGGTCCATCGCAGTGCTGCCACTGCTGATGGACGCATGCAGCCCATTTTGTACTGTCGGCAATGCAGTTCTAAATCCTCGAGCAAAGCTTGCGAAAGTTGGCTAACGGAATTTTGACAATAAAGTTTTGTTCTGCGACACATTACCTATCTGTTATGTGCCATTTCGCAACAGCGAAATTCTTGCGAAAGTGAATTTTTCACGCTCCCCACCAATTTCGTTATTGCAAAGTTCCACTATACTGTCACTTGCTCGTGATTTAGTATACTGCACGCTGTTTTTCTGTAGTGATAGAGACATGCAGGGATGTCATATTTCTGCTGCTCACCATCCCTGTATGTGCAGTTGGAAACTGCATGGTGCTGCACTGCGAGAATAATGCGAGAGGAAATGTGCTTCCACTTATTTTTTTCGTTAGTATAACTGGCCACTAACAGCATAGTGACTTCAATGTTGTGCACAGCATGGAAATGACAAAGCAAACTGTACACAAAGCATTGTAGACATGAATAAATGTGTGGTACTATACTGTTCATAAAATGATAATATAGGATGCCATACGATTCCACAATAATTGATTGACCTGTGGTCACCATGATGAAATGTAACCAGTGGTGGTATTCTCGGGTGATCACTTCGGCGGATAGTTCCACTTTCGCTAGATTTCATGCGAGTTGGCACTGAATATGTTCGCGTATACTGCCAATAGCATTTCTGGCACTGTGTCAATTTAACTATCTTTGCACAGTGCTACGAGCGCTGTTGACAGTATTATTATAAATGCGTGCAGTGCCAAGTCTTGTAAAATTCCGCGAGAGCGAAACTATATGAAGGTGATTGCCTTAGAATACCACCCCAAAATACTGCATAAGTAAGTGGGCTACTAATGGCTACATCTGCTTGTTTATTTATCTAGGCTTAACCCTACCGAAGCAGCTAGATATCGTACATAAACAAGTTGTTGCATATTCACATCCATAACATCAATATATACAGTAAAACAAAATTAATTTGAATTTCACAGGACCGAAAAAGAATGTCTGAATCAACTGAATGTCAAATTGTTGAGGGTGTCAAGATAACCACAAAGAAATGCTTACTACAGCAATTTGCCTTTATTTACTAAATAAATCTGCAACCTTTTCTTCTATTTTGTCACAAAGTCAATGTGAAAGCTGCAATTTTCGTCATCTTGTGACTGATTAGTGCTTGCAACGGCAAGGGCCTTGATACTCCGTTCACATTGCAGCCGCGGCACAAGTCCAGCATTTTTATCTGTGTAGCTTCTTGCTACCATGTACACATCTCTATTATTTATTTTTTATATTTTGCCACTGAGCTGGTCGGTAACAAATCGTCCACCCATCGCAATGTAGCTGACATGTTTGCTGCCAGCGTGTGGGCTGTGGAAGAGTCACCCTTCTTCCTCGACAGCCTCCGCTAGGTTTGCGACATTGCGTGTACATTGCATAGAGTAAAAAAAAAAAAAAAAAAAAAAAAATAACCTAGTGTTTGCTGAAACCATTGTGGCTGAAACCATGGTCACTATCCCATTCAGTCACGAATTATGATATTTTGCAGGGAAAGATTTAAAGCGTGCAGGTATTGATGCTGTAGGTGTCCAGGGTGCGAAGAAAAAATGTACTTAAAGGTGGGAGGCATCATGATTCCGCAGGTTACGACGCTCCGCATCCTCGGACTCTTGATTCAAAAGGACAGGGCCGGGGGAGCAGAGTTGGAAAAAATTCAGAGAACAGTGCAACAAATAACCCACCTTATCAAAAGTGACGAGCAAAAGCCACGGACTCAAGGAAGAAGACTGCACGAAAATGATACAAGCGCTGCTCACGAGCATCGCCATGTATGGGACCCCATACGTTGACATGAAGAACAGTCAACGAGACAAAGTAAATGCCCTCATCAGAAAATCATACAAAATTGCCTTGGGCCTGTCCCCCTCCACGTCCACAGCGAAATTACTCAAAATGGGAGTCCACAACACGTGGTAAGAGCTCGTGGAAGCGCACAACGTCAACCAACTGGAGAGACTAAAGCTGACAAAGACGGGAAGAGCCCTGCTGCAAGATCTGGGCTACCAAGTTGAGGATGAAAGGCACCTACCTCAGCGCATCCCACACGAGATCAGAGACAAGCTACACATAAGTACCATTCCCAGAAACATGCATCCCGAGTACGACAAGGAAAGGAGACAGGCGAGAATACAGGCGCTCAAGCGCATACTCGCACGCACCAACAGCAAAGAAGAAAACGTTAGATATACGGATGCAGCTGCGTACAGTACCAACGACCGATTCGCAATCAGCGTGGTCGACGAGAAGGGCGAACAACTTATAGCCACATCCATACGTGCCAAGGATGCGAGCACAGCGGAAGAGGTGGGCATAGCCCTGGCCATCGCAACGTGCAAGAAGGCCATGGTTACCGTGGTGACAGACTCGCAAGAAGCATGCAGAAGGTATATGAACGGAAGGATTGGAAAGGCAGCACTTCAGGTCTTGAACAACACCAAGATAGATGCAGCAAAAATCCTCTGGACGCCGGGACACGAGTCTCTCACGGGGAACCAGGCGGCGCACGCCACGGCTCGAGATCATGCACGCCGAGCCATCTCCAACGCGCAGAGAACACGTACCAACGACTGTGACGAGGATGATGAACGGATATCCAAGAAGTACTCGGATATCTTGGCGCACTACAGGAAGCAGAGGCGTCGCTACCCACCCGCGCATAAGACGATGAGTAGGGACCAAGCGGTAACCTGGAGAAGACTACAGGCTGGAACCTACCCACACGGAACACTGCTGCACGCCATGTACCCGGGCATCTACGGGCGAGACTGCAAGTTCTGCCCGCCGGACACGCCCAACACCTTGTGCCATATGGTGCTTGGATGCAGGAATAATCGAGAAGTACCACCATCATCATCGCCACCAGGCGATATTATGCAGAAAGAGGCGGATTCAGAAGAAGAATTGGAAGACCAGTGGGAGGCTCTGCTGGTGACGCAAGACCCTGACAGCCAGCTGCGGTTGGTAAACAGGGCTCGAGCGGCGGCAGCGAGCCATGGCTATCTGGACTGAGGAGGCCACCCACCTTTGGGCTCAAGAAGCCTGGTCTCGCAATAAAGTTTATTTCTCTCTCTCTCTCTCTAGGACAATTATGCGAATTCAGTTGCGTCCTCATATGGAGACATCGTGACTCAATACTAACTTTTATTTTGCAATTATGCTTTGGCAGTTTACTAGGAGAGAAATTATTTATTCAAGGTTGTGCGAATGGTGCATGAACGAGTGCACATGTTGTGATATTGTAAGAAACAGTCCTCAGCTGCGATACACAAAGTTGCATTTCTGGCAGCGGACCCTGGTTTTTGCTACCATTCGTATACTTGGACCACTGTGGAAACGGCAACCAGACTTGCTGAGGCCAATGGGCCTTCACATTGTACCTTACACCTCAAATGATCACAACACATTTAGAGCAAGGACGGTGACGTAAAGTGAGCTATTCAGGAAGGACATAAGCAATTCTAAATTGCAACGCAGACAAAATACTCAAAAACAAAAACAACAGTACGGGCTGGTTCTGCGGGTGTGCTTCGCCCGAATGAAATTATAGGAGTCGCTGATATCCAGACAACCACTCGAGGACGTGACATAATTGCCAGACCAACATCATTTGCTCGATGGTCCGGCAGCGAGTGCATCTACCATCTTCACAATCAAACAGTGTGTACGGCGATCTTTGTTCCACATTTAAAAATTGCTGCCACACAAAAATAAAAAGAATACCCAAAAAACAAGAATTTCATTCTTCGACAGTGAACTAGATGGCACAACAAGTTCATAAAAGCATCAGTAGTTTAAAATTTTCGCATGGTGTGTGAGTCACCGGCGTGATAAAGGGCAAGTCAGTGTCTCCGTATGAAGATGCGGTTCCAAATTGGGTAACAGAACCTTGAGTACAGTGAAACCTCATTAAACTGTAGCGGGCCGGAGCTTGGAAAAAGTATGTACTAAACAATAATACTGCTTAACTGAAATAGCATGAGATCGCCCACTTACCTGCCCAAAACGGAACTGAGAGAGAGTGCGATGAAAGGGGAAAAAAAAGACATGCAGTATTTATTCACTTCACGTGACAAAAGTGTTATTTTCATTTGATGCCGGGGAGGCCTAGTAGTGGCGACGGTGGCCTCAAACTTGCTGCAGCTGCGAGCCAGCTTTTCAGCCAGCCCCCTCTTCTCGGCAAACACTCGCATGGAAGATTCCTCATTGGCATTGCATGTTCTTCATGCACGTGGGCGGTAGTGCTGCAGAAGTCGCGGGGCGCCTTTTTCATTGCGGGGCGATGGTCTCATCGCGACGATTGCATTCATGAGGCTGACATAACGCGCAGCTTCTGCCACTGTCGGGCCTGAATTGCTCGTGCTGTCGCTTTCTGTGTCGTCCTCATCACTGTCGCTAGTTGACACTTCACAACAACAGAGGCAACGATGGTGAAAAGTCGAACCTCGTAGCCGACATCTCTTCGCGGTCACAGCTGCCGAGCAACTTCTTCACATTACAAATGCCACATACTGTAGTCAACAGTAGATCCCTGTGCGTGCCAGCGCAGACTTCTTCGTGTCACGTTCGATAGCACGAACAATGTCTAATTTTAAAGCAAAGCTTTCTTTGCTTCTTCCTTCGACATTCCCACTGCTGCTGCTGCTTTCGGGAGGTCGTTGGTTCAGAGCCTGTATATAGATGACAGGTATGAGTAAGAGGAGAGGAAAGGCGATGGGTGGAACTTGTTTTCACCCCACTGCGTTGAATGTGCACAGTGCCCTCTGGAGCTCCCTGGCGGTCGCCACATTAGCCGCATTAGAGGAGAAGGAGAGTTCCCATATAAGTGAGCTGGGGGAGGTGACATGAGAAGGCAAGGAAACCCCACTACTATACGACAGCGGTTGCAGGAAAACAGGATAAGCTCAACTTCAAGGTACGGTACAGTACATTACTGCTGTTTCTGAAAAATAAATGCCATGCAAATATGTCAAGCGGGGAACTTGCGCAGGGCATGCAGAAGCACAGCCACATTAATTAAAGTGCATTGAAGGGTCCAGAAGACACTATGGAAGCAGTTGATTGTCAAATCGACACTTCTGTGCCCGCCACATTGGCTTTGCGGCTATGGCATTGCTAGAGGTCGTGGATTTGATCCCAATCACGGCAGCTGCATTTTGACGAAGGCAAAATAGAAAACACACATGCACTTAAATTTTGAGACACATTAAAGAACATCACAGCGTCAAAATTAATCTGGAGTCCGCCACTACGGCTTGCCTCATAATCCGAGTGTAGTTTTGGCATGTACAGCCCCATAATCCAATTCAAGTTTAGTAATTCTGCCACAATCCAATATTCTATGTGAGGGAATGACAACGCTCAACCCTCACAGAATTTATAAAATATGGCGCACAACAATGCTTCAAGCAAACACCTCTCCCTGTATGTTCTGTGTGCTACGCATACAAACAGCAGTGGTGCACGCAAGGTAACATATAACATCGACTCGCCACTCTCATGTTAGACTAAACATTGAAAAAATTAAGCTTTAGCCATCAACAGCTCCGCTAATTATCCTCAATCAAAGCATACAGCATTTTTTTCTTCTATGCTGAGCATCTGGCGTCTTTTTTATCCGAGCTTTGGCATGATGCGAGTCCTTGTTTGCATGACGCCAACAACACTCTGGCATGGCACCGAAATGATGTTGATGTGGCTTCACGCGCAAATGCGCAGGGTGCTTGGAGGTCATTGTTCTGCTCTCTGAGGCTTGTTTGGCCGAGCTGCCCGATGGAGACGACGCGCCCCCGTGCTTGTGTGATGGAAAGTGGAAACACTACTTGTTAACTGACACGAATGCAATAAGCTGGTACGGTTTACGCGGATACAAAACACATTATGTTCAATGGCTGCTAGTCAGAAATTTGGCTTTACTACCTTTAAAACGAAACTACTGTTTAAGCGGATATGGCTTAACGAGGTTTTACTGTAACTGTTTCTTCAAATTTAGCTTTTTTCACATAAGACAGTGGTTTTTAGCTGTTCTGAATGATTGAGGCTGTGTTAAAAGAAAAATTTGAACAGCAACTCACCAGAGCTCCTGTAAAACGTGGAGGCATCCATCTTGAAACACCTTTAGTGTTTTGCCTCTTCATATCATATGGCACTAATTACATTTATTTGTATCTTGAATATTAGTCGCACCAGTGTGCAGCTTTTTATGAAGAATGCAACGAAGAAAGTCTCGTCTCTATATGGAGACATCATGACTGAAAGGGCTATTGACCGGATTGCGGATGGAGACCACATAGTTTTAAAGACAAGCGGCGAACATGCACACAGAGTCTGAACGTAACTACTGTGTGCCGCAACTGCTGCAGATGAAACGACGTCAACAGGATTACGGATGACGACTACGCAGTGTTAAAAGCGCGTGACCAACGCATGCACTGTCAAAATAAAGATGCTGTTTGCTGCAACTGTACAGTTCTGAAAGCATGCGAGCATCGCGAGGTTATACCCAGCGGTAAATGCGTGAATAAAGATTATAAAGGTACAAAAAGGCACAAAGCAGTCTGGTGTTCCTGTCATTTCTGTGCACTTTCTGCTGATGACTATGGCGATGCAAACTCTGCCGCTTAGTTTAGGTCAGACATTAGTGCCACTTTTGCTCTTTTGGGTCGCACATTTGTAGCACTTCACTTTCCCTGCACTCCAAGTTTGGCCGAATGAACAAGAGTTTGATGCCATTAAATAATGCATATGCCTGCCGGGACCAGAGGACAAGTCTAAATTATTCAATTTTTCAAATTGGTGAGATTTCACTGTAATACGTAAGTGCACGTTCCATCAAACTATCTGAAAAAAATTAAATTCGCTTTTCAAAAGAGGGTCTCCACTAAACTTGAAGCTTTTGTGCCATTCTTTTTCTCCCTTCCCAGCATCCAGTCCTACAAGCTCGGAAATGTTTGTGACTCCTCACCGCGGTACCAAGCGAAAGCGCACCTTTATGTCCCACCGTGAAGAACAGAGCAACTCTGATGCCCAAGTGACTGCATCTGCAAAGGGAGACCTTGAACTTTCTGACCACTGCATTGATGGCAAGTATGTTGCCATCCACAACAAAGGAATGAAGGTCAGTGCCTCTGTTTTACCTTAGCTGGCTGTTGGATGTACATGAACCTAATACGCCTGTCAAGCGGGTAAGTTAAGTGCACGTCGAGGCCTTGAGTGATACTCTAGGCTAAGCGGTGCTAAAAGGGAAAACAAAGCGCACTCGCAGTAAAAAAAAAAGTGGCGACAGCCTAAGAGCATGTTTTTTGAATATGTAGATTATAGAAAAAACTAAAAAGTTATTGTTTTACATTGTACTATAGATAAAAAAAAACATAATGTTTATTTTCTCAACAGAAAATGAAGAGATTTTTATTATAAGAGTATTGCAAGTGAATACCAGCCAAGACGAATATCTAGCCAAGCCAGAACATGGTGGTGGGCACCGAGACTGCATTTGATCCTGCTAAAATAGAATATGAGCGAGTTCTGTTCCTATTATTTTGTTAAAAGCTGTTCAATAACTAAAATGAACTTATGTGTCCTTTTTTTATGCATTACATTTTGTACCATGCAAACCGCTGGCGGCAAGGCTAAGCACTCGGCCAGCAAAGTGCATTCCGTGAACGCACTCCGACCAGAGTACACTCTTCTGCGAGTGACACTGCACTTGCGAAGTTTAGATTTGGCACAGTACACTTAAACCGAGTGACACTCTCCATAAGTGCACTTAACTTGCCCACTTTGACAGGGGTATAAGCTATTATTCTGCATGGGTGTGACATTTGTATTCTCACTTGCATTATAATCTTGGGAGGACAGGTGTCATTATTCTTATCGGGCAAATTTTCTAATTATAGATTTATTTTAATTGCCTTCAGGTGCGAGTAAACTTTGTGCATTCAAACATTTGTTAATGCTATCACTTAAACTTGAGTGCAATTAAAGACAATCGCACAGCAGTGAAAATTAGCAATTGCACAGTAAGAATTAAGTTTACAAATGTGTAACTCAGTAGTAAAAATAGATACCACAATACTATGAACTGCATTATCACATAGAAAGCTCTAAGCAAACATGCTTTGTTTTTTTTTTAGACAGTCTGATACAGTTCACAGAATTGTGATGCCTGTTCTTGGCATGAAGCTATTGAGTTGTAAAATTCATGTTTCAGCATACCGTATTTACTCGAATCTAGGCCGACCCCGATTCTAAGCCGACCCCTTAAAGTCCGAAGGCAACAACAAAAAATATTACCTCGAATGTAAGCCGAACAAAAAAAGCAAGGACAGTGTTCACAAAATGCAAAAAGCATTTATTGAATCTGAACATGCAGAGCTGATTCAACGTTGTCGTCATTGCTGTGTTCCTTGTCACTGTCCATGTTTGCTTGGGCGAGCGCAGCCTTCACGTTGTTGGTCAAGTGCCGATGACAAGGAGCGACTTCTTTGTCAGAAGGGCTCCTGGACGCCATCGCCACACAATCTTAACCCACTCTTCCACCATTGCACCCGTCATCCACCCGTTCTCATTTGCCCGCACAATTACATTTCTTGTGAAAGTTTCTCGAGCAGGCAGTGTCTTCCTTTTAAATATCATATGAGGAGGGAGTTTATGTCCATCAGCTGTGCAGCACAGCATCACAGTTACGAGCTGCTTCTCGTAGCCCGCAGAGCACACCTTCACCTCCTGGGCACCCTTTTCATTCACGGTGTACACCACTGGTATACCAAAATACACAGCCGTCTGGTCGGCGTTGCCGATTTACTTAAGGTTGTAGCCTGCCGCTTCTCTCTTTCGCAGCACGGAGCGCTGAAAAGCTATCAGCTTTTCTTCGAAATCGCTTGGCAGCTTCTGGGTGATTGAAGTGTGACGTCGGAGGCTGAAGCCAAAGCACTTAATGAGTTTCTGAAGCCAGCCCTGGCTGGCTTTGAAATCCTTTGGCGTTAGGCCTCGCTCCCTCGAAAGTTCCCTAGCTTTCTCTTGGAGCACTTCTGTTGTCACTGGAAGAGCAGCTGCTCTCTGCGTCCGAACAAAGTTGGTCAAAACTGTGTCTACTTCGTGGTGACGGCCTTTCTTTGGTCTACTAAATGCCATCCTCGTTGCGGCGCACGCAAAAAGCTGCTGTCGTTGTCCCCTCCAACGACGGACGTTTTTCTCGTCGACGCTGAAGTCCCGCACGGCTTGAAGGTTCGACGATGCCTCTGCAGCTACCACAACTTTTCGCTTGAAAGCGGCACTGTAGTGGCATCTCCTGCTTGGTGCCATCGCGATAACACCATGCCGCACACCGATACGGCCGACACGACACAGGTCAAAATGGCGACCTCGCTTGTGTACGGTTGGCTACTGGCACTGCTAGTAGCGGCTGCAATACTGACTTTTCTAGATGGCGCTAGCTATGCACCATATTTAGCAGTTTCAATTCAAAACTGGCGCGTTTTTTAAGATCCTCGAATCTAAGCCGACCCTAGAGTTTGGAATATGATTATCTGAAAAAAACTATCGGCCTAGATTCAAATAAATACGGTATGTATTTTAATGTTGCCGGTTTTTTTTGGCAGGTTATCAAAAATTTGAGGCCATGAATAAAATAATTTCACTTAAAACTGTTAGAAGTGAACTTTCTCTTAAATGCTACAAATTTTGTTCATATTAATTCACCGGGTGCACAAGAACAGCATATCAGCTTTTCTCATGCATTTGAGTAAGGGAGTCTGACATGGCCTCTAACATAATGCTTCCACTTAAAATTCGGCATCTACGGTTGTGAATTTGGTGTTGTGGGCAAGTTACTCTTGCACACTCAGTCACTAATAATTTTTGTTGCCGAAATGTTGCCGAAACTGTAAACGTTACAAAACAGCTAAAACTGTACAGCTGAATGCCTTTCTAATGAAGTGCTTGAGACCTCCAAAATGTTTTGTTATACAGGTAACTTTGTTGTAAAAATTGCGCACCTTATCACTAAGAATACAGCAGGCTAAGCATGTTCAACAAGGGAAAACCTTTATTTAAAATGAATGCAAGGACGACTTTGTGAAGTAAGTTGCAATTGTTTTGTGGGCACTTCATCTGATGGAATTTGCTACTGAAACCGCCCTATTGCAACGAGGTCACAGCATGCTCTGCAGTGAAATGTGGGAGCAACGCGGGGTAGAGCTACAGATCGTTCAATGTCGCTGTTTTGTCCTCGGCCATCAAAATTCTTGGCTCATTTACTAGGTATGACTGCTACCTTCATAGACCTAGATGGCTTTGAATACGTCAGTCGTCAGTTAAGATTATATCATCACATTGTCATCAACTATGACGTATTTGCCAGCTATCGCACCTGCTGCTGTGTTACAACAAGCAGTGTGCGAGTTGGGCGATTCCTGGAGCAGCGCAGCAGGACTATAACATTTGCTGACATCTGCTTGCTCATCAAGTGCGTCACTAGGCCGGAGCGTAGCTCAGTAGCATCTGCAAGGTCGACATGGCATTAGTTGTAAAGCAATAAATCAGCCATGTGGCCATCTAAATTCCGTCGTTGTACAGGCAAATTTGATACAATGGTCTTTGTTGTTGAAGCATTCACAATGCGTATGAAGAGAGGAATGTGACCAGAACAAAATCATTCCTTTGCTGTACAAGTCATTTTGTTGTAGAGGCATTCTTTGTACAGTCATTCGACTGTTGTACTTTAGGTAAACTTCTGGGTGCTGAAGCCATTGAAGTCCAAACAAGGCACCAACATTGCTTTGAAAGCAGACTCCTTGTTAGGCTTTTAACAGGATGCAGTATTTTATTACAAGCAGTGGACATGTGTAAGCAAGCCTCCTAAGAGACATTTATAATGTTAAGAGGGAACTAAATTTAAACACTGTCATGCACCTCTAATTAAACCTGCATGTGATTGCTAGAATTTCAATGCTGGTTAGCTGGGATGCAATTGTGTTGCTTCGCAAATTACTACTTACCTTCCTTGTTGGGTTTTCTCATTCCCGCCCTCCGTCTTTGTCTGCTTCAGGAGGTGCCGTTGGCTGGTTGGCAGGTTCACAGCAAAGCAGGTGACGATGAGTTCACGTTCAAGTTCCACCGTACCCACGTAATCAAGCCAGGAGCCACAATCACTGTACGTGTCACAAAACTTGGCTTCTTTGCAACTTCTGTTTGCCATTTCGTTTGTCATCAACCACAGTGGCTATTCAGTTATGAAAGAGCAACTGTGTCAGTGGCTTGAATTAATTTTTCTGTCTGTTGTCTGTGCATGCTATAGTTCAGCCATGAACCTGTACAGCTTGCCAAGCTTTCAGTTCCATTGCAGGGAACCTATCAGTCTAAACAGGTTCAGATTCTCGCTTCGTTAGCTTTCGCTTTCTCTTCTTTTGGCTTCAGCAGCCAGAAACAAAGCGTCATTCCTTTGTGCATGAAAGTTGAACAGTGTGTTGCAATATTTGTGCAGATCTGGAGTCCCGATTGTGGGGTCACGCACAACCCTCCCGGAGACCTGGTCATGCGCAACACCAAGTGGCCGAAGGGAGAGCAGAAGCGCACAGCACTCCTCAATTCGGAAGGCCAGGAAGTGGCAACACGAGAAAGTCGTCGTCGCCAGTTCAGCAGACTCTCCGAACGCAGCTCAGGCATTGGTGGTCCCTCCGGCTTCCGCAGCGAGCACATCTTCCACGATAATGTGAGCCTCCTATCCATGCTTCTCAAGAGCCTAGTTGGCATGTCATAGCTATATGGGCATATGCATTGTGGAAGTTACTGCTCAGAACATACAGATAAATGAACAAAAACAATGTACATGCAACAAACATTGTGCTTACGTTACAGTGAAACATCATTAATCTGTACCTGCGGGAATGCTGCCTAACTGCTCATTAAACCATAGTATGCACAAACTGCCTAATACAAATTTTTGTCAGCTGACATGCACCGGTGTTATGAGAAAAGAAATAAATGCCATGCTGCAGTAAATGTTGGCCTAAATACACACTACAAATTTTTTTTCCTGAAGTGCTGAAAAAATATGGCTCTCGCATGATCGGGGGATAGCGCAAAGGCAATACAGTACCCGACCAATTTTCTGGACCTCGCGGGGACCAAAAAATAGTCCAAAATATCGAACAGCTAGAAAAACTCGCCCCCCCCCCCCCCCCCCCACAAAATGAAACTAATTAGACTTAGACTAGTTTCAGAAAATCCCTAATAATTCCCTGCCTTGGAGGGCAAGGCATCGCTTGGAGGTGATCAGGTTTGCTTGGATTTGCGCAAGAGTGAAGTCTCTGTATACAGTTGACAAGAGCATCACTGTGTTGGCGATCTTCATTGGCGGAGATCGCCATGGAAATAGAAGAAATGTCATGTTTTTTCGCACCACTAGGCTCTCGCGAAGGCACAGGAATTGGTGCTGATCACACAAACACGAAGCCTTACAAGGATGCTCAGTGGCTCTGAGAGACACCTGCACTGTGGACACCATGTGCAAAGTAGCAACCGAAACTCAAAACAGAAAGAAAGAAAAAACATGGATCCTGCATTACATGATTATGACGATAGTGCTTACCGAAAAGGGAGAAAAAAAGTGCCGTCCCGTGGAGCGTTTCGTTGGCCAAAAAAGAAGCGGGCATGGCCTCAGAGATGGGAGAATGACGTGCACGTCACAATCTTGGAGGCTATATAGCAGGCCACTGGAAGCCAAGCCAGTGGAAAAGCCAACATGGCGGCCCCCAAGATCGGATAGCGTGGTTTGGGATGAGCGATTTAGTCCGGAAAATCTAATTTTGGCACCTAAATTTGTTGCAAAAATGTGTTAGCTCTATGGGGACCCTGGCGGTGCATTTATGAAGTCCGGAATGTGCAACAAGTCCAAATTTTTGGAGTCCGAAAAATCTGTTGGCTACTGTACACCAAAATAGCGATACCAAGGAGTATTTCAAAACTCGCACAGGGAGAACAGCAGCAAATGTAGCAGTACAATTAGCGACTCGTCCAACTTTGCTTTCCCCAGTGCATGCGTGCACGACATGCTATTGGGCAAAAACCATTGCTGCTTCATTGAAATGCAGTACCTACCTGATGCTGTGGCGTCCAATCGTCCCTGCGATTTCTGTGCAGCGCTTAGTTGCCTACTAAGCGCACGTCATCACTGTGCCGGGAAACCTGGTGTACCATACTTGTGCATTTTTGTGGTGGACCTGCACCCACATTTCATAGGGTTGCCTATGCAGTGATGTTTCTTAGTAGGAGTGCCGCTTCTGTTTAGGCACAGGCGTGACACATATCTTGTTGCACCAACATGCACTTGAAGTTGTCCTGCTTTGAGTAATAAAGAACGAGATAACTTTTCCTGACTCCTGTAGCTCGAATCAACACATGCAAGAATGCCTATTATAACGGGACTATGCAGCACGCAGCCGTGGACTAGACAAAGCGGGAATACTCCCAAACTACCATGGTGGCAGTCGCCATAGGGCAAAGCAAAAAAAAAAAAACATTTTTAAAAATCAGTTTTGGCAGAAAGCAAGAGTGACCGCTCAGTAAGAATTTTTTTCTGGAAGTCGGGGAAGGTTGCAACACCTCCAGCGCAACACTAGGTGGCGGCATTCCAAAAAGGATTGTTTTTTTTTTTTTCTTGAGGTTCATCACTGCCATACATGTGAGATGACCCTCAGAGCATTAAAGCCAAACCAAAGCAATCCAAAACGATAGAAGGTTTGGTGTCTGGCTTGGCATACTTGCTGAGGAAGTGCATAGTCAACGTGTAGTCACTATACTGTTTGCATTTCTTACAGTATAAAGCTAACCATGAAATGACAAATAAAAAAAATTTTTTTTTTCATGAAAAATAGTTAATTTCACACCGAAGGTCCCTGTTGACATGAATCAAACAATGTATACAGGCGTAGGGTGCAAGCCGTGATTTATTGTAGAACGTCGCACATTTCGTGGTACTTTGACATTCCTTTGTCTTCATGTGTATGTTGTCTGTGTGATTTGATCCAGCCAGCAGGCTGTTCCATTAGTTTAATTTACCAGTTCAAGGAACTAAAAAGTTATAAATTCTCTAGCCCTAAAAAATTTTGCTTGCAGAAACTTTTTGCTAAATCTGATGGGCCTCAGTTCACAGAAATGTAGTGGTTCTTAGTGTGGCCTGCAGTGATGCGTAAAATGCATGCCAAAGTGCCCAGGATTTGCTGCCTTCAAATTTATCAGGCTTGCATTGAGCATGGCTCTTATTCTCACCAGAAAGCTGCTTTTGGGTGCTACCATCAACGGAAAAAATACCCCCTCCCCCCCCCCCCCCCCCCAGTGCCACATTCTGCTTTTTTTAGGTTGGCAAAATCACAAACTGATTAAGCCAGCTAGAAAAGAGCAAGAGCCACACCGTGTGAACTTCAGCAGTCTTCTTGTGCACCGTATACAGTTAAACATTGACATAAGTAATGAAAATAGGCACATTAGTTCATTATATTTAAATTTTGTTATATTGAAATTGGACCTTTTATGCAAAGTACACTTGCAGACAGACTTTTTTTATATGGAAACTTCTAAAATTTTTAAAATTAGCAAGCAATAGAAAAAAAAGCTTAATTTCAATGAGAAAAGGAATATCATTTTGTTCAATTGGAGTGTCAGTGACCAAAGCTATGGCTACATGCTGTGTCAACAATATTTTCACATCGGTGGTACGACGTGAAGCCTGCAATGCTTTTGCATCCACACAATTAGCCGCCTTTGGTAGTGTCACCTCCAGACGCACAACTCTGTCCTAAAGAGCACAGGGAGAGGGGAGAGAATTCTTTGTCTCTTGCATCTCCAAAACTAGAGATGACGTGAACTCCAGCACTAAAGCACTAAATGTATGGGAAGACCGCACACGAAGCCATGGCCATATATTGGCTTGGCCAATCTTTATACCCGCCGCAGATGACCTCAAAGATTAGGCACATGAGCCGTGTATGCACTCTGCTGCGCTAGCAACTAAAAAGAAAGGCCCCTGTCCCCATCTGATGCGTAGGAATACTGCGCACACCAAGCTGCCATCCTTCTCAGTTCGCTCTCACACACTTTTCCTCACACCCACAGCATACTGTGTGGTGCTCTTGTTGCTACATATACTGTGCCGCTTCGGTGGCTGCCGCACGATTCGAGAAGTGCATTTTCACACAGCCGCACGCAATTCTATTTGTGTCCATGCTTGTTTACATTTATTGCCTTGGTATTTCATGATGGCAGTCAAATTTTGTTATAATATTTAAATTGTGTATAAACACACTTAGTTACATTGAGGTTCAAAATGCATGGTGTTCTGTAGACAAGTTACAAAAACGTAGATACTTTGTTATATTGAGTATTTCCTTGTATTGAAGTTTTTTTCTACTGAGGTTTAACTGTATTTAAGTTTCACACCTTAACTTGGAAGCCACCAACTGCAGTGCTGCGATAGCTGTGGTGGAGTACTGCACAGAGTGTCAAGTCGTGGGCTTGGTAGCCACATTTTGACAAGGGTGGAACACAAAACGCTTGGCTTACATAGATTTAGGTGTACAATATATAACCCCAGGAGGCTGAAATTAATCTTGAATGCTCCACCATGGCACCTGTTATAGTCCATTTGTTGCCTTCATACATTGAACTTTATCGATAGAAAATGCAAAACCTGTTTTTATTTCTCAGCTATCACATAATAAGCCTTAGCTGTCTGGCTGCTTTAGAATTTGTATTGTAAAGCATTTCTGGCTTTCAAAAATTCTTGAATTTTTAAACTATTTTGCTACATCTTTGTATTTGCTTAATTTCACAGAACAGTATCCAGCAAACTGTTCCACATTAGGCAAGAGTAGGCACTGCCCTTGTAAAACGTCTTGGCATGCAGTTCTGGTGTCTGAAGTTCTTTTTGTGCTTCTTGGAGTTTTTAACGGTGGAAATTAATAACATACTGTACAGCACAATCATTTACTTAATACTGGGCATTATGATATGTTGCAGGTGGACCCAAATGACCCAAATCGGTGCAGCATTATGTGAACTTAACCCTCAAGAGAGAGTGCTGTCACCACTGCACCTAGACAACCGAGCATGTGCCATCAGAATACATCAGCGCTTTTACTTTGTACTGCTCTACAGTTTTGCCCGTCAAATGTACCATCATGGACGGCAAAGTGTGTGCCACAGTTCATTTTCACTTTTGCTTTATTCCTTTCCACACATTTTTTTATTAGACTTGAACCTGTTTTGACTGTACCAATGGCTGTACCTCCCCAACAGCTCTATAATTGAAAATGTCGTAAAATGTTTAAGCTCCTTTTGCATTTGGAGACCTCTTCTATGCTTTGAAATTTTTGACAATTTTATTTCTCTTCCTTCCTTCCTCACTCCATATTGTTGAGATTGTCCATTTCAATTATTGAATGCATATCAAGAAAATACGGCCACTTATTGAGAATCTGTCTTTTCCTTATTTTTTCTGCTGCGCATATCTTGCATTCTTTACTTTATTTCACCAATTTTGTGCTACAGAAAGGAATATATATATAAATATAACCTTTCTTTTGTGTGTGTTGCATGTTCAGCAGCTATTGTATTCGTAGAACAAAGTAAAAGCTATAATTAAGCATGTTTTCTTTCTCCTGCATTTATCAACTCTATTAACTTTAGCACTTCAGTGCTAGAGTTAATAGTGTCTCATGCTTGCTCTTCGAACGTTTTGCTAGAGTTGGCTCTTGCGTTGTGTAGAAGTCTGTTGTATTTGCTTTTACCTGTTAGCTTTGTCCAATATCATTTTAATTGTCCTCGTTTGTGAACTTCAGTGTGACCACTTATGACGAACAGATTTTAACTTGCATATTTTGTAGAGTTCCTTGAGAAATTCTGCAGTTGGGATCTTTAACATCTTAGGTTGAGGCATTTGTTAAAAACCATAAATCATGTCAAACAAAAATAATCCAAGTATCATCTCCATAATTTCTTAGTGCATGGTAGTACGAGTTCAGATTGCAACCAGTTTTGGATCAATCATCCTTAGTCATTAGAACGGACTCGTCCTTCTCTCAAAATGAGATGTGAACTGCAAATTTTATGTTATTCAGACAAGCAGCATTAAAAAATAATTTTTAGGTGAGACATTTCACTTGTTTTGGGCTGTTTTCCCCACACTCCATGCTGCCCCGCCTCCCTTCTCTCTCTTTTCCCTTTGTTCTTGGAGA
The DNA here is from genome assembly GCF_050947875.1 of Dermacentor variabilis. NCBI lineage: Eukaryota > Metazoa > Arthropoda > Arachnida > Ixodida > Ixodidae > Dermacentor > Dermacentor variabilis. The sequence goes on from NC_134569.1 coordinate 30,591,684, forward strand.
GCTATCCACTTTTTAGTCCAAGTTCATCTGGTTACTCCAATGAACTTGTTTGTACCGGTGTTTGCCTTGCCTCCCAAAGGATCTCCGAACATGGGACTTCTCTTGCTCTTTGTGGGGTTTAAAAACATTGTATTCTGTATTCCTTCTTTAATCTAGGCTCACACAAGAAAGTAAATGGCCAATTCAGTCTGTTCCTTGGTACCAAATTAGTGGTACCAAATCACACCATGAATAAGTTACTGAACGACTTGTTCAGCACACAGAAAATGTTAATGTACCTTTAATAGGGGCTCCATTGCCACTAAGGGGAAAGTATTTTGTTGGAATGCTGGTGGAAAATAGAAAAGTAAGAATAAATGAGCACTGCTGCCTTGTCTAAGGTTTTAGTCATCAAATCGACGAGAATTTCATATAATTTCGCACTTACTTGGAAAAGGAAGAGCATTCACAGGTAACCCATCATCATGTCACTGCTGGTCACATCTATGTATTGTTGAAAAACTTTCACTTCAAATCAACCATGCCTAATCTTCATTACCGAAAACACCTGCATGAAAAGTTATGTACCTTCTGTGCATTTCCTAGTTTATTGTGCCACTTTTATTGCGTGCCTGAAGCAACAGTGCGATTGTATGGCACAAGTGCGCTCTAGTTTTGTGTGGCGCTACCACTTGTGGCATAATTGTTTCTGCACTTTCGTTCACATTTTCGTTCATGAATACACGAACTGCAGTGTATTCTCGCATTCATCCCCTCATTTCCACTTCCATTCAGTATGAGGTCACTTTAAGTACTACTTGAACTTCATTGTTGCTTCGTTCACATTATGTGGTTTGAATGAAGCCATAGGTCAGCAGACATTGGCACGTTTTGCTCTGATAATGGCAGCAGTACTTTCATTTTAGCACGTGAACATGGCAGTGTTGTTACCTTTTTCTGGTGCACCTTTAGTCTGTTTTTGTGCTTTCATGCTTGAAACTATGTGAATGTTCCAAGGTATTCGTGTGCTGTGCTTATGATGCTGCATGGTGCTTTATGTCCATGACTTCATCTGAGCACTGCTCCAAATTTTGGTTTAAATAGGAGGAAAGAAATATATAGTAAAAGAATGGCATCCTTACAATTTACCAAGGAAGTCTTGCATAGAAGAAATTCACAATGTCCATCAGATGCCAAGTTTGACTCTGTGCACTTGCATATACCTAGGCTTGGTAGCAAGTTGTTACTGGCTTCTCTTGCTGCGGCTGAAATTGCTGGACAGAACTTATAACCTGTTGCTGCCGTATGCTGTGTGTTTTCTCGTTAGGACAGTTGAGAATGTGTGCATGTTGGATGCTCATATGTGCAGTTTGCTGTTACTAGAAGGGCTGCTGTTCTTACAGTAGTATCAAAATTGCCATGTTTTCTCGCACTGGCCTGTAGGCATATCTGTTTTGCATCGACATGGCTGCAGTTAATAGTTGCTACGGCATACCCATTCTGTGCAGGTCAGTACTGGTCATTTACCAGAGCCAATTAAATTTTGAGCTTATGGCAGCGCCCATGTTAAGCTGTTGTAATGAAAATGAAGCAAGCTAGTGGTTTGAACTCTACGAGAAGGACCATGTACTATATGGTCAGTTGCTGTGCTTTTTGAAAAGCTGCACAGATGCTTACTGCGTCATACATTGCAGCATTGCAAAGCATGTGCAATTTGCATAAATCAAATGCCGTTTTGTGTTGCCTAGTTGTTGGGGCATCTGTTTTCAAATGTATGTTGTAGGTGCTTGTGACAATATTTGTGTTATCTGTTGTTCATTTACGTTGGGTAGCATTTCTTTGAAGAAAGCTAAACCTACAGTGCCAGTGACCACTGCCATGCTTCACCCCAGAATGCACTCTGTTAGCAAGTTGCATACCACCCACGAATTATATAACCTCAGCACATCACCGCTATTCACACTAACATTAAGTAAGGTTGTCTCAACTGAGACCCATGCAGTGTCGGGTGCTTTCACACTGCTTACAAGAAAAGTGCCTAGCTATATATCCGTCGAGTAAGCACTTAAAGATTGGTGCGACTGTCTTTTTTTTCTCTTCCTTGTTGGGAAGAATAAGTGATTTAAACTTTGCATAACTGGGTGCTTTGTCCTCCTTGCTGTGTTTTGATTTAGCAGTTCCCACTGCCGTAATTGTGTTCTCGGTACAAAGTTGCCAGATCACCGGATTGTATGTTCTGAGTGATGTCATGCACACGCACATAAAAAGTGAGCAGTGATTTGGACATACTTTGTTTGGCTTTGGCTTCCGAAATATATTGCATGTCCATTCATTTCGACAATTTCTTGTGTGGCTGTGGCTCTGCATTCTTGTGGTGTACAAAACACTATTAAAGTTGAATTTATTTGTATTCAGGTTTCCTGTGTGTGTTGTCAGTTGCCACTGTACGTGCAATTTAAAATGGGCAGTCACATTCTTAAGGTGGTGGACCAATTTGATCAAATTCAGAAGACATGACCAGTGGCTCTGCTGGTGTATGAAGAGAGCAGGCCTCGTGTTCAATGCAACATTGTAGGGAATGCAATTGTGGGTTTGTCCAGGGAATTTTGAGCGGAAGTTGAGGGAGGTGTCTCTCCTGTACTGCACTCTTATTGTAGAGTCCTTTTATTCTCACCTGTCCATTGATTTTGTCAGATGGAATCCCAGCCATGGCGGCCACATTTCGATGGGGGCCAAATGCGAAAACACCCGTGTACTTAGATCCTAAGGGGTCCCCCACTCTGGTGTGCCTTATAATCAGATCGTGATTTTGGCACGTAAAATCCCATAATTTAATGTAATCTTGAGGGCTACGCAGGTTTGTTATGGTGCAAATACAACATGCTTCTTACCATAGTTGCTTTTCAGCCTGCTAGGAATTGCTACCAGAGTTCTTTGCAGCAGCAGTGGCACAATAAAACTAGTGATGTTCATCTACTCGAGTTGAAAGGAGTTAAAGTACCATTGATATGTCAATAGAGTGCTAAGTCTATTCTTCTACGTTGACATTTTGATGCCTAGATGTTAGAAGCGAACAAATGTTTGCAACTGCGGTATCTGTAACAAAGGTGGTATTTGTTATTTGTCAAGTTTTGGGAGTCATTGCTTGGTTACTGGATTGTGATACTGGCCTGTATTGATGCCATGTTCACCGATGCAGTTGTCTCCCAATGCGCATATACCAGTAACCTATTAATTTGGATAAAAATATCCAAATGTCTACAAACAAATGGCCGATATTATTGCACTGTGAAAATCTTTGCCAATCATTTTCTTTTTAAGATACCATTTCATACAAACAAATGCCAAGAGAGAGGAGACTTTCATTGACTTGATGGACAATATCACTCCAAAAAGGGTCTATTGGTGCAGTTTATTTACAAGCATTACAAGCACCACTGAGTCTTCTTAAGCATGGTACTCTGCAGCACAATATGTATGTACCTGCATTTTGGTATGCATCAGCATGGCAGTAGAGGCAAAGTATGGGAAAGCAGCACATCAATACACTAATGACGACACAGACAAGTAAATGTTAGGCACACAAATTTTCTGCTGAATAATGATATATACGAGACTTCCGTGGAGCACCTAGCCACATTTCATCTTGGAAAGACTGGGGCCAAAAATTAAACCTACTTGAGCTTAGATACACATGTTTAGCGGGGAAAAATGCAGTTAGGAGTAATGCTTCAGCACCTAATCTTGAAGAAACATGTAACATGCAGAATAAAAGAGCACAGCAGCAGTACCGAAGTGCTCCCTGCGAAATAAGGGAATACAGTCTTGCACGTCCTCTGCAATCAAAACATGGTTTGCATATACAATGTTTTATATGAATGTCTGGCAAGCATGTGCAAAAGCTAGAACTCTACGAGCCCTGTTAAACATTTTTTTTCTTGCACACAAGCTAGAAAAAAGCTTGCACTGGGCCCCATCTTGAGCAAAGTACAAGGTCCACAAAAAAGCTGGCCCTCTTAGTGTGCAAAATGCAAAGTGGAAACACGTTTTTTTTTTTTTTTACACTGAAACTGAACATAGAAAAATAAAGCACTACATTATGTACCCACAGAATTTCACTGCATTACTCAACACGGCAGCCTTTCTTCTTTTTTTTTTTTTTTTCCTGGAAAAAGCAGATGTAATACTTCTAACATTAAGCACAAATGAAGTGACATTCTAGCTAGCACAAGGCTTATCACAGCGATTTTTACATAGCAGATTTTAACAGGGAGTAAAGTAACCTAATCATAAAAAATGCCTCGAAGGGGAAAATACAGTAAGCTGAAACCAACAACACAGGAAAAGTCACGCTCAGGTACGTTGGCACTTTGGTAATTTGTCTACTGCTAGGAATTGCAGCATATTCCACTGGTCGTTCTGGAGGAGCTTTGCATACCCTCAAGAAAGCACTTGAACCTCAGATTTCAAAAAATCTAAATCTGCCAGTATAAAAACATGCTGTTGTGCGCTGCCATCAATGTGGAAGTTGACAGACACTGCCTGCAGAAAGTGCGACGTGTTAGGACTTCTGGATTGAATTTGTGCATCAGAAGGTGCAACAAGAGAGAGCAATACGCAGCAGAGCCTGTTGATCTGATACGACCGCTGGAACACGAGCGGCGGCTCTCGAGTCAACCAGTGCAAAGCAAAACTTTAGACAGCAGGAAACCTGCTCGGAGTCGGCCAGTGGAATTTACCTTCACCTTCACTTGAGAAATTCACCAGAAGTTATTCTGTGTTTTGCATAAGCTACACCAATGTGCATTCAATTCAAAAGCACACGTGTCAACTCCGCATGATTTTGCCAGAACAGTTCCATAAACTGCTTCACGAAGACTAATCGTATGCTATGTACTTGCAATACTGAAACAGTTGCCTCAACAAGGGTTATTTCAGAGACTAGTAACTGCATCAAAGAAAAATATATATGAAGAGGCAAATGGGGTGTGAGATGCAGACAAGGTAGAGTGCAAACACAAATGGTTCCTTTGCTAAACCAAGAGAGGGTCCCAGATGAGCCATGCTGTTTTTCTGCGGGTTGCACAAGCTAGGGCCATAGATCACCAGGATTATGGACTGCCCTTTGACATTCTCAAAGTTTCTTGCGCCAGAAAAACACAGCAGTAGTTCAGCTTGCACAGATGTTGCTGAACAGTGGCTACCTTGCAGTGTCCATGTAGTGCTGCCGATGCTTGGACAGCATGTCAGTGACTGTGATAACTTTCTTTAATATGGGCTGCAAGGGGAAAAAAGCATGAAAGCCTTATTCATACAGCTTTTCCATTCTACTGTGACCACCTCGTAAAATTAAAAGCAAGAGAATACCCACCACAGAAAACATGAGCCTCAAGCTAATTGAAAAAAGTAAAAGGAGTTCAAAGAACTCAAAATACATCTTAGGATTAAAAAAAAGAAAAGGTGAACAGAAATAACAAAAATAAAGATGAAATAAAATCATTTTAAAAATTATCAGTGTGTCTTCTGTCAAAAGTCTACAACAGCTATTAACACAATTAAACAGCTCATGGACACAAGTTCAATGACATCTGTTTGTTAATTTCTTCATGCCACAAACTGTCTCTGAGCACTATAGTAAAGGAGCACCAGTGCCATGTTCTATCCACTGGGCAAGCGGAACATTTTCATTTCATTAGGGATTTGCAGCAGAACTCAGCTCACTGTTCAAAATGAACCCCACACAAGCTTCGATCAAGTTGAGGCAGAAATGCAGCAGTTGATTACAAAAATTGGGTATTTGTGTGCGACAGTTCAAAGTGGCATGCGTGCTGAAGTGACAAATTGAGCTACATTGTTCATTTCATACTTGTCCAGGCCAGGAGCGAAAACGTACCTTTTCATTGCTCTGTGTAAGCAAGTCATCCTTGTGCATGACACATATGTGGTGCAGCGTTGCCAAGTCACGAGCAGGGTCCCCAACAAATGTGTCGTCAGGCTCTGGTTTTTCAGGAACATTCTGGGAGCATGTTACACAAGCATACAATGATGGAACCTGCCCATAATATTGCATGATATTGTAAAGTACTGCAATCAAAGCCAAAAAATAAAGAAATTGGTGAGAAATACTAAAAATTAATTTATTATACTGGAAAGTTTATTAGAATATTGAAGGCTACATTGTGTATGTCACACTGTGAACAGCCACGCTTCTCTGTAGTCACAGATGGAATGGTGTGCATCACAAATCGAATTAATCATTATATTTATTAATGAAATAATGATATACCGGCCACCAAAGTTTTCGTTTCTGCAACGCTGGTTCAGTGTAATGACTGGTGGTGCTGTGGATACATGTGCAAATTATCATGCAGGTGCTAGAAATCTGACTGAATAATAGGTCGATGATTGTCTTAATGTTTTTTTTTTAAATCAAATAACATAAAAAAAACATTAGTGTCAATATGACAGTTGTATGAAAGTTAAAAAAATATTTCACAATGAAAAGTTTGTAGCCAAGCAGTTAACAGCGCATGTGTTACCTTCTACATTTCACTGCTTCTAGAAGTAAAAAAATGCTATTCCGGGCTTTGCTATTGGTTGAAACATAGTGCTGCTCGGTGTACTGCCCATGGACTGCTGACAGACATGTTGTTTTATCTATCCTTGCATCTCTTATTGTGATAACTACACCACCAGGCACAGGCACTTAGTTGTGCCTTTTCTATCCGCTTCAGGTGCCAGTTAAAGGGAGACTAAAGGCAAATTTTTAGCTAAATGTAGACTGTTAAAATTCCATTCCATAAACCTCACAATGCTTGTTTTGTGCCAAGAAAATTCTTAGTTTAAGAGAAAATCGTGTCTGAATGGTCCGGATACCTTTAGCGCAATTCAAATCGCCTGTCCTGAACAGGGGAGTGGTGATGTTGCATATGCCATCACCACTCTTTCCTGGCATCGGTGAGTAAAACGGTGCCCAATAGACAGCGCAAAACACAAATGCGCAGCCATGGAGGAAATCACGACTGACAACATTGGATTCGCTGCTGCAGCTGCTTTCGATCGAGTGGCGTGGACGGTTTAGGAATCCTGCGACATCACATGCACATGCAATTCTCTGCTACTTGTAGTTTGTGTCAATTTAACGAGCCAGAAATACTAGCGCAGCAGTATGCAGTACTGAAACGACTGAAATGTGAAAGCGCGGGTGATGCAGAATTGAGCAAAACTGAAACGCTTTGACCGCCCTCATCGTTCCAAAGTAATGTCAATGAGTTTTTTTCTAAACATCGAGTAGAACAGGACAAGTAGCATTTTCTTATGTCTAATAATGCAATGCAATTATTTTTTTATTAGCAGAGGTTGAGTACTAAACACGGAATTATAATGAGGAGTGACTACGTCATTAGGCTTGTACTCGCATGTCCCGGGTGAGCTGCAAATCGTGTCCTGCATTTACCTCAATTACTCTATTACTAAAACTTTGTTCTCTATAATATTGACGCCTTAGACGTTCTCGAGCATCAATCTACCAATTGAATAAAGGGAAAATCAGACATCCACCCGTTCGTAGCAATTGCTACAAAGGAAACCCATACGGGTTCCTCGAAAGAAAAGCCTCAGAGTTGAAGAAAAATTCGTCCTGGTCCGGGACTCGAACCCGGGACCACCGCCTTTCCGGGGCAGCCGCTCTACCATCTGAGCTAACCAGGCGGCTAGCAGATGGCAGGGCGAAGTCGAATCTGTCGACAACACGAAGCATAGGCAAGAGCAATCTACCAATTTCGTTTGACTTAACATTTGCCTTTAGTGTCTCTTTGATTTTATCATACACTGTTACATAGATTCCCCTTGTTGGCAACCCGAAAGCCATACATGTAAGCTGCAGCAGAGCTGTACCACATATGTGATTTAACACTGTAGGTGTGAAGTGATTCACACCATGGCTTCTCAATGTTTGTGTTGGAGCACTGCTGTGAAATATGTCTTACAGCCAGCATCGACTCCAGTCATGTGTATATGCAATCTCACATTTTTAAAGATGCCACTCCTGCCATGCAATGGAAACAGAGGACAATGCAATGGCCCTTTTTTCCTTCGTGTAGTCTGCCTCCCACATGTAGTCTGCATGGCGTTATGCAACTGTAGGACACTAAATGAATGTTTCTCTCTTGACTTCTGCTCCTAAACTCTGTATCTACAAACCTAATATAAATAAGTCATTCAGAAAAAAAAAATTGGAGGACGCTTAAGCTTCGCCTTCAAGAGTGGAACGCGACAGCGTTCCCATCGACCCGCCAAGGGGTGTAAGACAATGGGCTACGGCGCAGCGAATACGCGCCCCGCATCGGACGCGGTGAGCGTCGAGCAACACAGCGTTCGGCGCGACAACGAAATGTGCGCCTGAGCAAGCGACGCACGCCTGAGCCTTAGAAACAGCTCGTTTCTAAGGCAACACCGCGTTCACTAGAGGCGCTTTTGTACCGCTTTGAAGCATCGAACTCGTGGCTCAGTGGTAACGTCTCCGTCTCACACTCCGGAGACCCTGGTTCGATTCCCACCCAGCCCATCTTGGAAGTTGCTTTTTATTTATGAAGTGCCTGCCGTGATTTATCGCTCACGGCCAACGCCGCGGACGCCGACACCGGCTTTTCTGCGACACGAGTTCCTTAACGCTATCGCGTTAAAATGTTCTACATGACCACACACTGGTGCCCCCCCCCCGCCAGCTACCTTCAGACTAGCAGTTTTCTCTAACATACTTCAGGCATGTTAGACAATTTTGCAGCAAACATCTAATCGAAAATGTCTTGAGATGCATGCAACAAGTTTTAAATTGATTTTTGCTTATAACTAAAGGAACTACATCTTTGCGGAAAACAATTCTAGATGCAGTCTCCAAAGGGGCTATTCAAGATACTTACAGCAATGTCATCCAGGAAACGGATCATCCGATTTTTGTTTTTGAGTATGAAAGGATTTACAACCTCCATCCAGGGCTCCTGTTCAAACAAGATCAAGAGCAAAAGATACAGAAACCCATCTTGGTGCTGCAGTTTTCCAGACTCACCTTGGCCCCGAACTCAACAAGGTTGGCCAGGTTCTGGAGACACTTTGCCACTAGTATGAGGCTACGTGATGCTGTCTCTGATGGAGTGTCTACAAAATGACAAAATTCACAAGGCTAATAAGAACGATGAGTGGCGAATCATTACGTCTTGCCTCTCCAACAAAACCCACACCATATCTCTACGCTTTCATGGTCACTGAACTAGCATGTATGTCAATGTTACTAACTTTTGTCCAAGTTACTATTCTCATTCCACATGAAATGAGAATAGCTGAATGCAGCCATGCAGCATTTTATCCATTGCTTCAGTACACAGACGTACCTCAAACACTATGTGTACTAGTCACTTACATGTTCCACTGAACATCCCTAAAGATTTTCATCACAGATTAGTACCTAGAAAGGAGGCCACATTGTGCAACAATGGTTAAACATGAGTAAAGGCCAACTTTAACTTAATTAGCTTCAATTTTCAAAAATTTTCAATCGAATTATTTTTTCCCCTTCCACTAGAATGCGTTGTTTCTCAATTTAAAGAAATGCTAAAAAGAAAAATCAGCTGAGCTGCATTAGTAAATTACCCTTCTGCAATACTGGGGGAAAAAAATACTCTCACTGCAAAAGGAAGCTTGGTAAGAAACACAAAAACAAAAGACTGGTGGCAACGGCACCCTGAAGTACCAGCTTGCTGTGACATCTTGGTTCTTGGTGGCAAGTGCCAAGGCCTGGTTCACTTCTTACTGGTAAAGATGGGTGACACTGCACTCTAAAATAGCCAAAGCTTAAACTTATCCCGAATACAAGACAATTTTGAAATCAGTGGCATGATGCTGATGTACTGGCACTATGGTTTTGGCATGAATTTAAATAAATTGGAACTTTAAACTTCATTTTCTTATCTTATAATCAACCTATTACTGCAAAATAAACAAATATATAGTACTGCTAGAATAGTTAACCAGTCTAAACTGAATTAGGTTTTATCTTAAGTGTCCTTTAAGTAAAACAATTTTTCTTGGCAGCTTGGTTTAAACGAGGTCTTCATAAATTGCATGTGCACTCTGGTAGATTGCACAGGCAGGACCCATGTGAAAGTGGCGAGAAAACTTCATTGCTATACCAGCCTGGCAAATGCAGGCACCGACATATGTGGCGCCTGTTTTAACAAGACGGCATGTTCTGCTTTTGCTATGTCAGCATTTTATTCACATTAACCATACAGACTCACTGTTTTGGTAGACTGCATACAACACTCCATTTGTAACAATTAATCACATGCAAGACCAAGCTCTGCAGCCGATTACCTTAGGTCACAGCAGAATGCTAATCCAGCCTGTTCACAATAATATCGCCATCCTTTTCTCAATCAGTACTAGTTCACTTCAGTCACTGAAGAAAGACATTCATTGCACAGCAGAGCAACAGTTTCTAAACAATATAGGAAAGAACGATGTGTGGAGAATTTACATTTGCTACTGCAAACAGTTGTCGTTGATTATCACAAGCCAGTTAAATTTTTCTCAGCCATACCTCCTTAGAATTCTTTATTCAGTTTTTGCCATACCATTTCGCTGTGCACTAAAAAGTTAAAATTAGCTGACCCCTCTGTGATTTATTCGTTTTAATAAATGAACTTTGTAGTAGTACCCTTCCCCTTTTTTCTTCGAATGTTGATGTGTTTGCTAACTTCTAAGCCATTCCGCCTTTAATTTTAATCTTTTTTAAGGTAACCACTGGCCTGTTTTGACAATCTTAATCAGACACTGTGTTCACTCCTGATTACACCTAGTGTTGCACCGTTCCTGCATCTGTAGGAATTCAGCACTCGTCTCAGCAAAACTTTTTGAGCAATACTCATTCAAACTTGCAGTTTACTTTTTTATATAAATTCACACCATGTAGAACATAGCTAATTACTGAAGTAAATTCAAATGTTTAGCTGGGTAATATAGTTTTTCAATGCTTTTCACTGCTTTCAGTGCTTTCTGTTCCTCGATACATACATTTTCTGTATGTTCATTCCTGCTAGGACTCAAGTTACTCTGCAGAATAACTAAACAAACAAATAAACAATAGTGAACAGTTATCAGCCACTGCACGTGTCTTTCAGACATATTTTTCTTGGCTTTGCATGCACAAGCAATGCCATACGAAGTGGTACACACCGCTGATGAGGTTGAACTGTCTCGGGTTCAGTATAGCAGGGCACAGAAGCCGCAGGAAAATGAACCCACTGTAATGCAAGATGGCAAGATATACGTTAGGAAGATTTTTCTTTATTAAGGTCATGTGGGCATAAAAGGGAAATAATATGTGCGAGTTGAGCTCAATATAGAAGTTAACTGCAACTCCAGTCTTGCAAAGATGCAGTTGTAGAGTATGCAGATAAAACAAGTTATCATATTCATTCAACTAAAAGGCAAGATTCTTTCCCAGAATTTATAGCTTCAAAGTTACTCCACACCTTGTTGCGAGGCTGGTAGATTCAGTTAACCTACTTTTTCAATATCAAGACAGCAGTGCAAGCTGTAGCAACCAATAAGCTTTGGTAGGTGAGGCAGTATTTTCCATCACACCAACAGAAAGTGAATGCTCTTGATCATCAATGAGCTATTAAGAGAACAAAGTATCACCTCGACAGTTGGCGGAAAGCAGTTGTGGAACATGCCAGAAAGTGACATTTTTTATGATGTGTTTATTTTATGAAGTTTTTTCTGTGTTACACTAAAACCTCGTTAAACCGTACCCGCTTAAACAGTAGTTTCATTTTAAAAGTAGTACACTAAAGTCAAATCCCCGACTCAGCGGCCATTGGACATAATGTGTTTTGTGTCCACATAAACTGTACCAGCTTAATGCGTACGTATCGGTTAACACGTAGCGTTTCCACTTTTTGTCACGCAAACATGGTGGTGCGTCGTCTCCATTGGGTGGCCCGGCAGAACAACAAGCCTCAAAGATCAGAACAACGGCCTGCAAGTGCTCCGTGCGATTGTGCGTGAAGCCACATCAACATCATTTCGGCGCCATGCCATAGAACAAAGAACTGTGCCAGAGAGCATTGGGGCATCGTGCAAACAAGGACTCCCATCGTGCCGAAGCTCGAATAGAAAAGACCCCGGGTGCTCAGCATAGAAGACAAATTAGACATCATTTGTGCTATCGAATGTGACACGAAATCAGCACTGGCATGCAACATGGATCTAGTGCTGACTACGGTGTGTGGCATTTGAAATGCAAAGAAGTTGCTCGGCAGCGCTGCTGCGACTGCGTAGAGATGTTGGCTACAAGGTTCGACTCTTCACCATCGTTTTTGCCTCTGTTGTTGCCGAAGTGTCAACTAGCAACAGTGATGAGGACGACACGGAAAGCAACAGTACAGGCGATTCAGCCCCTACAGTGGCAGAAGCTGCACGTTACATCAGCCTCATGAATGCAATCGTTGCGACGAGAACAGCACCCCGCAATAAAAAAGGCGTCCCGTGACTTCTGCAGTGCTACCGCCCGCGTGCATGGAGAACATGCAATGCCAATGAGGAATCTGCCATGTGATTGTTTACTGAGAAGAAGGGGCTGGCTGAAAAGCTGGCTCACAGCTTCAGTAAGTTTGAGGCAGCTGTCGTCACTGCTAGGCCGCGGCGGCATCAAACGAAAATAACACTCTTGTCACGTGAAGTGAATGAATACTGCAGGTCTTTTTCCCCTTTCATCGCACTCTCTCTGAGCTCCGTTTTTGACAGGTAAGTGGGCGATCTCATGCTATTTCAGTTAAGCAGTACTACCGTTTAGTACATACTTTTTCCGAGCTCTGGTCAACTATGGTTTAACGAGGTTTCACTGTATATTAGAATAAATTAAATTTTCTTAGTCGTTTAGTCGCGGCACTACCACTAGGCTCTATTGCAATTTGAAACACAATGCACCATTCAATATCTTGAACTATGCCTGTACGACACCCATGACAACTTGGGCACAGACACAAGCAGGCACGGTATTCTTGGGTCAACCACTTTCGGAGATACCATCACCTTCACATGACTTGGCACCAGATGCGTCTCACATGCCAAGCTTCTAATCTTCACGTACTGACAGGAACAGCATTGGCTGTATATCTTGCATACGTTGATGCATCCAGTGCCAAGTCATGCAAGACTTCGAAAGGGATAGTATCTCCAGTGATCGCCCAAGTATGCCTCCCCAGAATGAGCAAAGTTTTCGTTTTGTTATCATTGCCATCTTGAAACCAAAAGTAACGAAATGGCACTTCTGGCCTAGTCTATAGCCTAGCCAACCCAGTAGTTGCCGACCAAGCCAATGAGCCATGCTAAATCAAGCTGGGGCTAGCATGCTGCATATTTGTGTGCAATGTCGTGCATGTCTCATGAGTCCAATGTTCCTTGCTTAACATAATAAATAACAACATGGTCTTGGGCGACTTTTTTATATACATATACTATATATAGTTTTGGTCACTCAGAATGATTAGCAGGCTCCACCCTTGCTGTCTGAGCTGACGAGGGCTGCAATGAAGTGAGAGAAGTGCTGCACGATGAAAGTTGTGAACCTGCGACTGTTCTGCTAGAGCTAGAGAAAGAAAGCGGTAAAACTCTCCAAGCTGTCACAAAATAAAAATTTAGTGCAAGCTCTGACTCTACTTTCGTGTGTCTATAGAGATGAAATGACAATGTCTAAAATACACTGATGCGATTGCATGTAAACGTACACACAGCACAGCACTCACAAGCTTTTGTGGCTACTTGCAGAATCAAGACACTCTTTCTTGAACGTACGATAAAATCTGTTTGTGGCTTTGTATCTGCACACCTTGCAGTCGGTTGTCCACTTCACAAATTTGAATGGCGTTTATTTTTCAGAAATAGCAGAGACTTACAGTGTCGTACGTTCAGTTTGACCACAACTGCTCTTGTGTCTATTACTAGTGGTAACGTTTCCTTACCTTCTCACATCGCCTTTTCCTTGCTTGTCCCGCCCTTCCCCCCTGTGTGGGAACTGTGAGCGAAAAGTGGCAAGGCTTGTTTTGCAACTGCACCGGTTCTACTCATTCTATGCCTCTTCTCCCTGCCTCCTCTCTATCATTCTATCTCCCTTTCCTTGGGACTTGCACTTCAGCAGAAGGGTACGCACTGCACTTTCTGCATTGCTCTTGCGGGGCGGTCACGGATAATTACAGCTGTCAAGAGGCTAATCTGTCGACGCCCAGGGAGCTTCCGAAGGAATAGTGCACACGTGATATGAAGTAAAGGTCCAAGCGAGTTTCTCGCGTCATTTTTCTTCTCTCTGCCACGCTCCTTCCATGTATATACACGGTCTGAACCACCCACCGACGCAGCAGCAGTAGTGCAAAAGTCGAATGAAGAGGCAATGAAAGCTTTGGTTTAAAACACAAGCTAGCAAAAGGTAGCACATCTGGTGAAATTCTGTGGCCCACAAATCTCACCTGACAACTCTGGTCTTGACCATCGGATCATGTGGCCACTTGGATGCCACCTTCTTCTGAAGGCAATGACAAATGTACCTCAATGTGCTGAAATATAAAAATAAAAATAAGGGACTATGGGCATAGAAGGCAGCTGGGAGTTCAAGCACAGCCCATTGGATGTACAATACCTGTGTGTGGGCACATATGAATTTTAAATACTGTCGCATGTCCAGTGCTTGTGATCACTTGTTGCTTTTTGCATGTTATCTGCGTTATTGCACTTTCATTCTTGCACAAGACGTCCATGCGGTATCTGTTATGTCATAAGTGTTCAAACTAGCTTGGCAGTCCCCTCACTATGTGACATAGGTAAAGCAAATAGAAGCAAATTGTGAAACTGTCGTAATGATTGCTGGCTAACTGAGAATCTCTGCTGATGTACAATGATATCAACATAATTACTGAGAGCTATAGCGAGTGCCATTTGATCCAATGAATGCCAGCCATGCTGCAAGCTTCACCTCCACTAGTATGGAGATGCACATTTCTTTTTGTGGGCACAAGTTCACCCAATCAAGAAATTCGGTTCTTGAAGTTTCTTGTCATCTGACTGCCTGCCTGGGTCCGTTATTTCCTGAATGTTTGTGACCTCCAGCTGACTGGCATATGCATGAAAAATGATGTAACTTCACACGAAATTACACTATGCTCATGCCTCCACAGGGGGGACTGTGTTCGTACAATTTTGGTATTGTGCAATTTGTATTATCTGTACAATGGTCATTATATTCAGCAATCACTTTCAATTATACTTTTTTCACATGACTTGACATAACCCATCATGCAATGCCATGCCATAGGAACAGAAATTTGCTGAAGTCGCTATGATTGTGCCAGTCAAACACTTGACAAAAATGCTTACAGGAGACAACTTATGATGGTAGTTAGGACCTCAAAGCGAAACCTAGGCTATGAGAGATGCAATGGGAGGCTCCAAACTGGGACAAGCAGAAGAATTGCAGTACAGGAGCATTCTTAAAATTCTTTACACGTAAGAACGTGCAAAAGTTGAACTTGCAACTTCATGTACAAGAAAGGAACACCATGGACACAAAGCCACCACAGCAAATGCTTAGAGGCAAAAGGCCCACCCACAAGCCTATTTGGTCATTCCTGTGCTCAGTGGTTGAGTGAATCAAAGCACAGTTGAAGTGATATTAGCTGCATAACCAAAAGTTATTAGGTATCCAGAATGAAGCAGCAAAGACATCTAATGTTAATCTTCTTTTCCATCTCCACAACATTAGAAACGTGGGAGGAGGGCCTAACGCAGCTTGTTTTTCCTCACTGAATTACTGATAGCCTTTACCTGCTAACATGAAATAAGCGCTTTGTGCAGAGTCTACAACGTCATAATCAAAAATGAGTGGGTGCTACTAATGCTCACCGGCAGCAATATTCCACAGATGAAAAAATAGACTCAACAATCGAATCCAGCACCGAGAGCAGATGCTCAGCATTGGCACAGGCTTCTGAGGGACTGTCAAGTTTACTAGGATTCAACTGGAAATAAGGAAACATAGACAAAAAATTATTTCACAGTGTGTATGACACAAGAAAATGACCATCATTCAGCAGCTCTTATTTAACTATGCAGTGCACTGGACAAAATTATACACCTTGAGCAAGCGACAACCTGACATTTGTTCAAGCAATACATAATTTTTGTCTTACACTGTAGTTTGAATAGAGTGACATGAGCAATTAGTACAAGGGTATAAAGTAATTGCTGATGGATTAATGAAATCAGACATTCATTATCTTAGTATTTAGGTTAGTAACTTTCTGAGTCATTAACATTAGCATGGTCTAGATGGCCTTTAGCAAGCACTAATGTTATGCATTCTACATGTTCATTTTGTTTCTTAGTGGTTGCACGCATGCAATAAGGCCAAACCTATATACTATAACAAAAATAGATATAACAAATTATCAGGTATAACTAAGCAAATCTAAAACATTTGTCACTGATATCAGCCTGTAACAAATACAGCAGAACCTCGTTCATATGTTTTCTAAATAAAAACATCCAAGAAAAAAAAAGTTTGCTAACCAGAACAACGTATGATCCGAAGACCCTAAGAAATTCGGCTCACTCAACAGTAGTTGACATCTAGTTAATACAAAGTGTTGCACGAATCATTGCAGCACGAGACGCTAACACATGTTGAGCTGATGGGGCATGAGCAGCCCAAGATGCATGTTGACATTTCTTCGGCTTCAGCAAGCTAGCGGCTGAATAATCACCAAGCTAACGTCTGGATAATAAACCATTCAAAGCGTACGGTACGATTCCAATGGTACTACACCATAGTGTGCTGTGAAACAGATAGTTGAAAATGCTTATCGGAATAAGGTTGGAGGCAATAGTTGCGATTGGCGACGTGCAATGACATGCGAGGAGATCTGCTGGTGCCTGAAGAAGAAACTGAGTGCGTGCCGGCATTTCTGGATGACACTGGCCAGCGAGCACAGCAGGGAAGCTGCCATGGCGGGTGGCTACTGCTCTCAATCGCACATGGGTCGCACCTTTTCTTATTCACATGCATCTAGCGGCAGGAAAACATATTATACGATCACAGTTTGGCGATGTATTGAACACTGATGCTGAAAGATTGTGTTTTCCGAGATTCTCCAGTAAAAAAGAATCGTAACTGTATTGGGTCATTTATTGTGTTCCCCATCGTGAGCGCCGGCGCCCAGAAATTCTATCAAACAGGATGGTATCAGTGAGGCTCTACTGTATGTGAAGGGTTCTTTGTTTTCAGGTTCCATATATATATATATATTTTTTTTTAATTGGGGGACAAAAATCTGGTGCTATTCTTCAAACTGACAATTGGGGAGAAATCTTTTTTGTTATCAAATGATTCCGTAATAAGTTTTTTTTTTTTTTTATCTACAGATGTACTAAGCAATACACTCAGTTTATTGAATCAGAAGGTATCACGGGCTTCTTAACCCTAACGCGTTAAAATTGGTGTTTGTTTCAAGCTGGTAATCGGGGGGACATCAGGGTATTCTAGAAAACACTTGCCAAAATTTGGCGTTTCTTGGAAATGAATCAGTAAGGATGACAGTAAGGAGCATTGATAACTTCTGAGAAATGAAAAATTTTATTCACAAAAAGCTGGTCAACAACTTTTTACACACTCTTGTTTACAGAGATTATCATCTGCATGCGCAACATGCTGGTCTCCATTCGAGCCCTGTCCGGTCATTGAATGTATCTCAGCTAGGAGAAAGTTCTCTCGACGTCACAGCTTCCACTAGCTAGGCACAACAATGTCAGTGCAGCATTTGCCAGCCTAGGTCAGTGAGCGGTAGAGTCATGCCAATACTCAATGAGTTCGACAGTTGTGTTTGTGGGGCTTGCTTCCAGCAAGTACTGATTGAACTCGCTGTGAAGCGAATCTATATCATCGGTTACTGACTTGAACAGAGGTCGGTAGTCATCAAATGACTGCCCCAACAGAAATGGATCCAGGACAGCTCCCAACTTCCACAAAGTTAGCTGGTTTACGTCTCTGTCTGAGACATTCCGTTCAACAGTGCAGTACCACTTTGTGGTGAGTTTCATGCAAAACTCTTCACAAGATGCTTTTACTAATGCGGCGATGCTCTTGGGTAACGTAGACAGAACAGCTCTGGCCTGATCGCTTTTACCGATCATTGTGAAAGCTCATTGACAGTCTGCTGCAGCATGGCGTTTACCAGATGATCAAAGCTGGGCATCGGAAGTTTTCCTGCTTTCAAGCATTTTCTGGGCATATAAAAGAGGACCGAGTGTGTCTCTCATCAGGATTGTCTTTGCATAAACAACTTCTTTTTCAGAAAGTATCACTCGAATAGCTTCCACTTTGCTGCTATCATGCGAGCTTTCAGCAAGTTGCATCAACAAGCTCCACATTTCTATGACAACTACAAATGCTTTGTAGAAGCTTTGCCATCTATTCGGGACAGAGAAGATGGCTTCTTAACATCAGGTCCAAAGAGGCCATTAGAAGCACAAATTTCGGCGTACTTTTGGTAGAGCATGTTAGCGTGCTTAAATAACGCTCCAAAGTTGATCACTATGGATCGAACTGTTGACATGCATGGTGAAGAACTGGCATGGTCAACACTCTCATGAATGAGGTGTGCTAAATCTTTCACATACAAGATTTGGATTCCTTCAGCTTGACAGTTTTCTCGTACCATTTTTCGCATGTACTCCACTGAGTCTGTAGCTACAGTCACGTCTTTTCACGTCTTGCCTACAGTCAGGAGAGCCTTGCTGACTACGCTGGCCACCACCATGTAGCTATTCAAAGCATTTACTCTGTCGACGTCGACCAAAACAACTTGCTTCTTCGCGGTTTTTCAGCTATAGGAGCACAGGGGAGTGGTGATAGTGGGCACTCCAGTGATATCTGGTGATTCGTCGACGATGACACTCACTTTCATATCTCGCATATCACTGCGGATTTTCACCATGTGCTTGTCAAAAGCTTCTTTCAGGTATTTCAGCCGAAGTCTTTGTCCTGTCGGCATGGTCTTCACGGCCTTGCGGTATTTGCGTACGAAGTCCCCCAGAGGTCTGCCCACCTGGTGCATGCCCATTCCACTGCAGGCTAGGGCATGAACGAAGTCATGGATTATGCCATCCACTTCAGTTTCTTTCCCCTGTTGTCTACAGGACATATCAAAGAGCATCTGCTGAGATGTTCCTGCCTTCTCAGCTTTTTGGGTCGACATCTTGAACTTTTTATGACGAGATGATGCTAGATGCTCGTGAATTTGGTCATAGGGCTTCTTCGCTGGGTTGGTGACCATCTCGGTGTTGCAATATTTGCACACTAACGTGCGGCTGCCTTCACTGTCTTTCGTTGCGATCTGGAAATCTTCATGCTCTTTACATCAGTCATACGGTGTCCTTCGTTTTCTTCCCATCTCCACGCTGAATTTTCCCGTGCCAGCACTGGAGCCTTATGTTCATGACAGTGGCTTTGCACTCTGCAGTCACCCCTGGCAGTCGGAAGTGACAATGGAGATCATGCATCTCATTGGTTAGAGTTCGTACTCTAAACAAATCAGATGCATGATTCACTTCATTGCCAGTTCCCTCTCTCCAGATGGCTGGTGAGTTCTTTGTTAGCAGTGCTTCGAATTTGTGGAGAAAACCTGTAGGAAAACCTAAAAGACCAACCTCCTGTCGCTTGCTGGTCACATTCTCTCATTTGTCTTTCTACCCCCCACCAAAACGTGACTCTTTTTTGAAGTCCATCAAATTTGAACAATGCCACCATTCTCGGAATCTTGCTGTTCCTGTCAAAACAGAATTTTGAGTGCAGTGGCTTCTTTCCCTTCTTTTGTGGGCAGCCGAAAGGGGATATCACAAGCTGTGTGAAGCGTGGAGGTACAGAACACTACATGGCTCTCAACAAGGTCGATCGACGAGCACGTCTAACTCACCATTACGGAGGCTGGCTGGAGAAAAGTGATAATAGGCATTGGGGCCCTCGCTGGTAAAAAACCTGTGCAAGAAACATCTTCATCGCTCAACCTCTACCCCACTAACTTGTCAACTGTTCTTTTTGTATAAAAGCCATGGAAACAGGTGCACATACCCGAGACTAATCTACAATAGGTGAAGCGCAGTTTTCTTTGCTTTTTTTTCGTCGGAAATTTGGTACTCGCTGACTGGCAGCCATGTGCTCGCAGCGTGGTCAGCCTGAAATGTGTTTGCCCCTTTATTTTGCAAGCTTTTTTGGGGGAGGAAGGTGCACGTACAAGCTCACAGTGACCTGTAGAGAAAGTGGGGTAAAAAAGTGCAGCACTAGAAAGCAACATCTACTCTCCAAGCAGCAGAGTGAGAATGCACCCATTTGTTCATACTGTGCAGGGTGCCCGTAGAGAACGGCGGACCGTCAGTGCACGATTGTGCATGTGCAGATCGCTACTGGGAAGGTCCATTTGGGGAGAAATTGGATTTAACCTGATTCTCCGGAAACATGTTCGAGGTGTAAAAATCAGGTTTTACCCGAAAACAAACAAACCTATGTATATGCTTATAATGAATATTGGATATAACGAGGGTATTTAAATGCTGAATGTGATTTTGCTATAACGAGGTTTGATTGTACTGCACATGCATTGGTTCTTGGCTGTGCTTGCAGTATGCCAACTAGCAGGCAGACTCACCTCACAAGACTGCCTCCCATCCATTACACGAATTATAGAGTCATAAACGGTGTGCTTCAGAAACTCATGGCCTGTCGAGCGCATGTATTGGTCCATCAGCGTCGTTGTCAATGACGTAGTGCGAAACAACGTTGATGTCTCCTCTGCAAATATGAAGAGGCAGTTTAACAAAGGCATCTAAAAGGCACATTCAAAGAAATAGGTTCATTATAAGGTTAACAAAAAAATCATTTGTGCCACAGTGACACATACATTTTATGGAGATGCACTTACTGTTTTGTTTGCTAGATCTGGATAAATTATAACTGTCTTAGAAACCTATTCATTGTCAACATGATCATTAGTGTAGCAGGGCTGCAAGCCTGCTCATGTAAAAAAGCAAGCAAGTTGTTGAAGGAGGCACAATGAGCATTGTAAGAGTTGAGGAGGACGTTGGGATGAAAAACTTGGGAGGTTTATTTACATTATTTACAGTGAGAGTCAATTAACAGTCTTAAAGTCATTATGGGCCGGCAGCAACTCGGACGCTGCGGCCCGCGGCAAGAAGCTCGAAAGAGAAGAATCAAGGAATGCTCTACGAATGCTCTAGGAATGCTCTCGGTCTGTGTCTTTTAAGCCCTTCGGTGTCTCGAAGACACGTCACGTTCGGCCAATGGGAGAGCCCGCTCAGGTGACGCCATTTTCGGCCAATCGGTGAGCCCGCTCAAGTGTCGTCATTTTCGGCCAATGGTAGGCGCCCATGCGATGGTGTCACACCTGGCGGAGAGGGTCGCTGCTCGTGTGTTTGTCCGAGGGCTTACTTCTCCCTGCGGTCTTGCCTTGCTGACTTGCAATGAGCCATCACAATAGGCGGGTGGCGGTGACACTGCCAGGTTTTCACGACGCATTACAGCCGTCTTGCTTCGGGACCCACTTTACCCTCAACAGTGCCAGGCTCTCGCTTCACTTTCGGGAAGAGTCAAGCCGTGAATAGCTCCACCTGCGGCACACGAAGTGGGGGCCGCCAACTTGTTTGCACGTGCTGCGCCTCAGGAATGTGGTATTCGTGCTTCTGTGCTCCTTAATTAGCTGTGGTGCGATTCGATGTGGTCTGGTGAACTCGAAGTAGGCTCAGGAAACGGTCCCGTATCTAACAGCATATAGTTCTCGCAGAATGAGACGTGACAGGCAAACTTTAAGTAGGACACTCTATACAGTAAACTCCAGTTAAATCGAAGCTGTAGAAATTGCAAAATACTTTGATATAAGCAGTTTCAAGATAAGCAAAATTACGAAAACACTAGAAGCCTGACACATAGACCACATGGAGCCTTTCCAAAATGCCGCCAGTCATATTCTTGGTCACTTCCACGTGCATCAGCACAGCACACATCGGTGGCTACAGGCGACAGTGTGCTTGGCACAGAGTGAATAAGGTTGATCCTAATGCAATATTTGAAGCCAGTCACCCGAGCATAACCGGTTTCAGACATTCAAAAATCTGATGCTGCTACTTTTTTGCATAGTAATAAATTGCGGACAATTTCACTTCGAAAACTGGAACTGATTTGTGGAAGAGTGTAACTGGCACGCCTTTAACAGATACCCACAAGTGACATGGCATTCACGCCTCATCGTCAAGCAAGTATGAAACAAGCATCCTTAACAAGCCAAAGACCTCACTGAAATGCTCTGGGCTCACATGGTGGCTTCTTTTGGGCAAGAGTGACATTTCATGTCGCTACGAATCCAGTCACTAAAGGACATGCGAACTCTGATTAGGTGTTTGAGCCAAAATTGCACTAATGTCACACATAATTCAAATGGTGAAAATGAAAGTACAGTAAACCCTCATTATGACAAAGTCAGCAGAATGGCGAAAAATATTTGTTACAAGCGGTAATTCAATATGAGTGACAACTCGAGAAAAGCTGAAGCAGTCGCACTTTAATTGCACTAAAACTGCGAGGAAGTGAAAATGCAATGTATTCGGTGAAGCAAAACTTTATTCAGGTGCAAGAAAGAGAGTGCGCTTTGGCTGTTTCAAGTTCTTACCGGGCGCGAGCAACCCCTGCTCTAATTTGACCAAGCATTGCCCGATGCTGTGGTTGCCGCCCATGCATTCAACTTTATTTCGCAGCAGGCGTAGGTGCTCCCTCATCTGCACCATAGTTTGCACTTCATATGGTTCTTCATCTACCAGCTCTTCAGGGCCACCAACAGTGTCAATTAGTATCTCCGCATCCATCACTGGGGCGACCAAGGGAGCAGCAGCGTCAGCCAATGTGAATGACTCGAAGTCGCCTTTTACTTCTTGGCCAGCAATTTATGAACAGCCTCGTACAGATCACTGTCCGGTCATCATCACGCTGGCCATTGTCAGGGTCGCTGACAACCGCACGGGAAAAGCCAGCAAGCGCAACGCAGTTGGTGACTTTCAAAGGTGCAAGTCCTTTAAATGAAAAGTTCAGCAAATGGATCACACCAAGCAAATCAATGTTGTTTGTACCTCTTGCTGGTGTCATATGCTGAGAGCATGCGCTGCAAAAGAGCCTTGCGGCACAGCTTCCGGGTGGTCTCTATGATACCCTAATCCATCAGTTGCAGTACCGCAGTTGTGTTTGCAGGCAAAAATTCCACAGTGATCGTCATGAGGTTGTTGATCTTCCCATGGCTCAAACAATTGGCAATTATGAAAAGCACTTGCCATTTATTTGCGTCGAACCATATATCCAGAAGGCGCACATAGTCTTCAAAACTAGCAGCAGTCATCCGTGCTCGTTTGTTACTTCTGTAGATGCATTCCTTGGGAATAGTTGCATTATGGAAGCACTGCGAGTTCTCCGCCTTTCCCAGTATCAACAAGGGAAGCTTGTCCTCGCCTGTTGCAGTGGCACCAAACAGCACCGTGACACGTTCCTTGCTCCGTTTTCCTCCAGATGAGGATCTGCCAGCGGTAGTGAACGAGTGATTCAGTAGCATCTTGTGGAAGAATGCAGCTTCATCTAGGTTGTAGGTGTCTTTGTCTTCATACTTTTCAAGTAGAGCTTGGAGCCGATGTTGGCGCCACACATCTACAGTGTCACAGTTCACGGCTGTGCTTTCGCCAACGATCAACTTTCCGGTCACCATGTGTTGTTTCTTGAACCGCTCAAGCCAGCAATTGCTGCACTTGAAATATGGAGGGCGAGAGCTGTACCTTTTGCAGTAAGTGCAGATCCATGTACGGGGAGATTTGCACTCCTGGCATTCTTCAGTCACTGTAGAAGTGCACCTTCCACTTCGGGGTATTTCCAATAGCGATTCCTCTTTCTCTTTGCCGAGAAGCTCTTTTCAAGGCTATCCAGCACAGCTTCCTCGTTTTTCAATACAGTTGATAAAGTAGACGGCAGTATGCCAAATTTCTTCGCGATGTCAGTTTTCTGCCGGCCACCATTTTCCACTTCTTTTATCAACAGAACTTTCTGCTCCAAAGTCAGACACTTTTGCCCGGAGACTGATGGAGCCATTTATCACTGCAGACCACAAAAAAGCATACATGAGGCATGCCCAATTTAGCACTCTAAATAACACACAATCACATGGCCTGCAGCACAGATATGAATGCACATGCTGTCAGAGCCAAAGCGACTGAATGCGGCGGGCGACACAGAAGGCAGAAGCCTCAAAATGTCTTCGGGGTATCTCGCTTTCCTCATTAGTGCGCACTGGTGATGGCGACTGTAGCAATCACGAGCCTGGCATCGGCTTCGCGTGTAACAGAAGAAAGGCGATCGGAGTTGTTGAGACCAAATGCAGGAACCACAGAAGCACACCCGCTGGTAGAAGATTGTGCTCGGGAGGGCAGGTCGGAAGAGGGCAGCTTTGGAGGAGCAGCGACGTTGAAACTGGCAGCGAGGAGGCAAGGAGTAGACATGAAGGCGAGTGAGAGGAGTGACTGGTGTCCAAACGGCTTGCAGAATGGAGAGCGAATGAGGAGGGGAAGGCAGTGGCCACTTTTACAGAGTGGTGTGGAGGTAACGGAAGACTTTGAGAGTATCGCACTGGAAAGCACCGCAAATGCCGTGGCTCAAGTATGAGGTTGTGTTTGCTATGCTCAAAAAACAATTAGCCGCTCATTGTGGGTACGTAGCGCAATCGCGAAAACTGAACGGTTTTGCATTAGGAGCTTTGCATTATCACTCGCCAATTTTTTCTTGAGGTGAGCAGCCATGATGTATACAAAATGAGAGTTTTTCGGAGCACCATTGTCGACAACACTGTGCTAATTCTACAATGCGAGTGTCAGTGTTCGCGCACCATTGCATCCGCGCCATAGACAAATGTTTAGGAACGAAATTCAATGACCCTACTATGCATTTAGACCGTTTGTATAAAGTTGGATGGTGTGAATTTAGCATGACCGGCTTGAGAAAATCGCCGGGGAAACACCAGCTTGCATTGATCTGCCATGTTGACAGCCTGACTCGCCGCTGGCAACGCTCAGATTTTTCATGTTTTCAGCAAGTTATCATTTGATTTGCACCATCATAAGTTCAAATAAGCTAGAGGCGATGTTTTATTGCGATACAGGCTGATTACGGTGAGCGGTGAGCAAATTTCTAGACCGGCGTCCCCAAAGTCGTCTTCCCGATTTGTTAACGTGGCTCCTCGCATTGAACATGGCACTTATAATCAGAGGGCAACTTCTTTTCTGATTTTCGGCACATTTCAGCACCAGAAGTGCTCTGTACAGTGGTAAAACTTTGCTCATCGAGCGCACCCCATGGAATGCTATGGCACAAGTCTGCCCACGGTCGTTTGGTCATTTTTTGGCATCCAAGAGGCCGTGGTTTTCTGGCATCGCAAAGCGTCAGGAAAACTTTATTTTCGTGTGGATTCTATCATGGGGGGCACCAGCGATGCGAGTGCGACCGAGATTAACGGTTCAGGTGCACTGCACCATGGAATTTGAGAGCTTCTGTTCACTCCGCAGTAAACAGCTGCAAGCACTTGGCACTTGCTTGGTACAAATTGCTAGACAGTTATCGGTCGTGGGTTTCGGATTTTTGTGGCCTCTTCTGTGCCTGCATGAGACTAATTCGTCGGCAATATTAATTTGACACCACATGTGCAAAAAAGGTCGCCGAAGTGGCGAGTGTCCGCTCGCCACTTCACTCTAAGCTGGTGAAGCTCTTCATGCACTTCGAGTAATGCGGCTTAAAATGCATGCGTTTGGGTCGAGACCGAAAGAAATTTCGAATAAAGCGATAGTTCGACGAAAGTGATTTCGTTGTAACGAGGGATTACTGTATGTGCATCAACGCTAAATTGGCACGTTTCATTCCATGAGCACTGCACTCTTCATTCATTATGCCAGATGAATGTAAAAAGCTGTGACGAGAAATCATCCTAAGTCAAGGATAAAGTAAAAGACAATAGGCTCGGAGGATCAAAGATAGCCAGTGCACATGCGTGATGATGATGATGATGATTTATTGGCATCCCCTTTGAAATGGGGCAGTGAAAGATGGTCACCTAGCCTGCTTGAGTTAATCAGGTACGCTATACATGCTTTTTATTCTAGAATTTTTGTATACATTTCATTAATCATTTTTTTTCTCTTCCTCAAAACTTCTCTATACCTTGTACCGTTACACATGCCTGTACTGGATACAGCCATATCATGCTCTTCACTGCTTTTTGACAAAGGGCCTCTTCCCAGCCTTTCTTTATCAGACCATTATCACCTTGATGTTGGTGTAAGCTAACCAGTGAAATCCAATGTTTCTGTAGCACGGTGCTTGCGTTTTGCTATACAGAATTCAATTTCTGGAGTATACTAGTATGCAACATGGCAAACTGCGCAACGATGAAACAAGTGAGACAAACATTTGTTTCACTTGTCCCATCTTCTTTGCTATTTGCCATGTTGAACACAAGCCAACTAAACCAGCTTAGAACATTTGAGTAGTATGCAGTTTTGCCACTGTCAACACACTCTAAGAACAGTTTACACCCTTTGGCTTGCCCCTTCTGCCACACAAAAATAATCGTCATCTGCCTTGATGCGTTTCCTTTCTTTATCGCTGCGAGCCCAGAACTTTCCAGTAACGAATGGCACCCGCATTATCAGCATAGAACAGTTTACACCCGTTGGAGTGCCCCTTCTGATAACGCGCGTGCCGTTCGTCACTGGAAAGTTCCGGGCTTGCAGCGATAAAGAAAGGAAACGCATCAAGGCAGATGACGATTATTTTTGTGTGGCAGAAGGGGCAAGCCAAAGGGTGTAAACTGTTCTTAGAGTGCAGTTCGGAGATTTCACATTTTGTCTCTCGCAATTTGCTCGTGAACCCTCATTTACCTATCAAACATGGTTAACCAAACATGCAATTCAAACAAGACAAGTACTTGCAGCTCTTGAGTATGCTATTGTTTTGCCAGTTTACTAACAAGCCAGTAAGTTCTCCCTGTGAAAAGGAGGGAGTTCAAAAATAATTCATGCACTCCACATGAACAGCCCGTACAGCCACATTAGCTGTTCATGCAGCCACATGAACAGCTTGTCTTGGTACTGCCATACCTTGAACTTGCCAATCATACTTATGTCTCCAGCTTTTCTATCTCTCTATGCATCGCAAAAGTTGCAATGCTAAAGTTTGAGAACAAGAACGGGCGAGAGAAGAAAATTCCCACTTATGCCAGCACACACATGCAACCAGGTGACAGCAGATCATGAAAAGTACAGAAATAAGTTGTAGAGAGGGGCGCATCGACCGGAACAATTTTTTTGGCATATTTTTTAATGGTGCAAGGTTATACAAGGTAAAGAGCGATTAGGACACGAACACGTGTGTGTGTGTGCAAAAAGCAAACTTCCTCTGCTAACCGCTATCATTCCTGGTGACAATTCTCGATGCTGTGAAAATTTATTACAGTATATGACTGCACCATTTTCCCCCCTCCTGCCTAACCCTTACTCCAGAGCCATCACTTTCACTACTTGAAAGACAACACAAAAGACGCGGCTTCGCAATGCAGCTGTGCATTCATGAGAAACACCAGACCGGAAAAGTGAAGCGAGGAAAGAAAGTGGGAATCACCCTCGAGGTCGATCTCCCGGTTGTTCATGTCCCTGAGCAGGAGCGCTTCCTTTCTCTCGTAGCGGAACACCCGGAGTACGGCACTGGCCAGGGGAGTGCGATCCTTGTGGCATAAGTCTGCCAGAACGCTCACCAGGTGGAGCTCTTCATCCACCACCAGCTGCCACACACCATGCAAAGCAAAGCACAGAGTCATTTGAGCAGCGCAGGCTGACTGATTGCCACACATACACACACTAACCTTGCCGTGTGTGTTGAAGACACCATCCATGTTACATACTCAGGCTGCATTACTCAGCCCCCCCTAAAGCTTCAGGGGTTGTAACACACTTAAGCATCACAATTCCAGAGTGCTGCTGCAAGAGCTCTGCCACAGGGCTCAGTAGCAGCTGTTGTCACTCAAACACAGTTAAGCCTCCATATAAAAAACTTCAGTATAATAAAATTCTGAATATAACAAGGTATTTAACCTTTTATAGCTTCTTGTCCATGTATGTTATACTTCAATATAACGAAGTCTGTTAATACACAATTTCAAAATGCATAACAAAATTTCACTGCAGCTGCGAAAGGATACTGAGATAATAAATGGAAACTTCTGCAGACACAGGTCGTCAAATGGTATGGTCAAAAAGTATGATCAGATCCTATCGCTCGCCATGCGTTGTGTGCTTTAGGTACAAGTGAAAACGTGCAAGGGTGAGCTGAGAAGGATGATGAATTGAGTGCCTCACACACCTCCTTGAAAGCTGTGTACTCAGCCAGCGGCATGATGACTTCATGCACATAGCGGATTCGCACACGTAGGGACCCCCAGTCCTCACGAATGGGAGGTGTCAGGCCACCCAAAGAAAACCACTCTTCCGTTTCTTCACAGTTAACCAAGCTGTCCAACTCGACTGTAACTTCCGCTGAAATGTGAAAAGTGGCACAGCCAAGGTTAGCAACAAATAGAGCTGAAGGACACTGGTAAAGGCACGTAGGCATGCAAAATCACAGCAGAATAGGTGTTGCTTACCCATTTCCATGTCTTTTGACCTTTTCCCTTTAGTGTAAAGAGTAATGGTGAAAGATGTGACGTCTGACGGAAGGTCCCTAGGGAAGCATGACAGTATAAGCTTAAGTGATGGTCAATAAATTTGTTTAGAATGTTTTATGTGGGCCACATACATTATTGGGATGGCCTCTCATGGCCTATTTCATGTAATACCATAATGAAAAAAAAAAAATTGCACATTCATCTGACTAATGAAGAAAGGTGGCAGGCTTGATCGCTGGGCCAAAACACAATGAAATGCACATCTTAAACAATCTTAACAAACTGTTAGCTCATGCCATGTTTTAAAAAGGTGTTTGTGTGCTATGGTTATCCGAAGTGTTCAAGTAGGGATGTGTGAATATTCAGAATTTTAAATATGAATCAAGTAGTTTTTGCTATCTAATCTACATCTGATCAGAGTATTCCCTATTCGGAATAGTTTCATATTCATTTCTGTTAAAATATGCAGTACAACAACATTTACTGGACTCTACTAAAAAAAAAAAAAAATTTCTGATGCAAGTAGCAGTGACTGTTCTGAATTATTCTGCTGCAGGAAAGCTGCAGTTGCTGCACAGAGGTAGCAGTCTCTGAGCAAGTACATGAAGCATATAACTCTGCTCAATAATTTACAGTCATTCAATAAGAATGCCTCACCTTAAGACAGCCTATAAATTAACTGTCCTAATTTAGCCACAGCAAATGATTTTCTGGCTACTCTCACAATGTTTGCATCCCTTTATAATGATGTTTAATGCTACAGTACTATACATAGCTCGTTCAATGAGTGCAACACTGAACATGCTGCTCCTTTGTTTCATTACTGCCATTATCATACAGCACCAAAATATGATCCCCCCCCCTTTCAGTTTTCCACTTTACAAGACCCCAAGCTTACTGTACATGGAGTAGTGAATGGCATTGTAAATATCGAATAATGCAAATGTGGCTTTATTTAACCAAACTGACTCAAAGCAAGCTTTATATTTTACTTTGTTCAAAAATTAAAAAATACTCCAGATTAGGTCCAATTTTTTAAGGTCATTTTTTTTTATTCAATACTGCCGGCCACCTTTTGGTAGCCAAGGCAGGAGTGGGTACATGACCTTTTACATATTAATGGTCCATCAAGAAAACAACAACAGCAACAAATACAACAGAGAACCACATAGGCACACAGTAAGGTTACTGCAAAGCAAATCAGGAACAAACAAAACAACACGCAAACACGTTACATTCAAATCTGAAAATAAAGCGTCAAAAAAGAAAAAAAGAAAGAAACCGAGCACACAAAGCTTATTGGCTAGAACTGACTGCTGAAAAAAATGCATCGGGTGATGATAAGGTGGCCACATAGTGGGGGTAACTTGTTCCAGTCTGCTATCATTCTTGGAAAGAAGGACAGCTTGTATGTGTTGGTTCTGCACTGAGGCATTATAATTGTTTTGTCGTGTTTGTGCCGAGTATGTCGGGTTCTGTTGTACTGCATGTAAGTATGGAATTCTATTTTGGTATGATTATTAATGATTGCAAATAACATATTCAAACAGTGCATATTTCGACGATATTCCAAGGTAGGAAGAGCAGAAAAGGCTAAGAAGATCAGATATTGATACCTGTCTTCCGTAGGCGTGGTGTATACATTGCAGTGCCTTTCTCTGAACACGCTCAATACTTTTTGCATTCGTTTTAGTGTGCGGATCCCAGACCACGTCAGCATATTCCAGTAGGGGACGCACGAGCGAAATATAAGCTAAAAGTTTTGTTTTAGTGGTTACATGTTTTAACCGGTGTCTTATTAGCCATAGTCTTTTGGATGCCACAGAAAATATGTTTTTAATGTGGGGCTCCACCTGAGGTTCAAGCTGATCGTTACGCCAAGATACTTAAATTGCTCTACTGGTTTGAGAGAAGCACTCTTAATTTTGTAAGAATACTTCGATGGATCTTTCTTTTGGGTTAAGGTCATTTGTTTGCATTTCGTGACATTTAATTTAATCGACCAGTTTTGCCACCAATTACTAACAGCACACAAGTACTTATTTAGAATGAGCTGGTCACCTTCAGTAAGAATTATACGATAAAGTACGCAGTCAGCTGCAAAAAAACAGGCCCGCACAGGAGAGTCAAGCTTTCGGTCATTTAAATATATAAGAAGTGGCCCAAGGACTGAGCCCTGTGGCACTCCTGAAAATACTGGAGCGATGCGTGAACTTGAACTGGATATCTGGACATACTGTTGCTGGTGAAATAAGTATGAATCAAGCCACTGCAAAATTTGTTGATTCTGTAAGATGTGTCTAAGTTTTAGCAAAATTTGACTATGCAGTACGTGGTCGAAGGCTTTTTCAATGTCCAGAAAAATGGCATCTATTTGTCCTGCTTTGTCAAGGGTTTTGCAGAAATCATTGGTAGTGTGAATTAATTAACTGTGTCACAGTGGACAACCTGCGACGAAATCCATATTGAGCTTCAGAAAAAAAAATTATTGTCTTCCAAGAATGAGGCGATGTGTTTAAAAACAAAGTGATCAGTGCACAACAAGCTAATTGGCCTGTAATTAGGGATATGGAACTTGGTACCAGATTTGTGCACAGGAATAACCTTAGGCAGTTTCCAATCATTGGGGACATCACCTTCTCGTAGACTAGTACGGAAAATAATAAAGAGGAATTTACACACCATTTCGCATATTTGGAAAGAAGCGTGTTCGGAATATCATCTGGTCCAGATGATTTCTTTGTATTCAGGCATAGAAGGGCGGAAAAAATGCCTTCTTCGCTTATGCTAAGATCAGGTACCTGGAAGCTGTATCTGACATTTGTATCTAACATTCATCTTCGATTCAAAAAGAACATTTTGCTATTTGAATACACATATTTCTAAGCAGTAGTTTCTGACCCAAAACCTATGCGTGCGGTTATAAAAAGGCCACTTGGCTCCAAACTCACAAAAGTTTTTTTTATTTAAAGTGCAGTTTCTGGCCATAAGCTGTGTTGGCTATCATTTCATTATCATGGCAGATACCACCATTATCTATCAGTGATGTAATCAATCTTAAAGCATGCTCCTAAGTGCTGTGAATTTAGAATTTCGTTTCCTTAAGACGATGTAGCAGAACCACAGTGTAAGAAATATACAGAGAGAGGTGTTGACACTCTCCCCTCGCCGCGTGCGAAAGCGCCGCCCACTCGCGGCCACAGTATGTTCGGTGGTAGCGAGCCAGGAGAGGGGGCATGGTCACAGCCGACTAAGAGGGCGCTGTGAAATGTGGTCCCAAATCGTGGCGAGCTGCCACATGCGTGCTGCGCTGCCCCGCAGCTGTTTTCGCTGGTGCAGCTGCACTTCCTTGGTGTTTTGAACGTGTTTTTTTATTCCCGTGTTTGATAGCCTTGTGTTTAGCTTTCATCGACACAGAGGCTCACCTCTGGTGGGCATTGCGCTAGTAGCAACGTTTTTTTTTTTTTTTTTTTTTTTTTTTTAGACGTGTTTGCAATGGGAAGGAAGTGTTTCGTCTTGAACTGCGCTTTGGGCTACCGGACTTGCATGGAGCGTGTGCCCCTATTCAAAGATCTATCTGACAATGTTCGTCTGGAGCAGTGGTTCCGAGGGCAGACCAGACTTTGACACCTACCGACCATGTCTGCGCCAAGCATCTTTCAGAGGACATGACATCCCGGACATATTACATGAAGCTCAATGGAAAGGTGCTGCTTAACGTGGAAAAGAGGCCTGTACTGTCTAAAGGCACTGTTCCCACCTTATTTCCAAAATGCCCAAAGTACCTCACATGGCCGAACAGACCTCTAAAGCAGCCTTTTAAGAGAGAACCTACCGTGCGAGCACCCAAGTGACATCGGCCGAAAGTCGACAACAAGGGTGCGACGCAGCATCTGCAAGCTTCTTTACCCGCTGCGAACCCTATGGACTCGGAAACAGCCTTGGAGCCAGCAGCTAAGTGACATCGTCTTTAATATGCCACCTTGACACCATGTTTGGCACTTAAATGTGGCTCAACCAGCGCACCGCATTGTGATGCTCAACAAAGTGAAACCCAGGTAAGCTACCCGCTTCATATATGCTTGGTTGCTTTTTCTTTTAATCTAGCCTCAAAGATTCTGTACACGATTTTGTTTCGTGCAGGTTGGGAGCACAGTTCAAGATTGTATTGCTGATGGCAATGTCACTGCTAGTTTGTTTCATTCTGACAATTCAAATTTTCTGGAACCAGAGGAATGCCTGCATAAAGGGAAGAATGAACTCCACTACATCATACCTTGCTTCACTCAGGGTAGCGAAGAATGCCAGGTAATCTATGCTGCAAACATTTCATAACTGCTGCGCTGATGTTATTTTTTTTACCTTCAGAAAATTTCTCAGACCATTATTTTTCTCGTTATCCCGTCATATCTCAGTTTATACATTAGCTACATTATTACAGTGTTAGCTCTTTCATCAACCTGCATTATTAGCATTTCAAACCATCTTTTTTTTTTTTCAGAGTGAAGTTGTCAGGGCTTTCATTCAGCGTATATTGCCGCTGCAAGTTGCTTGCTGATCTCAGTATAGTAGCTGTGCTCCATATATCAGAACTGTATTTTAACTTCCACTGTACAATGTTTTTTGTCCAGAATGACACCCCTGGAGATGACAGCATAGTAGCCAGTTCCTGTCAACTCAGCAGCATGAACAGGATGTTCGTTCGTCCCAAAGCATGCGCATGACGAAGTAAAGACGAGGAGCTGCATAGCACCACACCTTCCTACACCCTGGTCAAGGAGGAGCCCCTGTCATTTTCACTTCTTTCTAAACATGCATCAAGTCTACAACTGCCCACCAGAGCATGGGCAGTGCAAGTAGGAGAGAACTTTAGACTGCACACTGTTGTTTTTTCTGAGCTGGCTTTGGCAAACAGTCTTGAACGTAATTGCCCACCTTATCTTCATAAAACACTAGAAGTAACACCTTCGAGTGACGACTCTCTTTTGGTAAGACATTTGTTCATGGGCATTCTCTGCCTATCGACAGTCTAGGCAGTGAGGCAAGTCTGCATTCTATAAGTGCAGTAGAAAGTGTTGTTCAGAGGTTTCATGACATGCCTGTGTGCATTGGTGACCCCTCTACAGAAACATTTAATGATATACATCCCAGGTGTGCATATGTTGATGTCTGTGGAATGTGGCGTCATAACAAATGCACACTGCTTACTGATGAAAAAATATGCAAGGCTTGTGACCGACTGAAAGATGTGCCCCGAATTCATTATGCCAGGCAAAAGAATAAGAACAAAATGAAGCATGTCCGGCTCATAGCAAGCCCATCAAAAAAGACCCGAGTTGAAACAATACGCAAAGCGAGAATTGCCTGTTATAAATCTAGGGTACGACTTCTCAACAGGAAAAATAAAGTGGAGGCAGAGCTTGCTAAATGCAAAGCAAAGTCAAGAGAGCTAAATGAGGAATCCAGTGAACATCTTTTTAAGGAGGTGAACCTACCTGAACCTCAGCAGCTCATTTTCAAAGAGTGTGTGGCAGCTGGAAAAGCTCAGTCAAAGAAGGGTCAAAGATATTCAGACAACTGGATACTACTCTGCCTGCTCATACATATTAGATCACCTGCAGGGTACAGGTTTCTAATGGAAAATGAAATTGTTGCATTGCCATCAATTAGAACAATGCGTCAATACATATATGACAACAGTCGGCTTCAAGTCCGGCTTTGATAACAAGTTCTTTGCTGCTCTAAAAAAGAAGTTGTCAAAGAAGGACATCTTTCAAAAACACGGTATGCTAATGTTCAATGAAATGCAAGTCTGTAAGAGTAAGCGTGTCAACTCAAATACTATGACATATGTAGGAATGACATAAGAGACAGGACTCAGGCGAGTTTGCTGACCATGCCCTGGTTTTTATGTTTTGCCCTTTTGGTGACAGCTATACCCGACCAATTGGAGTTTTTGCTGCCAAAAGTGCAACTAAATGCACTATTTTTGCACAGTTGCTACTTCAAGCACTTCTTCTACTGGAAGAAGCTGGCGTCAAAATTCACGGCTTTGTGTGTGATGGGGCATCAACAAACAGAAGTATGTGGAGCACATTGGGGCTAAGTGGGAGCCTTCAGGACTGCTGCAACTCCTTCACCCATCCAAGTGATCCAACAAGAAAGGTTTTTGCGTTTTCAGATGTGCCACATTTAATCAAATGCATAAGAAATCGATTGAAGCAGCAGAGGTACCTGAAGAAGGAAGGCAAATGGATAAGATGGGAAGACTATTCTGCAGTTCACAAGGAGGATCAGAACAAAGCTGGAGGCCTGCGGGTGTGTCCAAAGATTACATATAGCCACATCTACTCAACCACTTGTGAAAAAATGCGCATGAAATTGGCGACGAAAGTCTTCAGCCGCTTCATGGCATCAGGCATTAAATTCTACAGAGAACAAGGTGTACCGCGGCTTGGCAGCAGTGAGGCGACAGAGGAATTTACTTTAGTTCTGAACGATCTCTTCGATGCATTAAACCGTCCTTTTCCTGTGGAAGGCACTACAAAGCATAGTCCAGACCTTGAAGTTATCAGCCATGGTATTGAATGGCTTGACAGCTGGGAGAAGGAACTTCAGTGTGGCTTGATAACAAAAGACATGTTTTTCACCAAGCGCACATCTGAGGGCCTTTGGGTCACATTAAAATCCACAAAAGAACTTTGCAATGCTCTCCTGCATGATTACAGTTTTAAATATGTCTTGACAAGCAAGATGAATCAAGATCCAACTGAATGTTTCTTCGGAAAGATAAGATTGGCTGGAAACCAGAATGACCAACCATCAATGCCTACTTTCTTGCAGCTGTACAAGACAAAATACATCTACACCCTCCTCAAGCCTCCTAAATTTGGCAACTGCAGAGTAGTTGAGGGAGAGAAGCTGCTACTAGACATATCCGATTTCAGGGCCCTTATAAACCCAAACAATGTCATTTGTAGATGAAGTGAAGCAGAAACTCGACAGCCTTATCTGTGCAGAGGACTGGGAATGTGATGATGTCATTTGCCAAGCGATGGGCGGAGCAGAAACTGAAGTTGAAGACTGCATAGTTTATTATTTAGCAGGATTCATTTGTAGAAAAATGAAAAACTTTACCAGCTGCTCTACATGCAAGTCAGCATTCAGTACAGAAAAGAGCACTTCCGCTGAAGCAGCACTCATGAACGGAAAAACAAGAGGAGGTCTTGCACACCCGAACATGCACGTTTATAATTTACTTAACCAAACAGAATTTTTGTTTGTAGCATATGCAGATGCCCAGACTGTATACTGGGACACAACTGATGATGTCCTAGACACATACACGATTACTTTTCCCTGTGAAGAGCATAAGGAACAAACCATAGCTCAGTTGCTGCACTGCTATGTTACAATGCGAATGAGGCAGCACTGCAGACATGTCAACATGGGCATGAAAAAGAAGGCTCAAGAAAAAAAGAAAATGGCCAAGCTTTGCTCATCATAGCCACAATTTTCACGCAGTGTATGTGCATCTGTCATGCAGTGTATGTGTACGCGCCAGATCTGTCTCCAAATAAATAGAAATAAAATTTTCCAGCTCATTGTGCGTTATGATCCTCCAGCTGGCGACGCGCTGTGTGGCCCACCGAGGCCACAAACTGAAGAAAAGCACTGTGCTGCACTGAGAAACAGCCTGCGGGGGCTTCCCA
Source organism: Dermacentor variabilis (assembly GCF_050947875.1). Classification (NCBI taxonomy): domain Eukaryota; kingdom Metazoa; phylum Arthropoda; class Arachnida; order Ixodida; family Ixodidae; genus Dermacentor; species Dermacentor variabilis. Next base: position 30,628,225 of record NC_134569.1, read on the forward strand.
CGTTTCATCGAACGGAGGACTTCTTCCCGGAGAGGGACGCCCAGCGACACCAACGGACCATCAGAACTTGAAGAAAGAGCGGCCGTTCGGGGGAACAATGGGACGGGGCCATAAAGCCATTACCCGCATCCATTAGGAGCCAATTCAACAGTAGTGAGCGGTGCCGCTGTATCCAGCCGGTGCCCTCGGTGCCAGACGTGCCCAAAGTGTTTTCGAGAAGACTAAACCAACCAAGCCCCTTGCATTTCAGCTGCTGCCACGGTGCTGCGCTACAGAACTTAGATGCGGGATCGCTATGCTTCCTCACCCGTTCCCACGGCCTGACACAGGCAACAAGCAACACCGCCTCTTGGGAACGATAATGGGCTTTGAGTGCTTCGGGATCCGTATGACATCAGTAACTGCTCTACACCAGATACTTTCGTATCAGTAAAGCATTAAGCCTGACACACGTATCATTTTATTACAAGTAAAGCATTTTCTTAGCACTTTCAGTTGTACTCGTGCTACTAAACTCGAAAATCGAGCACAGGCAGTGGGATCTCAAGGCGCTAGCCCACTGATCTGGGCCCGCTAGTCCCGGCGACATCTGTCGTCTGGCAGTAGAACTACAGGGTGCGCCCACCCCCCCTGCGGCCAAACATACTATGGACGCGCCAGCAAGCGCAGTGTCAGCACCTCTGTGTATTTGTACACCGTGAGCAGAACTAAACCAAGAGCAGCGACAGGTGGCACAAGTAACAACAAATCAACTGCGGATTCAGAAATCATGAAGTAATTCAGATACACATCAAGCATCATATCCCACCAAAACATTTACAGTAGGGAAGAAGAAGATGTTTTTTTTTTTGCTTTTTCAGACAATCTAGCAATTAATTCCTGTTGCAAAAGTATGAGCTAAAAAAAAGAAAGACATTTAGGGTCCTGAAGGATGAATCCTTGCATTTTAGAAGGTTACTCTGGTTGACACTCCTTGACAGAAGCGGTCAGTGTGCTTCAGTGGCACTGCAGCTATTTTTAAGTGAATAGTTTTTAACTGACTGACTACAGCACCTGCTCGAATGCTGTAGAGTGAAGGTATGTTTCCCAAGCAACCCCTTTTTGTAGGAATTGTCGAGGAGTGTCACTAAAGCGATATGCTGTCTTTAGTCAAAGGGAAGCACTGTGGTCCACAATGCAGAATCGAGGAAAAGCTTAAAGTCGGGGCCTCTTCATATTTATTAGCCTGGATTTCCACACGGAATAATGTCGGAACGAAATATTATATAAGCATGAAAGCCCATTTCATGCAGATAATGCAAGAGTGACTAATAAAATGCATTGTTCATAAGCCGTCATTCATGGTTTTCAAGTTTGTCAGTTCCCAACATCGCACTCCTAAAAACACTTTCACGGACTGTTTTTGTCCCAGCGCGCTTCCAGAGCAGATGGCAGGTGTCCGTTGTTTTTTAATATGCGAGTATGGCCACCTCTCTGCAGCCACACTCCTAAGTGCAATACTTATGCATGTGCCCCAGCAGTGCAGAAATTAAATGTCTATGAGCAGAAAGTGAGCAAACAGAAAATGTCAAAAGCATTACATGGTTTACACCTCCACTCCCTACCACGCACCAAAAGATCAAAACAGTAGCGCCTCGTTCATACATTTCGTTCTGATGACAACGCACACGCAGCACGCAGCGGCTATCACAGAGTATCTGGTGGCTATCACTTTCCCCTCCCCGTGCTCCCTTCTCCTTACCCTGTGATCTGGGGGCATAAAAACAATGCCCTAAGACAATAAAGCTGGCTTTTTCTTTGTTGGCATCAGGAGTGTTGAAGTCTGGTCCCTTCACATTTTAGAAAAACACGCAAGAAAAAAAAATGCAACCGGGAAAACGTACGATCCGAAGTGACTCAACTGTAGTTGACATCTACACAAGGCAAAGCATTACGGAAATCGTTGCAGCATGAGACTCCAACACACACCGAGCTAGTGGAGCTCAAGCAGCTGAAGGCGCACGTTGTTGTTTTTGCAGATTCAACAAGCTTACATTTGCACTTCTCAAATTTGGCCTGGGTCAGCAGCTTCTTCAGATGGAGTATTTTGGTAGGAGGTTTTGACATGCCCAGTTGTTGAGAATCATTGCGTCATAAGACGCCACTGCTCATCAAGCTATGAGGGCCTAAGTGCCCAGAGATACATAGTGTCATTTTAAGACAGCGAAAAGAAACCGAAATAAAATCAAGCTGGTAAGCAACGCAGAAATATGATGCCACAGTGCCGCTAGACCTAAACACGGCGCTCACTTCGCGCTGCTTTCAGTGAGAACGGCGACACATTTATTGTACAGTGCGCTTCCCATGCCACACATGCTGTGAAATCGATAGGTGAAGATGCCTATCACAATAGGGTTGGCAGTGTGCGAGTACCCGCAAGAAAATCTGCTGATACCGGAACAGGAAATGGGAGTGCGTGGTGGCAGTTTTCACGTCATACGGGCGAGTGGGCGAGAACTGTGGGGAAGCAATGGTGGCAGGTGCCCACTGCACTCGATTGCGAATGCCTCATGCCTTTTCTTCTTCACATGGGATCTAGTGGCCGGAAAATATATCACACCATTACGTTGTCATGACGGTGAAGAATTAGTAGGTGGCACAACAGTGAGTCAAAAAACTAACTCTTTATTGGGCGAACCTGTGCCCCCGAAAACAAGTTATACTCGGGCCGAACAATAGTGACGAACACCTCCGTCAATCGTCGAAATCTGATCTACAAGTCAGGCACATCGGCTATTTATATATGGCTTATCGAAGATTACAGCATAATCGCTGATGCTCACGTGCCTTCCAGAATGTAAAACACTATTTGTGTCACACATTCAATCTGATTACAAAAGGTTACGAGGACAACATAGATAACAGATAGAATGAGCTACACCAATCAAGAATGTTCCGATACATGCAGGTGCGTATTGTGCCAAGGACAGTAACTTTTAACATGTGTTAGCCGGTGGCATAAGCAAAGATGCATATGAATACGATGGCAGTTGGGCGATATACTAAATGCTGATGCCGAAAGATTGTCTTCCAGGAATGAATTAACTAGTAAAAGGATGTGTAACTGTACCAGGTCAGTTTTCACATTCTCGATCACAAACATTGGCTCTGGGAAATTGTACGAAACGAGATCATATCAACAAGGTTCTACTGTATTCTATCATATGTTAATCATATTTTTATGAAGGTGGCTTTAAAACCAATATTCATGACAAAAGTCAAACCATTATGGGCAAACAAGCTGCCAATTCTCTAAAATGTAGTTCCATAAGAACAGCACACAATCGCAGACTTATAGAAGGAAGCAAAAAGGAAAACAAAGCTCACTCGAGCAGAAAGTCCTCTTCCCAGATTGGATCAGGTGGGCACTTGACCTGAGTGCGGCACACCTTCACCTAATGCCGACAAGAATTCGTCAGAGGGTGGCAAAGAAAAAACAAGAATGAAGTGTCATAAGCCAAGGGCCAATCAGAGTGTATGAGCAACATGGGCGGATCATTGCAGGAAGGTGATGGCAAGTAAAATACACTATTCATGAAAGAGAAAAGAAAGGCTATTAATGATTCAATTTGGCAAAATGCCAGTGGTAAGGTCGAGCAGTACATGGAATGCATGTGAACATGATGGAATCCATTCATGCCACAGATGGATTTTAGGAGCATGCAAAATAGGGAACAATCCTCAAGCTATGCCTGTGACAGTAGTGGGACATGCAGAGCAGAGGGGAAGGGGTTACGCAAAGCAGTTGAAAAGTATAAGAGCATCAAATAACAGTTCAAGTGAAAATGAGCCACATGCCACAATTTAGAGAATGTTTGAGAAACAAAGAATGGTGCAAAATAATTTGCACAAGGACTCACTACAACTGAAGGTAGGAAAAAGGGTGCTTTGAATATGTAACGGTTCCCAGCTGAGTGTCAGTCAAGAAAGCAGAAAATGAAGACCTGTACACAGCAGGGGCAGACATGCAATTTCAGGTTGTGCAACTGGAGCCAAGCTTGCAGAACTTCTCATGCAGAACTCTAAAAAGCAGCGAAGAGATCAAACAAGTAAAGTAAATGCCAGTGCATCTTTTGCCATGCAGAGAACAGCAAAGAGTATGTATACACTAGCATCTATAAACAAGTACTTATATATTCTGACCTCCCTTATCTCATGCAAGGTTTTTGTAACTTGAGTCTTCAAAAGGATTAGACGACAAACAATAAGCCACGAAAGTGAGTTGGAGCAGGCAGCTTATGGAAATACTAAAATATAAAAAGTGCGGCAGGCAGTTTAAAGCCCTGACCCATCGAATAGTGCATCACTGAACCCTAGGTGCATACCAGTACACTCCATCACAATGTTTTGCACACAACTCTGTGAGCAGTATTTGTACGAGGCCTGTCTGAAAAGTACCTAACCTTATCATTTTATAGAAAAATACAGGGTGCAGGTTGGCCACACTGTGCGATGTCGGAGGAGGGTTCGTGATGTCTTCAGCCTGCAGGTGGCGTGTCCTTCAGTTGCATCTGCTGTTGTACAGGAGCAGTTGTGTTGATTACTGTCATTTCGTCTCTGTGCGATTTTGAGTGAGTGAACATGATGGAGCAAATTTAACAAAGATACTGCATAAATTTATGTGCATGATAGCCAAGCAGAAGAAATATGCAAGATCCGAACAGCGTTTGCAGATAACGGTATGATTACGAAGTAGATAAATATTGGGTAAAACCACTTAAAGAAAGGCCAAACATCTGTGGACAGTGAACTGAGCTATAGGAGGCCTTCAACAAGCCATAATGATGCATTTCTTTTTTTTTTTTTTTTTAACGAAGTGCGAATCATGACACAGAGAGATTTTAGGCTGTCAAAGAAGTTTCTTAGTAATGGATAGCAACAAAGATGCTATGAATGTCTTCTTAAAGAAAATATGAGTACGCAGCGAGTGCCAGCAAAATATTGCTCAGAATTTTGACAGTGTAAGTTGAAAACATGGCAACCGCACCAGGATAGCGCCTTTTTCATGTGGTTCAAATAATTCTGATCCTTTCACATGGCACAGTATTTCAGTGGCTCGTCAAGTTCCATAGTATCCGGACATAAGCCTGTGTGACTTTTGGCTGTTCACAAAAATTGAAAGGCACCTGAAAGGAATGCACTTTCGAACCCAAGTAGACATCAAGCGAAACGAGACTTCTGCCCTAGCAACACATTCTGAGGAGGGTTTCCGGGACTATTTCAATAAGCGGAAAGAGCATGTGACTATGGTGTGTGGAAGCAGGAGGTAACTACTTTGAAAAGAATAAGGATGATGAGAGCACCAGGCGACGCTTCTACTTTTCTGTGAGCATCTTCTATTTTTCTGCGAGCATGATCAGGAACTTTTCAGACAAGCCTTGTAAATTTTCAAAATTTTTGCACTTTGTACACCCACTGTATTAAACTGTATACTATGCGTAAATGTTTGCACCAAGTGGGGGTCACAAGGCAGTGTCAGAAAATGTTCCTTATACTAGAATTTTCACAAAGGTTCAACAATTGCTGAACTATAGGCATCAGACGCAACCACACTTTGCAATGTGTTACACTGTTTCATATTCACCACTTACCTTAACATAATACTATGCCTTCGCAGACATTGTATGAGAAAGGGGGGCAAGGAAACAAATATCTTTCTCTGCTAGACAGCTAAACTATCCTCTCTGCTTCAATTATCAGCAACCACTAAAATTATTTGTGAACGTTGGCCAAATGCTTCCACTGCAGACATCATGACAATGACGGAGGTTAGTCGCCATCTGCCACCAAGGAAAGAGAGACTGCAAGAATTTGCGGCCTTTCCACATTGTGTCACACAATACAATTTGGTCAAGGTTCTCTGGACAATCTAGACTTCACATATTGCATCACATGTGATGAACCCATACGAGGAGGGACAGACAGATCAGGAAGAAAAAGACAGTGGGGGTGGGAGAGCTCACCTGGTTGAGGGAAATGATGCAGAAGGGGTGTGGAGCGAGACGCACAGGCAGCCTGTGAGCCTCGAGCAGGGTGAGGCTGAGCGAGCGCACCTGGGAGACGGCTGGCGAGGTGCCCCGGCCAGCAACCCCCTTGGCCAGCTGCGGCACGCACAGGGGACTCACCGCACCCATCCACTCCTGTAACAATGAGGTCTCACTGTTGCCGACTCTAGTCTGGTACCTTGAGAACATGCTCATCCCCTCTACAGAAATTTAAACGAACTACAAACTAAGATACCACCGTCTATAAGAAGAGACAATGACTTCAGCTGCAATCGCAGCCAGAAGCCACAACTAAAGCTTTCAGCTCAGCTGCCGCTGATAGCTAAAGTTAATGCTTCACATGATTAATTGGCCTCCAACTGCTGCATCTTGACATTGTAAGAATGCATGAAAACACCCACACTGTAAAGGAAAGAAAAAAAAAGAAAAACCAACGGACAGGCACTTCTTTTCTTTCTTCTGTAGTGTGTGTCTGTGTATTTTTGTGCATTCTTACAATATCAAGTAAAAACCACTTAGGCTCTCAGTAAGTTCTAAATATAGCGTCGTTGGCATGATGATTAAATTGGTCAAAGAGTGATTAAAGTGCATTAGTGTAACAAAATTTCAGAGCAGTTTCTATGTTCATGGTGCTTGCTGATAGATAAATAGACCTCTCATTCAGGGTGCAAGGAACCTTGCTGGATGAAGCAAGATTTTTTAGAGAATCCACTGATAGTGAAAGGCTGTAACACAGGAAGAATTTAACTGTTGTGATGGGCCTACTAAAAGAGGGTTCTACTGCTGCTAAATGTATGTTATTGGGAGAATGAATCTAGTATAGTGCTAACTAAACTGAATACGAAATTTATTATTATTGCTTGCAAGTTCAGTGAACCTTGATACAATCATAAGGCCTTTTTGATCCCAAATTAACTATGAGGCTATTAACCCATTAGCGCACAGTGTACTTTTGAAAGTATATCACCACTTTCATTGGTAAGCAGAGCTGTACCCAGGACTGCTCTACTTTTCAGGTAGCATGTGCGGGTTTATTGACCAGTTGCCTTCACCCAGAAAGATCACATACTCATGACGCCTGTGGCAGAAAGGATGTTCCACATGCACCGCCAAGGTTTGTGAGTGGTGGCGCTGGCTAACACTCCCAAGGTTAGTTCTAGTAGTAACACATAAATACCCAATGGATGGGGAAACTGCACAGCGGTAGCTGAATTGGTTGGAGCACCGTACGCGTAATGCGAAGACTTGGAATCATTACCCACCTACGGCAAGTTGTTTTTTCATCCACTTTCATTGCCATTTATTTATCATTTCTTTAATTTAATTAGTAAGTACAAGAATATCCCCTGCGTCTTCCTTGGTGTCTTTGTTTGTTGGCTTCTCATGATATGATTAATAAAAATTGGGCCCATCGGTTAACCTCCTTTCTTCTCATTCTGGTTATGGTAAGAAATAAAAGTTTGGACTATAACACCACCGGAGCTGGGGACACCGCAGCCTCTGTTTGATGAATGAAAACTAACTGCCCTTGCCCTGCCATTACCGTGCACCGTGCCTATACATGTATACTGGAAGCTGTGAGCAAAATAGTTTTCCACAGTCAGCGAAATCGGTTTTTGCTGTAGTTTCAAATGCCAGTTGCAATTTCTACATACTTGAATGCATGCAATTATCGCAAATCATGATGTTAGGTCTAACTACCTTTTGTATGTACTTTGATAGGTGTGCAGACCCATTATTTGTACATATAAAAAGTGTTTTGCAGGGTTCTGCTTGTTTTTGACAGGATACCGATCCCTGTTTACCAACGGCTCCTGATACAATAACACAATGTAGCTGCAATACAAGAAAAGTATGAATGTTTAGAAGCAAACAAACAAGTAGCCTGACACTGAGATCTTTTTGTTACTATTCGCACATTCTGCTTGCTAAGAAGTTTCCTTGGAATTGCAGAGAGCATAGAAGGGTTGCAGCTTGGACTAGTTGGGGCTAGCTTGTAATGAAGTCTTGAAACATTGAGAGCAGTTTAAACAAGGAAGTTCTTCCTTCTCGGCAACTTGCAAAAGTCTGCGAGAGCCTGTTCCGGAGTCGCTTGAGTTTCTCGATGGACACTGAGCCTTCCTATAAACTTCTTGAAGTTAATTTTATGCGGAAGTTTTAGAAAACAATGGCGTAAATGATGAATGCATGATATTACATATACACCTCAGACCCCTGACAACGTAAATGCTTATAGTGCAGGACTGGATGAAATGCGGTATTTTCAACCTCCTGTTAACCCTCCCACAGAACTTGATCTATACACATACCACTTAGATTTGTGCCCCAAGAGAAAATATACCAGTTATAATGCTGTTGCCAGAAAATTACACAGACAAGCGAGGCAGTGGGCACGCTTCTCAACAAGGTGTGCCAGTCGAGGAGAAACAACGCCTCCTAGATAGCAGGCCTGCGCACTCTGCTTTATGATGTCATGCTACTTGGACCGAAATTTCCCCTGTCAAGCCCAGCGCAACGAAAGCGGTGTTGTGGAATAAGAGACGGAGAACTTATAGCAAAATGACAGACGTCCGTTCGCCTCGAGTGCATCAAGACTCATTTATTTTTTACTAGAAGGTACGGGAAAGGGGAGAGAGTAGAGAGAAAGGGAAAGTCACAATGCACTGTGCCAAACAGGCTTTCTTGCACCCCACACATGCAAGCAAACCACTTTAAACCTGAAAGGCACCACCGCGCCATCGGTCGCTGTTCGTAGACCACGCCCGCCAGCAAATTGCCCGCAGTTTGAGAGGAGTCAAGTGTCTGGCACTTCTGCCACAGCGACCTCAGCAGTGCCGTTTTAGGTGGGGGAGTCCTCCTTGCCCCATCGTCGGCGGCCCCCAGCACGGGGGTGCTTTGGCTCCAGTATGGAGGATATACAACAAGCGGTGAAGTCAAACTCACTGTGGCTTACTTGGGAGCATTCCCATTAGATTCTATGGAAGTTGGGCAAGGTAGCATGACGTCATAGATTGAAGTGCACAGGCCTTGCGTTATCTAGGAGGTGTTGGGGGAGAGCGGCAAGGGCGATGTGGAGGAGGAGGAGACACGGAGGAAGCAAACGAAAAAGGAACTGAGAAAAAAATTAATGCAGAGGCAGCATTCTGGCTCAGCGGGCGCATGGGGGTTGCCTAGGCAGCAAAGAAGTCTTTTGCTCTGGCCGTGTGTCAGTGGCATGCAGTCCGCACAGAATACTTGCACATCATCATTCTTTGTGTCTTCAGTTCGTGTGCAGAAAGTAAATACAGTCGCCGACTGATATTTTTGAGACACAGTCAAAATCTCAAACATCAAATGTAGTGCCTAAATGCAGACCATGGATTTCTCTCTAGCAACTCACACAAGCACACAAGGGTCAAGCAACCATAGCGTATCTCTCGTAACGGAAATATATGTCCTGTGCGTTGCTCTTTAATATGAGGCTATTGCTGTGGCCATGCGTTCAGGCAATCCGAATAAGAACCTTTTTTACCTTGGTAACCTTTTCCAAAGTGTGCACTTACCCGAACCAAATCAGAGGTACTGGCACAGAGATAATACACAGTGCTGATACAAGGGAGGGCCCTCTCAACAATCTGGAAACAGTTAGGCCTGGAAAAAAAGAAAATAACTAAGCTTACACACAAAGGTTTTCAAATGTCACTGTGATTAGTTGAGTGTGGTGACCACCAAATTAATATATTTAATGAATATCACTGCAATTTAGTATACAGCAGAATCTCAGTAAACGGAAATCGCTTGAACGGAACAACATCAACAGTCGAGTGCCTTCTACAACGAAATGACCTGTATAACCAACGAATAATTCTGTCCTGGTTCCACTGTGACTTATGCATCGCAAGATCTTCACAACAAAGTGACCTGTATAATGAATTGTTTTAGAGGCTACAAGCACTTTGCTATAAAGGCGTTCAACTGTACATTATTGGTTTTGTATTTGGATGATGCAAAGAAGCTCTAGTTAATTGGAAACAAAATTTTTGCAACTCTCAGTAAATGAAACAACCCTAAATTATTGTTATTTTTTTAAAGGGGCCCTGAACCACCCCTCGGGCTTGGTAAAATAATATAGTTCGTGGGTAGCATACGCTGCTGTGAACATCTTAGCCAAGTTCTGCAGTCGTACACAGTGCATGGAGCTCGCAAGCGGAGCGCAAAGTCACCTTTCTCTCAAACGCTTTTTTTTCAATGGAAGCCTAGTCCTCATTCTCTTCCGGATGCTTTATTTCATAATAAAGCAGATTCCCATACGCAGCTGCCATTGGTAGCTGCGGGTCTGCTACGCAGAGTAGATACTGCGGCTGCTGCGGCATACTGCCACATATCTACTGGCTAAGCGCACTGCGGCTCGCTGAGGACAAAGGCATCTGGCTTACGTTTTGTGCGCCTTAGGCACCAAAATCTGAAGTAGTGGAGTCTACATACAAAATAAAATTTCAATTGCATGCCACAGTGACATTTAGAAGGTGGAGCATTGTGGACACACCTCACTCTGCCATAGCCTTCGCAGTGCAAGGCATTGGAGAAGGAATGGGAGCACAGTGAAGGCTGTGTTTCATTAGGAATAACTTCACTTCGGCTGAATGCATTGAAGTACCTTTTGCGGCAAAATGTTTCTGAAATAGCCTATTTTAACTTCAAATGTCTTTCTCCATTTCAAAATAACGTAGTTCAAGGCCCTTTTAAGAAAAGCCAAAAACTATTTTTATTTTGTGACACCTGTCTTTTATTACCCCCCCCCCAAAAAAAAACATAATTTAAAAGTAATGGCAAAAGCTCAAGCAAGCAAACATTTGATAAATATTAAATGCATATAAGGTGTAGTCCAGACAGCTTGGTGGCACAGCCACTAGCCCCATAGATGGCCGAAATAAGAACAATTGTAATTTCAGACACCTTGCAATACGTCGTTCAATAATTTGGACTTCACACCAACCCTACCTCGTGGTAAATCAGCCACCGAATGGAGCAGTAAAAGTGACATTTTCGCTTTGATACGTCGCCAGTGCCTCCTCTAAATCAAAACTAGTGAAGCCTAGTTAAGAGGAAGCTTTAGCTCGGGCCCAACTGTGACGTGGCCCATTCAAATACATGTAAAACGCAAAAACGTTTTTCTGAGATAACCAGATTTTAATAAAATTTGTTGCATTTAAGAGAGAAAGTTCAATTATAGTGACTGTTGGCAGTGGAATTTTGATTTAGGGCCTGAATATTGTTAAAAAGATCTTCGAAAATTCAAAAGTTTGAAAAAGATAGAAGCACAAAGTTAACAAGTTAATAGCTCTGCATCAAAAACAGATAGCACGGTTCTGTAAACGGCATCCGTTAGACAATTGAAAGCGGACAAATTCGATATGTCAACTTACATCTTACGTGAATTCATTGTGTTGTATACAAGGGTTCAGCAAAAGCTGTATTTCCATATTACTCAATCTTTTTAGATTCTGTGACATATTAATTTGTGCCACATATTAATTTTGTCCACTTTAGATGTACTATTAGATGCAATTGACAAAATTGTGGCATAATTTTTTATTGCTGAGTTACAGAGTTGTAAATTTGACAGTTTCGTTTTTGAAAATTTGCTATTTTTGCCAATTTTTAGTAAAAAATTTACAACCTGAATCGAAAATTCGAAACCAACAGTCACTAGATTTTAAGTTTTTCTTTTAAATGCAACAAATCCCGCCAAATTTGATGCAGTAGTTGCCGAGAAAAACCAATTCTCCTTTTACATGTATTTAGATGGGAGCACCCGAGCTAAATCTTCCTCTTAAACTAGAAGTTGCCTAGAACACTCAAACTACGGGACAAACTAGCTGCTACATTTATTTCTTTATTCTTGACATGTCTAACAGTGTTAAGACAGCGTGCGATGCATAGCGCTGCACTTCTGTACATCTCTTAGTAAAGGAAACTTCTGTTAGTTGCAACATATTTCTCCGGTCCCTCGAAGTGCCATTTAACGAGGTTCTACTGTATAAATGGATTGATATTATTACATTACTGAGCATAGCCTCCAAATCTTTGTTGTATTTATAAATTTCAATTTATTAGTTAGCACACCGCATCATCATTTTGGCACTTGAGCCAAGCTTATATGAACTGCAGTAGGCATACCAGAACATTTAATATGGCAACTGTTCTCTACTAAAGCAGCCATGTTAAAAACCATGTTAAAAACATGCACCACTTTTCAAAAAGAGAAATATAGAGTAAGCAGCACCTGAAATCTACAAGGATACATCAAAATACAGGGAGTGTAGAATAACAAAGGGAATGGCACAGGCTCAAAAAAGAGAATTCATACCTTTCTAAAAGACTGTCATGAACCATGTACAAGTAGGAATAACTGAGATCAATCAAACCCTTGGGCTTTGTTCGCTGCAATAAAAATGATAAAATTTACTTTGAGCATGTAGAATAACTTGAAGCAACACTGAGGCTTTCCCAAAGTGTGAAAGGCAGCTCTGTTCAACAACTAAAATTTTCCAAAGGCCAGTTGCAAAAACATTGAGCAAATTGCACAATATATATTGTGACGTGCTAGTGACGTATAAAGAACACAGTAGCAATACTGTGAAAGACGAAACTAACTTTTATTGGGCAAACCTGTGCCCACAAAAGCAGGCTACACTTAAAGAATGGCAACAGCAGCGAACACAGTCGGCGATCATCAAAATCTGATCAGCCGGTCAAAAGTGTCGCCTTTTATACATCAGCCGTCGAGTGTTCCAGTGTAATCACTGGGACCCGCGTGTCTTCTGCAATGTTCTACATTATTTGCGTCGTGCACACATGCAATCAGATTACACAAGGTTCGGTCACAGACAGCGGATGAAACCATCGATAACATTCCAGAAACATCCGATACATGCAGGCGAGTCCTGCGCTGTGCAATAACATTTGTTAAGCAGTGAAACGTGGTCACCCAATAAAGATAAACAAGTATATAAAATACAGTAAGACGCCATTAACTTGAAGCTGTAAAAACCTGAAAAGTTTTCGAGGAAAGCAGAGTTTTGACACCAGCAAAATCTTGAAAATACTGTGTTTACTCACATAATGATCACACTTTTCTGTCAAAAAAATTGACGCAAATTCAGGGGTGCGATAATTACGCGGGTTAAATTTCGGCCAAAAAAAAATTTTTTTCTTTCATCCCGCTTTAGCTGCGGAATAACAACACGTCAACAAACAGCCGGCTGCCGCTGTAACAGTGCAGGATGCCAAAACAAATATGGCGGCCGGCAGAGCTATGCCGAACGCACCGAACCCGATCTTTTTTCTTCTCGTGAGTACATTATGCGCACTGAAACAGTTTGTTCCGTATCAGTAATGAATAATATTGTTAATATCGGCAACTTTGCGACAATAACATAGCCATGTCCACTTTGAGGGGATAGAAACAGAGATGGGCGTGCGTAGCTGCCAGTGACATAGAAACACATGGCGGGCATGCTGCGGAAACTGCGGCACTTGTCTTCACTACTATCCTAATACGGCACGTTTCCGCTAAAGGTGGGCGAATATCTTAGCTGTTTACAAGCGTTGGTGTATGAATAGGGTACGCTTCTAACGTATCATTATAAACTTGGCCACTATAGTTGCCGCTCGCAATTTGTTGCATGTCCACGAGTGCAGACGAGAAGAATCGAAAGGAGCCTTTTTTGTTGTTGTTGGCCAAAACCATTATGAAGCCTACAAGTAATAAAGCCAAGGCAAGTTTGGTTCTAGCTTTTTTTTCATGAAAGTGTGGAAAGTGATGAAAGGAATGAAATGGGGCATCTGCTTAAGAATGTTTGGTGCGTGCAGACCGCGTGGTATGTCTTCAAGAGTCGTTCACGTAGCATTTGACACCATTCGACAGATGGCAAGCGCGGTCATGTTGGTCATCATGATGGTCATCAAGTTTGGGGTGCGATCATTACACGGGAAAGAAAAAAAAATGAATTTTGACGACAAAATTCAGCTTAAAAAATTGTTACAGCGCAAACACATGCAACCACAAAGTATCAAGGACGGGACAGGACTTTGTGGTAGCATGTGTTTGCACTGTAACAATATTTTAAGTCAAGTATGCACCAACTCGCCCAGAAAGAAGTTTTAATAACAAAATTCAGGGGACGATCATTGCGCGAGTGCGATCATTATGCGAGTAAATACAGTAGAAGCGTGCTGGCCATGCATAGATTCCATGGAGCCTTTCCAAAATGCCTCCAGTTATATTTTCGGTCATTTTGGCTTGCATGAGCACCGGACATGTCGATGTCTATGAGCAACAGCATTACTGGCACAGTATGAAGAGAGTGTGTGCTTGCACAAAAAAAGAACAATAAAAGCTAATACAATACTTGAAGCCAGTTATTCAAGCACAACTGGTTCCAGACATCCAAAAAGCTGACGCTGCTGCTTTCTGCATCATAATGAATTCCAGATAATTTCACTTCGAAAACCTAAACTGCAGAACACAAATGTCATGCTTTTGGTAGCATGGCATTTGGTAGCATGGCGTCCATGAGTAGCATGACATTTATGCCTCATTTTTGCATGAGTATAGCTTGCACAAATGCTTATCAAGCCATGATATTACTGAAATGCTGTGGGATCACATGCTGGCTTCTTTTGGGCACAGTGTGAGGGCTGATTGCGCTTTCTCAAAAATGTCAACCTTGCTCAAGGTCACAATTAATAAGCTGTGACCACGTTGATGCATCACAGACAGCATCCTAAACAAAGTGGAAAAAAGGCCACAATAAAGTGGCAGCAAGCAGCTGAGCAAGTGCACGCAAATGGTGATACAGTAGTAGACAGAAAGGAGGGGGAAATATAAGCGGGGAGCATGTTCTGGCACGGCGTCGAGCTAGGCTAGCGAGCTGCCGCCAGATGAAAAGCGACTGCAAAGACGCTGTTGACACTGCCCCTTTGCATTTTGCCTGGTATACTTGAAATCAAGATTTTGAAATATCAAGAGTTTGGCACAAAAGCCTTCTGGAGATGAGGGGTGAGAACAATGTGGGTTGATAACCACAGCTGAAAAAAAATTTTCAGCTAAACCAATATTTAAAGACATTTAGAGATAGGGTTAATTAGGGTTTACTGTACAAATAAACATGATCATAACAATATAATTTATGTTGTCATGCCTGTAATATTCTCAAAAAGCTCATGGAAACCTTCTCTCAGATACCCATGTTGCATTTCCATATGGGCTTGCTATTTTTGTGGAGTTTCCCTAATTTTACGCATATTCTAGGGATGCCTTGCTCAACCTCCTAATGTTAAAACCTTCTCTTGTATAACAGAAAGTTGAGAAAGCTTGTATGACTTCACAGTTATAACTAAACAGTAGCAAAACAACAGAACATTACATAGCGTTTCCACATTCTGTTGAAACGGCTAACCATAACTGTCTTCTTGCCAATACAGCTCTTGTCTTTACCGATTAACCATTCAGAAAACTTATTTTACACAGTACAATTTGCCATCTGATCATTTTACATTTGATGAAAAATACCATTAGAAACTTACTCACCCTGGGGTTGTCAAAAAAATACAATTGCAATTCTTTGGCATTGAGAACAAAGTACAGGTTTTTCCACTTCTTGTTGCCCACGCCTGTGGAGAGAAAAAAAGTAAACATACAAAAGCTGGTTTGAGTAACAGAATGTGCAATGGCTCTGTCCAGCTCTCCTAACACACCATGAACAGCCATTACAACAAGCAAACCCCTAATCACCCCTCCCCATCTGCTGAATAACACTGTAAAGAAATTTCAAATGCTTAAAGGAAGCTTTAGAATGGCACTGGCTCAGGTTTTCTTATTCAAATAAAGAGCCCACATTAAATTGCCCACACTAAATTGCCCACACTAAATCCAAAGTTTGGATTTGTAAGACCAGTCATAAATCTATTCCACATGCAATGTATGTGATGTGTCACATTATCAACTTAAATCAATCTAAGAATCATGTTCTCATGGTGAGAAGTTCGAGATCCCCACCCAAGAGAAGCAATTTGTGAATGGCAAAATTTGGACACAAAGCTCAGACAAGCAAGACTAGTCCACAAAATTGAGAAGGCCAGGTCACTAGGTGAACAGTAATGGTGCTCACTTTTTTTGGAGAGGTAGCCCTGCATTCGAACTCCCTTTTTACGCTTTGCTATGCCAGTTTCTCGGCTCTCCCGTAGGGTGGCATAAATGTCATGTGATCGATGCTGAAGCTCTTCAGCACGGCTTGATTGACAGGTCTCATAAGGGGCCTGAAACACAATGTGCAGCACACGTTGCAAATTTAATTCATGCGTACAATATTATGCAGGCATCTATTTTACACAGATAGCTATCTAAATAAAAAGTAATGGAAAACAGAACCGGTTGCAGGAGAGAACAAAGACACGCACAGTGTTGATGCATATGTGATGCATTTTGCAGAAGAAAAAGAAATAAGTCAAGCTGATCATAGTACATTAAAGCATCGTTGATAAATTCCCTTCTGTTACAGTTTTTTCGGCTCTTGGGCTCTAAAACGCTGGTCCCATTTATTTTCAATGGGAGTAACGTGTATGAGCTTCCCACTTGTTACATTTGCTATTCCAGTTCTTATGTCTAAATACTGCGCCGGCGCACCACTGACATGGCATTGCCTATCAACAGCATCTAAGTTTACCACCGCAGAACCAGTGCAACACAGACAAAACACAGAAAGGCGTGCACTTCTTATGAGATAAGCTGCAAGTTCAGCGCATTTTTTTTTTTTGTCCCCTCCCTTCTGAGTTCCATCTTTGTCATGCTGGTACTGTTTTGAAAGAAGCACATTCTCTTAGCACACCCAACTACAGCAAACTCTCACTGTAACGGAATCGCTCTATTAAAATATTGCTTTATTTAAAGTTTTTGATGGCCCTAACTGCAGTGTGTGTATTTTGGACCAGATTACAGTAAAACCTCATTAAACCGTACCCGCTTAAACAGTAGTTTCGTTTTAAAAGTAGTAAATTCAAATCCCCAACTTGGCGGCCATTGAACATAATGCATTTTGTATCAGCATAAACCGTATTAACTTATTGCGTATGTATCGGTTAACTTATAGAGTTTCCACTTCTTGTAGCACAATTACGGTGGTGCATCGTCCCATATACCTAGTTACTATACTGACTATACGCCGTCTCTACTGGGACGCCCGGCACAACAAGCACCCTTTTCTCTCTCTGCCCTGTGCGTTTGCACGTGAAGCCACACCAACATCATTCTGGCGCCATGCCAGAGAGTGTTGTGGCATCGTGGAAGCTACGACTCACGTCATGCCGAAGCAAAAAACACAGAGTGCTAAACAGAGAAGAAAAACTGGGCATCATTCGTGCTGTCGAACGTGGCATGAAGTCGGTGCTGGCACGCGACATGACACTAAGCTCAGCGTTACCGCTGCTGTGACCGCAAAAAGATGTCTGCTACGATGTTCAAGTGTTCGCCATCAGTACCTCTATTGCTGCCGAAGTGTCGCCTTACGACAGTGATGAGGACGACACGGAAAGTGACAGCACGGGCGATTCAGGCCCGACAGTGGCAGAAGCTGCGCGTTACATCAGCCTCGTGAATGCAATTGTCGCGACGAGAACAGCACCCCGCGACTTCTGGTGAGCTACCGCGCCCATGCACAGATAATATGCAATGCCAACGAGGAATCTGCTATGCAAGTGTTTGCCAAGAAGAGGGGGCTGGCTGAAAAGCTGGCTCGCAGCTTCAGTAAGTTTGAGGCCACTGTTGCGGCCTCAAACGCAGCATCAAACACTACATCAAACCGCAGCATCAAACAAAAATAACACTTTTGTCGCGCAAAGTGAATAAATACTGCATGTTTTTGCCCTTTCATCGCACTCTCTCCAAGTGCCGTTTTTGACAGGTAAGTGGGCGATCTCATGCTATTTCGGTTAAGCACTACTACCGTTTAGTACACACTTTTTTCGAGCTCCGGCCAACTATGGTTTAACGAGGTTTCACTGTATTTGAAGTGCAGTAGTACCAGACTTCGCTATGTACAAAGTGTGAAGCAGGAAATTCACCTCGGACCACTCAATGCAGCATACACAAAGACCTTTTGCACTTATTCGGATCAACCTACCAAGGCAAATGGCACTGCAAAGGCTACACTGCCACAGAGCATTAGCTCCTTTGGACTAACTGTATCACATGATGATAACCGACAAACAAGCCAGTTGTGCTTGGGCATCAGCACAATTGTGCCACTCATGTTACCACCACTGAATGTGGCATTGGTTGAACATATGTTTAACGAGTTCTGGAACTGTTAGAGTGTATGGCCCGTATTACTACGACTCCCTTATGGCTCTTTTATTTCTTCATTTACTTGAGTTGCCGTGTGGCATAATGTGGGAATAAAATTACATGTGAAGATAGAAACTTGCTTCATGCGGATGCGCCCACAGCAACTTATGAAGTGTATTGTCCATAGTCATCGTTCACAGTCTTCAGGTTGGTCACTTCTTAACTTCATCACAAACTAACAGTTATAAAAGAGTCAATTTCTTATCCCAACACTTTTGCTTTAATGAAAGTTTACTACATGTGCCCAGGACCTACATGTTCAAATCACATATCAAACTCTAAAAAACGAATATTTCGAAGAGATACAGAGAGAGTGCAACAGCAAGAATAGTTACGCACCTTCAGCACAGGGTCTCCGAGGACATGACCTTCCACTATTTGTTCCACCTTGTAGCGGCTCACCACAGCCTCAAGACTGAAACCAATGTAGATCGAAATGTTTTAAAAAGAGAAGTGGTATGATCAAAACAATGAAGGAGCAGTATGGGAAACCACTAGAAGTCAGTGCACCTGATAAACACATTCAACAAATAATTAAGAGAGCAAGTTGAGACAACAACCATGAAAAATCCACTTTGCTCCCCGCCTAGGCCTCCTTACAGAGAAAGCAACGATGTCTAATAAAAAAGAGTCCCGCACCTCACATCACAATTGTGTTTTCACAATGCATAGTCGAACCTTGATACAGTTAACACGAACATAACGAAGCAAATATAGAATTTTTCTTGCTGATATTGCTGGCCAAGTGTCCGACTGCATTATTCTATGTTGTTCATTGTTCACTTAATGTCACTTGAACTTTTAACTCTGTTAGCATTGATTTTGCGAAGTTAACCTAGCCTCAATGTACCAATTAAAGGACCCCTTAAAAACCCAGAGGTCGAAAATTAGTTGTTTTGCAGTTGTACATGAGTCAGCAGTGAGCACGTAGCCGCGAGAATTTTTGAAATGGAGCCATAATAGCGAAGTTACATGCATTTGATGATAAAAATGTGGCCCTCGCTCATTTCGCTCTTTCCTTTGCTACGCTCCGTTCGTCGGCTGGTCTCCTCCTCGACGAGTGCTCCTCCAAATGTCATGTGACACACGTCATCACCAACGTGCTTTTCAAAACACTGTCCACTTCCGGTTACTGCAACTCTGTGCTTCTTGGCTACCCGCTGTTGCTGCCTTACTGGCCCATGCTCCTGCGAAGCATGCCATAGGGACGCGTTGATGGCGCTCATGTGTCTTGAAAGCGACCTGCGACGTGGCTAAAGAGCCAAAGTGAAGTACTAAATGTACTAAAGTGAACTTAAAGATAGAGGCACTAGGACGAAGCTGGTGTGTGGGCCTCCCCTGCGTGAACAGCACAAGTGCCAAACAAAATCTTTATAGCATATAAAGACCTGCGATAAGCGGCTCTAGCACGGCGAGCACTTGTAGGGCACTTAAAATAGCTTTGGTTAGTACTAACAGCATACTGTACAGTGTGAATAATTACATACACTTGTCGAGTGACCATCTGCTGACTATGCGAGCGTCCGAAGCAGCAGCAGATGCTGGATTATAGATACATTTTTTCTATACAGTGCATTGTCCAAACATGGGGCATGACCATGCAAGGTCTTATTGCGGTGTTAGCATGGTCTGAAGGTGTGTATGTGTCACTCTCTGCCAGCAGTGGCCCCTTTATCTGCTGCCAGCGAATGGTTTCTTCAGCTAGTCAAGGTCCTGGCATCGGCGGGCACACACATTCTTCCGTCATCTCGATGTCTTGAGGCAGTGCCTTCCAATCGTGCTCCCGTCTGTTCTTCCGTCTCTTTCTGTTTCCATTTTCTCTGCTGTCGGGGCACGCGATGGCAGGTGCTGGCTGAAGCATAGGCAGCCCCTTACTGCTGGGTTCTCTGTTGTCTCTGTCGCAGTGCGCTGTTAGCTGCCACCGGCAACCATTTGGCCATGTATTGTGTCGCATTTAGATTTAGATTTGGACGTGTTTTTTAAACTTACGTCTGTTTCAAACACCAGCCTAATATATGTTATTTCTTTTTTACAGAGTGCTTCGCCTAGGGTCTCCCTTGTTGCACATGCGGTCTTACCTTCCCCTAGGTGTGGCCGGCGGAGCAGGGGCCTATTACATAGAGTGGCGCGTCGGCACAGGGAGCGAGCCCGAGCAGGTGCGAACGCGGCGCCCTGTATGCATGGCGGCTCGGAGTGCTCGAACCTGCGGTGGTCGACCGGCGCGCGCAATATCAGTGTGCACGCTGGTGCCCAACGCTGGTGCACAAGCTGGTGCCCAATGTGGGGCCAAGGGCCTAATCAGCCTCTGGTCGCCCAATATCCGAGCTGCTTCATTGATGAGGTGAAGGTTGCCGCGAATGCACTTTATTAACCGAGCCATGTCTCTCCCACGTGTGCCGAATTGATCGATTTTCCTCTCACTCTTTCTGTCATACCTTGCCTCAGTAAAAGTAGAGTGGTAAGCGTATTGGACAACCACTTGAATGTTCTGTGCTGTGAAGTGCAGACAAGAAAAGGCGTGAAGTGGCCACCGAGAAGCTGCAGTCGTCCTCGGTAGCGGGATCGTGCAAGAGCCGGGGGTACCGATTCGTACCGGGAGGGCCGACTATTCCGTCCTCTCATGTGTTCCAACGATTCAGTGAGTCTGACGGATTTCCTCAAGTCTCAAGCCTCATTGCCACTCGGGCGGCTGCTAATTGTGCAGACTGCTCGGGAACAGTGCCTCTAGGGCTGGTGAATTCGGCAAATATGCACGTTTTGCTATTGTTGACGCAGTTCAGTGGCCTGCTTGGCAGTTTTCAGTCGATGCATGCCTATCCTCGCTAAAATTCAAGCCGTAATAGTTGACGCACTATCATTATGCCCTGTTTAGCCAAAAGTCCCCATTTAGGCAGACCGGTTAGTGGCAGTGCTTTCTGCACCATCAGTTGAGGGGTGAAACTGGCAGAGCAACCGCCAAGTGGAGATAAAGGCCATAAAACAAGCCCATTCAGCAAAGAAGCAAGCGCCCCAGACATCCCCCGTAGTGTGCACAGAAGGGAGACGCTCCTCCGCGACCCCGTGGCAATGACAGGGAGGACAGCCCGGGTGGAGAGCCAGCAGGGGGAACGAAACCAGCCACCCCCACTGTGGTGCTAGAATCGTCTTTTCCTCTTTTTTTTTAACAGCCCAAAGAGTGCCGAAGAAACCGCAGAGTGACCCATTTTGTAAATAATTGTACATAGTTGTGCAACGGCCTCAGGGAGGCATAGCGCCGGAACATGGCAGATACTGCATGGGTGCCGTAACGTTGCTGGAATTGCAACGGGCGTGCAGGGCCGGATACAGTGTGTGTCGCTGTTGCCCCTGGACGGTTCGCTCTGCGGGGTCACAACGAGCTCGGCCAATGAAGATCGCATTCCACCCGCTAACACTGAAATGTGAGAGTTGTGTTGAAGGTGGTAACCTCCGGCGTCGGAGAAGCGCGATTTAGCACCACTCCGACCGCCAGTCATCAGCATGCCAAGGTTTCCTTTAAAATCGATTCGCCCAGTAACTTGACCAGGCGTGGAGTGACTTTTCGTCCATCACCAAACCTTCCGCGTCTGTTCATTACATAAGACATTGCGTTGTGGAAATCAATTTTGCATGGCATCACAGATGGACAGTGTGTGTTCATGGAAGGATTTTCAGCTAGTGTCGAAGTTCTATGTCATCATGCTAGTGAGTTTACTGTGTCCGGCTGAACTCAGAAGGAGCAATAATTTATACTTAGACGAGGCTTGCCTATGCGAATTCACAGCTTTGCATTAGCCGTCCATTTCTCTTCAAAAAGCTCTGAGCGATTTACTTTGCTGAAATCAGACAACCTGCTCTCCCTTCTTCTCTGTCCTTGTTTTCCTTTGTTCATTGTTTCTTCGTTAGGCGATTTGTTTCACTATGCTTTACCCAGCCCGCATCGTTCTGATTTTGTGTATGTGTTTCCTTCGCTATGTTTTGTCTTGGTTTTATTTTATCATTTATTTGTATGTTTGTCTTGCACTCCAAGAATGTTTCGCATGCGTTTTCACTGCCACGCTATGCCAACGGGTGATGTCAACCTGGATGGAGGCATGGCAATGGTGAGGCTGCGAATTGGGCTGTGCGGTCTTGGCGCATGGCGCAGATCATGGCTGTACTATGGAGCAGACACCGCCAGAAGCGCCGGCACCAGAGGCCGTTGCCGGACGCTGTTGAAGTTGCTTGAAGTCACACATGTGGCATGTGGGCATGGTTTTTCGACTCCCCAGAGATTTTTCGTGTGGGCATTTTTTATACATCTTCTGAAATGTTTAGATCCCTTTCTTTTGTCTTGCTTGATGGTATAGGCCAATGTTTTGTTATTTTCCCTTGTTTGTGTCTGAATGTCATTATGCCTCTAAGCATTTGTCTTTTATTGTTACTGTTACTTTTTTTTTGTGGATGCTTTTATTGTGCATGTTCACATTAAAGCATGGGTTTATGTGGACTTTTTCATTGCTGTTGTGTACCTCACACCTCCCTATTTTATTTATCCTAACGGCTTGTTTTTTTCCTTTGATGCTTTTATTTTTTGGAGCCTTGTGATTCTAGGTTCTAGTTCCCAATGGATAGCTCCAATATCGCATTGTAATGACCATTTCTTCGTAGTCTCTCTCTCTCTCTCTCTGTGTGTATGCGTGCGTGTGCGTACGTGCGTGTGTGTATGTGTGCGTGCGTGTGTGTGTGTGTTTGTGTGTGCGTACTTTTTTTTGCCAGCACCACAGCCATCAGCCTTGCATCATTGGTAGAGGGCATTTAAGGGTGGAGGGATGTGGTGTTTCTGGCTCTCACGATGGTTGTGTGGAGCCGTTGTGCTGCGTTTCCGGGGGCTCCGTGTCCCTCTCCTGCCTGCCCGGACAGGATTTGCAGCAGACCGTAAAACACTCACTCAGCTGTCATCTCACCCACGGGAAAGTGAACGGGCTTCATCCATTGGCCGACCTTCTGGCGGGATTCGGGCCCTGCTTGCGCGAGCTCCAGGTACGTGTGCGCAACACGGGGCCTGAGGAGATCACATAGGGGGCGTCGGAAAGTGCGTATGTGTTTCTCTATGCTGGCTCCAGCCCCCTTTGTTCGCTGTGAGCCGATGGTTACTTCGGCTCGTTGGAGTTCCGGGCTCAGAGGGCATGCGCACTTTTCTGTTGTCTTGATGTCCTTCGGCAGTGTCTTCCGATCGTACCCCCGTCTGTTCTGTTTCTTTCTGTTCCCATTTTCTCTACTGTGGGGGTGCGCGATGGCAGGTGCTGGTCAAAGGATGGGCGGCATTTCTTTGCTGGGTTCTTTGTTCTCTCTGCTGCGGTGCACCGTTAGCAGCCACAGGCATCCATTTGGCCATGTTTTATGTCACAATTAGATTTAGATTCGGAATTGTTGATTAAACTTATGTTGTATCGAACCTCAGCTTAATAAATGTTCTTTGTTGTTTCTGGAGAGCTTCACCTAGGGTCTCCCTCACTGCACGTGCGATCTCACCTTCCCCCTAGCTGAGACTGGCAGGGCGCATCAGCACACGGACCGAGCCGAAGTAGGCACGGCGCCCTGCATGCATGGTGGCTCGGAGTGCCCAAACCCACAGTGGTCATCCGGAGTGCGCAATATTAGAGAGTGTGCGCCATGAGCCTAGCGAGAGACCACAAAGTGGTACATCATAGTCCTCTGTGGTGGTCCCCACTAAATGTGTTGTACCATTTGCAGTCATAACTAAATCCACTGGTAGTCGCAACAATGTGACACAACATGAACTCGTAAGCATTTTCTAAAGATAACACCATGTGAACAGGACAAACACCTTCTATCGTATTGATTTCTTACCGCATACAAACTGCCCAGTACAATTGAGACCAAAATTAACTACCACTTCTTCCACATGTTTTCGTAACTTACAATAAAGGAAAATGTTCTCCTTCACGGATGTGCAAGTGAGCTGGCAAAGGCAAGGCTTCAAACTATTGGCTCTCAAGCTATGGGCCAAGATGCACTGCAACGATAAGGTAGACATAAAAGAAGATAAGAAGTGTGGCTATGCTACCTGTCAAAGGTTCGTCCACCCATGACGTAACGGTTTCCTTTTCGCTCTATGCGAAACCTCTGGATGGTATTGTTAATGTGGAAGAACAGAGAGAAGTTCCCTGGCGAGTTGTCACTTGGTCGTACCAGAAAGCTTCCTGGACCCACTACATGGAGAAAAAAAGGACAGTACCACAACATATCAATGCAAAGAACCTCAGAAGGCTGTGGATAGCTTCAAAGAGTGAAGCTGGTAAAATACAGAGCTGCTCAAGCTGAAGTGAAACTGAAGTAGTAACTCAGCGAGGTCATGTGTAATTAGTTACAAACGTGTCTCGTTCTACCACACATACCCTGTGGTTGATCAATGCCTGATCTGTGCTTTTGAAAGCAACCAGATAATTGTAGAGCCAAGCCTAAGCCAAGAGACAAGGTTGCTGCCCGGCAGCTATGCCAGCCAAAGAGTAGTGGTGACAACAATAACATGGGCCTTGTCCTTCAGGTCAGAACAGAACTTACAGGGTTTACTTTCAATTATTTTTATGCTCACAAAGATGTCACTAGTGTGCCTTTCAGTACGTGCCACCTTCCACTGCGGACAAACGAAATGTGAACAAGAATGTATGAAGTAGAATGCAATCAACTTCTATTAATTCAACTCTGATGGGACCCATGAAATTTATCTAGTTATCCAGAGGGTCGAACAAAAAAATATGCAGAAAAAAATGCCAAAACATACCGCTGATTCATTTGGCAGTATTTGCCCGATTCTAACATCCCCCCCAAACTAAATGCATGCACGTTTTCTACGTATCCAAAATAGAAAACTAACACAGAAATTACATTAAGAGGAAGCTTTAGCTCATTCCCAACTCCAACACGGCCTATTCAAATACATGCAAAACGCAGAAATGCTTTTCTGAGACAATCCCTGGACCAATTTTAACGACATTTGTATCAGTTGAGAGAGAAAGGTAAATTATAGTGACTGTTGGAAGCAGAATTTCGATTTAGGGCCTGAATATTGTTACAAGAACTTTTAAAAATTTGAAAGTTAAAAAAATATAGAGGCACGAAGTTTACAAATTAATAGCTTTGCATCAATAACCAATATCATGGTTCTGTAAATGGCATTCATTAGATCATTCAAAGCAGACAAATTCGATGTCAATTTATATCTTACGTTATTCATTATGTTGTGTACAAGGGTTCTGCAAAGGCTGTATTTCTGTATTACTAAATTTTTTGAGATTCATCTGTAACATATCAATTTTATCCGCTTTAGATGTACTATTAGATGCAATTCACATAATTATGATGTCACTTTTCATTCCTGAGTTACAGAGTTGTAAACTTGTTAGTTTCATTTTATAAAAAATTTACGACTTTTGCCAATTTTTAACAAAAAATTGATGACCTAGTTCAAAAATTCGAAACCAACAGTCACTACATTTTAAGTTTTTTTTTTTTTAATGCAACAAACCTTGTCAAATTTTGTGCAGTGGTTGCAGAGAAAAATGAATTATCCTTTTACATGTATCTAGCTAAGAGCACCCGAGCTAAAGCTTCCTCTTAACGTTCTTAAACAAAGTAGAAATGTAACGTGCGCCTGATTTTCTGTCAAGAAAGTGAGCAAGGGTCTAATGTGTGTTGCACAGTGGCAGCCAATTTCCTGAAGTCAGCTTCGCTACAATATAGCCATGTTATGCGGTAAAGCATGTTAATGCTGCAAACACTGTTTTGGCTTCATATCCGGCTGAACCATGCAGGCTATTCTCGGCCCAAATTTCATGAAAAAAAGGAAAAAGGGCGCCCTTTACAATCGGAAAAATACCACAATGAGACATTGCGAGCTGCCGTTATTCTTGAAAATCTTCCTTGGGCATGCCAAAAATAGCTGTTTTCTATGAGAGATCATGCGCATTCAACACACTCACTGTCCCCTAAGCTCCACCAAGGAAGACACGGCTGCTTAAAGAGTCATTATTGGGGTCAGCTTAATGGTCAGGTGCAATGACCGGTCAAGTTCAAGTTATCTGGCAATGATAAAATTTAGGATCAAAATAATTAAAGTTTGGGCCCATAGAAATGCATGGGTACTGGCCGGGACCTTTGCTCGGGATCAAATTAACCAGAGTTGGATTATCAGAAGTCTGCTGTACCTGTTAACAGCGATAATTCGAGAGTACAAACTTGAATTGCTGCTTATCCTAGTGCCCAAGTTGGGACTTGCTTCGACTTGGGCAAGTTGGAGCAAGCCCCAAATTAAGCTTGCAAGCCGAAATAATTTTGCCATCAAAGTGGTGAAAGCAGAAATTTAAGCATTCTTGTTAGCCCTAACTTGTTCACATTTCATTTTTCCACCAAATATTATATCCAGCTCCCAAGTTCCTCAAAAGTCTGAAATTTATGTACAATGTTCTTCACACATAGCGAAGAGAAAGTGAAGCATGACCACTGAATATCTTACAGTACAAACACAGATTCTATCTGAGCTATAATCAGCCGGAGATAATCCTTGTTATTTAAAAAAAAGTATTGTCAAACTTTTAAACAATGCACCCATTTCTTAAGCATGGGCACTGCACCTAACACAGGGTGCTTGTTTGGTGAATGCTTCAGACTGCATTCACCTAACAGATACTGCGACAGGAGTAATAATGCTCTCAGAAATCATACAAAAGCATTTTTCCTTCTCACTTGAGCACCAACTTCACTCATTTAGTCTTGCCACTTCACTGAGTTGAAATGTAGTGTTCACACATCTACACAAATCAATGTGAAGAGTAGATAATTGTGCATCAATAGCCCCAGCTTACTTTTTGCAAGTTCCTCAACAGCAGCCTCCTTCGAGATGTCACCATGAAACCAGGGATATATCTCATTCGGGTCTACATTGTCATCCTGCATTAAAGGACAATAGTAACTTACATTGTAACAGCCCAAATACGTAAAGCAATTTCTATTTTATGCAGGTAACAGTTTCATTTGCTTAGAAGCGAATTAAGAACAAGATATGTATGTTATAAATGTAATAGTCATGTAAAAATGAAAAAAGTGCTTCACAAAGGATTTTATTGGCTGCCATGCATCTGTTAACCGTATGTTCAAAAGACCTCTTCTCACCCAAGTTTCAGACTGGCAATGCAGTTGCTTATTTAATTTTTAGAATACTATTTAGTAAGAGCTATACAGCATGAACAGAACAGCAAGAGCAGCATCTGAAAGCAACCACATGTAATTGAAGAATTGAAGAGAGGGGTGACAAGTATGAACATACATATCACATAAGAGCACAATGTAAAAACACATCAAAAGCATTATTCCTCCTTAGCACAGTAAGCAGAAATAAGGTTGATCACTGATGGCAAGAAAAAATATAATGTGTGAATTGAAAATACAAGAACAGAGATGGACCCAATATTGGAGGTGTTACTTCAATGCGCTCCTTGTAGTGAGGATACTTGAGTTTCTCATGCCTCTTACAGTTCATTTTACCTGCATGGCTCTTGAATCTCCTGATATTCAGCTCTTCCGCATGACACACACACAATGGTGGAACTCAGTGCCATAGTTAGGCAGCCACGACAAGAGTGTTGCAATGTGTGCACCAACTGACAGTGTGAATTACATGGGTGCAACAGGAACATGCTTCCTCCACTTCATTGGCTGGGGGATGGAAATGCATGCGAACCACCCAACCTCTCATCAGAGCACTCTGCAGGACTAGCCTGCAGAAGGCTTTCTGTTCCCGGGAACGCACTCACAAAAAGATTAAATGTTGGTGCCAGGCATAGGCATACATTATTTGCTCGTTATTGAGTCAAACTTCCTCCATTCTCTCTGCCGAGGAACTATTCCGTGTACATATTTCTGGCACCTGCCATTCCTGTACAGAAAGAGCAATGAATGCCCTTTTTGTATGGTCAAACTACTGCATACCGTGTAATTTGTTACCAAGATCACTGGAGACCCCACACTGTGGTATAAAAGGCATGCAGATTTAAAAAGGAAAAGAAAGAAAATGGGGAAGAAGACCACATTTCAGCAGCATGCCTAAGCAGTATCCCTACTCACCAGTTCCTCCAAGAGCTCCTTGAAGACGAGCCCACTCTCCTGAGTGCGATGCAAGGTGCACCACAGCCAGCCATCACCCATGTCATTGTGCACCACAAAGATGTCTCCTTTCTGGAAGCTGCACCACAGTGGAGAAAAGCAATGCTTCTTTAACTGGTTGGTGCTGTTACATTTACAGCAATCAGCAAATGAGCCACAAAGTGGTTTTCACTAAGCGCGAAATGATAGCGTTATGGTTTGAATTTAATTTCATTAGTAATGATGGATTAGGTCAATTCATTGGCACAAAAGTACAACGGAGTTAACAGCAAAAGACACAACCAGATCCCAGATGAACATAGCACATCACTGACCTGAGTTCATCTGTGTCAGCCATCTTCACATAGGGTAGCACCGCTATGGCTCGCTTCTTGTCATTGACGGGCTATGGATACATAAAAAAAAATGCAAAGGGTAGTGTAACAAGAAAATCTGTAAAGCGAAAGAATAGGCTGACCATCATAAAATAATAAAATTGAGAGTGTGACGGAATACCGTCTGATCAGGATGGAACATGATGAAATAAAACAAGACACCGACCACAAGGGACTTAGTAAGGTTAACATTTCAGTCCCCACACAGGTGCCTTTTTCACAAATGTGACTAAAAGCAATAAAAATGTCACTTAAGTATGCCGTATGACATGCCCAAGCTTGATGCCCCAGCGAGATTGAATTTAGGCTCAATAAAACAAATGCAAAAATTACTCACAGAGCATAAGACAATGGTGCGGCAAAAATTAATAACCTCGAGCTTTAAAATATACAAGAGCTTTCAGCCACTGACGTTTCTTGAATATACTTGAACAGCTATGAATACACTATACAGAAGCTTTATCAAGAAAAGTGTCGTGCTTGACACTCAATTCGCTGCTTGCCTCTGGAGGAGAAACTGGTTGGATGAGACGTTCCTTCTTGAGCAGGTCTGACCAGCCAGTGTAGTAGCCAATGAGGTCAGACAGCGAGTCAAACTGACGACCACCGATGTAGTAGTCACCACAGACAGCAGTGATCCTGGATCAGTGCAAAATAGATTTTCAACAGATTGTCTAGCCTTGTTGTTGATCCTCCAATGTCCTTGGTTTGAAGACATCTGCCACGTCTGTAAAGGCTATGTAGTTTATAAATAAAACCTAGGAGCAGGTTTCATCACGTATAGACTAAAACACAACTTAAGCAACAGATTAAAACCAAGAAAGCTGTAAATTACCAATTAAGGAAAGGAATATTGTAGAAAAATGGTGGTTGAACGGATTCCACTTAACTGTTTGCTCAAATAGAAAGCTGTGTTATGTCAGAAGGGTCTTGCTGGAAGCTAAACAACAGAAAGTTGCATCTTAACGAAACAACTAAAAGGTATGAGATTAGGGCAGTGTCTGTGATGCAAACCTAAAATGGTCGATAGCATCTTAATGAAACAACTAAAAAGTTATCAGAACAGGGCAGTGTCTGTGATGCAAACCTAAAGTGGTTGATGCCAGTGTGACCAAGGTAAGACAGCACATAAGAGCCTGGCTTGCGGTCACTTTCACGAACCAGGTAGCGGCCCAGCCCACCAGCAGCTTGTAGACGCTGTTCAGCAGTGTATCGATCCAATCGTCCATGGTACCACCTGGATGATGGCATTATTATGCACAGTGAACAGCGAGAATAGCAGTCTGATATGTTTTACAGGGGAAGTCTGTCACATTAGCTACATATCTTACAGCGCACAAAGTGCACTGCAAATGTCACACGACATTGATAGGCACATTGAGCTAAGCACACAACCTCTGAGTATTTTCCATAATATTCATGTATGCTGTTTAGTTATTGTGCCTACCGCAAAGCATCGTGCTTTCCAGCCATGCTTTCGTGCTTGCTTTGTCGAGACAACCACATCGTTGCAAGACTTTTATTTCTCCTTCTAGTGAATAACAGATTTATGTTGCAATAACAGTTTCCAGTTGGCTTAAATAGTAGTGGCAGCTGTGTAGTACGATAAGAAATTAACTACGGAATAGAAGAGAAAAAGCGAGCAATAACAGATCAACCGGTCGCTCAAGCTCTGAGCAGTCCAGAGTATTTTTTTTTTCTTTTCTTTCGTGATGAAGAGCTAGAGAAGAGCTAAATGTGGAAAGGTTTCACTAATGCACTCGTGACCAAACATGCTTCGGCACAATGATACCAGCTGCACATCAGCGGCGTCACTGCGTTCAAGGACTCACTAAACAACCACACTCGGCGCTCAACATCCGCGGCGGCAGGCACAACTTCATTGGCAGTAACAATTAGCTTACTGCGATTGCGGAGGCGCCGTCAGAGAGATGTTCGAGTCATCTTCAATCAAATCGCCGTCACCAGCGAAAGGGTCATATTCATCGTGAAAGCAGCCTTCTCGGTCGTCATCCTGGCTGACTGCATTACCGTGGAAGTGCCTTCGATGCTGCCGCGGGTCGAAGTCGTGCTCTGCCATCTTATGGCACGAAGCGGCTGCTTGAATAGGATATATATACCGTTCACATCTTGTTTACAGCATCGGCGTCCAGACGACCCTTCGGGCCGTGTTCAGCATGCTGTTTTGCACAACGGTCTTGGTATCTTCTAGCCTCTGCAAGTGCCTTAATTACACAATACGGTCAAATCTGTGCCGCCAATCAAGCACAATAGCGCAGCACGGCAATGAGCATCACTGCTTTAAACAACCGTAATCGAAATTCTACTGACAGACCGCATGAGCAACGCACTGCACCGCCCTTTATGAGATATCGCGAGAGTTGAGTCAACCGGTTGATTTAGGATAATATTATTGCTGCTCCATTTATTAATTAAGAAATGTTAGTTATTTTATAAAAGAACAAAACTAACTTGGTGTTACTTTAAAATTCTATATGATCTTTCTTGTGTAAGATCTTGCGCAGCAAGCGCCAGTTAGTCGACCAGTTGCATCCCTAGCGACCAATCTGATCGGAAAGTTTTTCTGTCCTGAGCGTGGTCCCATGGTGGTCCTGAGAGACGCTTCACTACAATGTTTTAAAGGCTATCATGGCGGCGCTCTTAAAGGAGCCCACGCGGGCGGCCCGACGAAACTTCTTAACGGCAGCAGCTATTTGGCAAGACTGTGGCATCTCCAACGGAAAAACGGCTGCTACAGCAAGAGCTAGAACAGCTTCGTGTGCGTGGTTATCTCAGTGTCGCTGCTACTTGCACCCAGTGACCTCAGCGACATCTGAAGCGCATCGGAGAGCCTTCAGCTGCGTATTACCTGTTGCTGGTTCGTCAACTTCCAGAAGATTATTACAGAGATTAGGAGTGTTCGGAAGCAACTGGAGGCACTACAGTAGCGCATCAGCGGTTTGTCGCCTTGGAACCTGGCGATATTACAAGGGCGATGCTGCTGGCGGGAGGCCATGGCTTGCACAGTATACCAACAAGCTCCAAACTTTCGGGGGAACTGTCACGAACAGCGCGAGGTTTTACTGTGATCAACAAAAACCCGAAGAACTTCCCGAAGATGACCCACCCAAGGACGAGGGCAGTGTTATTCACTATCCTAATCAAGGCGTCGGCGCAGTCGCTGCGCTAACGGTGCCTGACATTTGGCCCCAAGTTCCTGTGATCGCTGTCAGTAGAAACCCCGTCTTTCCCAGGTTTATCAAAATGGTGGAGGTAAGTTCGTTGACACGCAGTTCAGGTACCAGTGTGCCGCGATGCTGATATGCAACGCAAAGCATGGTCGTTGACTGTCTCGATGCAACGAAACGTGCACATTCGTGTTTCTGTGCCTCCGTTTGCGAAAGTAACGAGCCTTTACCACCGGTTTCAGACTCCCTTCAGCTATCACAGCTGTCGTTGTCGTCTCTGTTTTATAACGTTGTGCAGGCACAGTTTTATTACATTAATAACAACAAGCAGCAAACGCACCAACAGGCGATGTACAATAGCAGTTTAAGAACTGGTGGGGAGGAGTTTTTGCATGTATGTGTGCATTACATCTTGACACACAGGTTCCATGCTCCATATTGAAGGTACGCTATCTGAAAGCTCGAAATGCGGCGTTGTCTGCAAGGTCACGCTGTGATAATGCGGAGCGGAGTTATTTTTGTGAGCAGCAGCAACCCGTAGATCTATTTTTTGTTCTTATCGCCCGATTTACTCTTGTGAGCAGTTTTCAATGACAAGGAGCAGCTGGAAAACTAACAAAACTTTGTAGGATGTATGTTAGCCTCTCTCACCATTTTTACTTTGCTCCCAATTTTAATTCATGTTTTATGATTGGCCCAGCAATTTCATATAAGTGACATAGAAAAAGCTTGCATATTTACTGCAACATTTTATGAACATTTTCTAGTCACCTTGTGTAATTACATGTTGAATTGAGCAAGAGGCAATTATACAATATTCTTTGTTGATAACACCATCTTACCCACCGTGGTTGCTCAGTGGCTGTGGTGTTGGGCTGCTGAGCATGAGGTTGCGGGATCGAATCCCAGCCACGGCGGCCGCATTTCGATGGGGGCGAAATGCGAAAACACCCGTGTACTTAGATTTAGGCGCACGTTAAAGAACCCCAGGTGGTCCAAATTTCCGGAGTACCCCACTACGTCGTGCCTCATAATCAGAAAGTGGTTTTGGCACGTAAAACCCCATAATTTAATTTGATAACACCATCTTACAAAATTTGATGTTACAGGTTTCTAACCCGGCGCTCGTCGACTTGATCAGACGGAAAGTTCGCCTCAATCAACCATATGCTGGTGTATTTCTTAAGCGTGACGAAAGGTGAGCCTTCACATCTCTGCATAGTCTGAACTAAGTTGCTCTGGTGTGGCACAAGAAAGGTGTATAGGTTTTCTATTTATTTTGCATGTTGTACAAATACAGAGTAAGCACCTAGGTAAAGTTTATGGATAATCGCTAGAAAAATTGGATAGCCTAAATGCTGGTGAATTAATTGACAGCATAGGCATTTGTTAGGTGTAAATTTGAAATGGCGACCACTTGGCGTGCCCTAAAACTTGCCCTCCACTGCTTTAATGTGCCAGGGTTCCTAAAAAAAAAAAAGTGAGAGAGAAAAGAATCCTATTCTTATCCCACAATTAAACACTTCTTTTTGACGCAGGCTGGGGTATATATGTAATGTAAGAAATGACATTGAGCATCTTTGAAGTGAGAGACATGGCACTGAAAGGAAGGCTCACATAATAACTGATAAGTCTGTCAACAAATTGCTACTGTAGCTGCTTCTGTACTCTTTAGAAGTCTGAAGCAAAACAGAGTCACTTGTCAGCATACAGACATTGAATTATCATTTTACTTACTTTTGAAAACTGTCTTTCAGTCACTGCAGCGACTTTTCATTTGTGCTTTGGCTGTGCAATTTGTAGTAAACACAAGACGTTTTTTGAATCACTTACATACCACTTATTTCCTTTTTTTTCTCCTGTCAATGCAGCAATGAATCTGAAGTGGTAGACAAGCTGGATGACTTGTACAGTGTGGGAACATTTGTCCAGATTCATGAGCTCCAGGACCTTGGAGAGAAGCTGCGCATGATTGTCATGGCCCACAGAAGGTATATGCTTAGTCTATAATGGTAGTCTACAAATTTCTTTATCTTTCTCAATTCCATTATGTGGTAACTGAAAGCCTTTTCAGTGTTTCTTTGGTGAGTAAATTAGCCTGCATAATGTTTTTCTTGTGCACTCATGTTTTTCTTCTACTGCATTTTACTGTATTGACTTATGAGGACCATATTGAGAACCATATGAGGATTTACCTTGGCTGCCAAAAGGTCGTCGGCAGTACCTGACAAATTAATAAAACCAGTGAATAAATATTGAGGTAACTGGAGACTTACTTTAACTTTTCATGTTCTGTTTCTTTTTAGAGTCAAGATTATCCGCCAGCTTGTGGAAGGTGAGCATTCTGCCCTTGAGGTGTTGCATAGCTTGTGGTGTATGTGGTCTGTCCCAATAGTTCATGTGAGTCAGCAAAAAATTGGGGGAGGGTGTAGCGACACTACTCTCGCCGCTTGAAAGGACCTGATGGACCTCTAGTATGAGCCTGACTGCTGTATTACAAAGTGGAAATTTATGCGTGCAGTTATTATTCAACCCATTTTTAGTGTTGGTTGAAATGGAGATCAACAAAGAGACAGAACAAGGGATCAGGACACCACTCCACCTGATGCGAACATGAAAACATCAATTGTATGGAACTTTTTGTACTCAATGACCGCCAGATGACTGTTAGAATGATAGCAGAATCACTTGGTTCGGGGAAGTTGTCCATTCACTGGATTTTGACAAAAATTTGGAAATAAGGAATGTTTGTGCTGCGATGGTGCTGGAAGTGCTGACTTCTGAGCAAAACTTGCAGCAAACAGAATGTAGCATTGATTGGAAAGCTTCAGACAACAGCGATGAGATTTTACAAAAGGTCGTCACCAGGGATGAAACTTGTATTTCCGACTACGACATCACGGTGAAGTAGGAGAGCAAGGAGTGTAAAAATAAAGATTGGCCAACTCCAAGAAAACTGTGATAACAAAGGTACCAGGAATTTTTTCGCTACCATGGAATTATACACCATGAATTTGAACCTGAATGTTAGACTTTCTGTGTGGAGGTCTTGAAGCGTCTGAGAGATTACATGCGACCAAATTTGTTGAAAGAGGGATGCTGAATTTTGCATCATGATAATCCCTCTGGGCACTCCGCATTGATAGTGCACGAGTTAATGGCACACAATTCATCACTGCTGGACATAAAATTCATTCAAACAAATTGAAGTTAGAATTAAAAAGAATTGCTTTAAAAACAGGCATATTTTCGAACCTTTGAACACAGTTGAATTCAACATAATGTTATCCAGTGTTTAATTATTAAAGAAAGTTGGCTGTATTTGTCTTCTAAAGCTGTATTCTTGACGGACCGTATTTAAGGATATCAGTTCAAGCACACTTCAATTGGAAAGGGGATGTGGTAATAAAAATGGCACATCTCCCCTCAGAGTTATTTTCGCATTGCATTGTGCATTGACAGTCCCCCTGACGCTCCATTGAGGCATTGCACTAAATTTGACATAAAGCAAAATGAAAAAATATCTCTTAAAGGGGCCCTGAACCACCCCTCAGGCTTAGTGCAAAACATAGTCCACGGGTAGCTTATCCTACTGTGAACATCCCAGCCAAGTTTTGATGTCGTACATGGTGCATGGAGCTCGCAAGCAGATCGCGAAGTCACCTTTATTGCAAATGCTCTCTTTTCATCAGAAGGCCCTGTCCTCACTCTCTTCTAGATGCACTATTTCGTCATCGTACGCGCTATTTCGTCATTCTTTTAGGCAGCTGCTATTGGCCGATAGCTGACATCAAGTTGCGGTTGGCTACATGGCATAGATACCGCAGCCACTGCGGCTTGCTGAGGACAACCACATTTGCCTTATGTTTAATGCATCGTAGGCACCAAAGGTGGAAGTTGTGGGGTCTACGTGAACATCCAAAATTAAATTTGAACTGCGCACCACGGTAACATTTAGAAGGGCGGAGCATTGTGGGCACGCCCCACTGCGCCATAGTCTTTGCAGTGCAAGGCATTGAAGAAGGAATGGGTGCACAGCAGAGGCGATGTTTGATTGCCAATAACTCTGCTTCTGCTGAACTCATTGAAGTGCTTTTTGTAGCAAAGTATTTCTGAGATAGCCTATTTTTACTTCAAATGTCGTTCTCAACTTCAATAAAAAATGGTTTAGGGCCGCTTTAATGTGATTGATCACATCCCCTAGATTATTTATGAAATTTCTTTTTTTTTTTTTTGTATAATAGGGTGTATCTTTTTTGTATTTCTCTCGTTCAAAAGAAGGTGAGGAGGCAAAAAGATCAAACCGAAGACGACGACGCCCAAATGCAAACGGTCGCCCTAGCAATGCAGTTTCCTCAGGCGAAGTAGTTGAGGATCCTGCACCAGTGGTTGATCAGGCATCTTCGCCGGCTGTGTCCGTCCCCATGGGGCCCGTTCTGATAGCAGAAGTTGAAAACGTGCCTCATGAAAAGTTTGTCATCACGGAGGAAATGAAAGTAAGTAAATTGCCTATTCCTTACTATTGAATTAATTTATTCAAGGTATGAGGATGGCAGCTAGGTCTTTAAGGCAAGGTGGCGGAAGGGGGGGGGGGCAGGGCAAGCAGGCAAGTTAAGAGATTGTTAAAGTTAGTGGTCAGGTACATCATACTGTCAAGGCATCGCCTATGAAGTGCCAAAGTGTAAGAACAAACTTGTGCTTCACTTCTACCATGGTCACTACTGTAGGTATGGAGTTAGCGCCAAAGCGAGCTGATACATGATAAATTAGCTACTGCATATAGCACTGTTTCCTGCACTTAAGTATACTTGTCCAGTGCATGCGCCCTAATGTAAATAGTCTTCAGCAAACTTTTTTTTAAGGGAAATGGCTGTGTTGTGCACGTGTGGACACACAAATGTCGTGAATGTGAATATGTTCTCACAACTATAGCAGCAATGCACCAGTCCATAACTTTCATTATTTTCATACCCACCACGGTGGCTATAGCATTGCGCTGCTGAGCACGAGGTCGCAGGTTCGATCCCAGTCGTGTTGGCCATATTGGCTGATCGGTGTAGAATGCAAATGCTTACCTACCGTGCATTGTGTGCACGCTAAAGAACCCCAGCATCTGTGGATTTATGGAACACACCATAGAAGTTTGTTGCACTTCATCAAGCACAACAAAGTATACGTGTGTGTATAACATGCATGCTACGCATGTTTTGTACCACAGGGCAAACTTTCTAAATAAAAAAAAGCAAGAATACAAATAAAAAATAAACAGGTGATCAAAATTAAACCGGAGCCGTCCGCCATGGCATCTCTCTTAACCCACTGTGCATTTTGGAGAAATTAAACGCCACAGTCTTTCATTACCTTCAGTGCTCTTGTCACAGCCACCAGCATCACAAAGGAGTTTGCTTACATATGTTGTAATTGGGCATGGTTCTTGTTTCTTGTGGTCGCAGCTTCAACAATATTGTCCGTTGCTGTTATAGCACAACACTGTAGCTATGAAAGGCCACATGCTCATTTATTACTAACATTATTTTTGTGTGAAGCATGAATGTTTAACGGAAACACATAAACAAGAAGACACGAGGATGAGCGTAACAAAGAATTTGCTGTTTTTGCAATGCACGGGCAAGCACGCTCAGTGATTGATGTTTCTTTTATTTATTTTTTTTTCGTTGTCATGGTAATGTTTTCTTGTTTTCTTCATCATGTTTCCATGTTCTTTGGGGTTTTCAGGTGTGTTTCATTTCTTTTCCCAAA
The DNA here is from genome assembly GCF_050947875.1 of Dermacentor variabilis. Taxonomy (NCBI): domain Eukaryota; kingdom Metazoa; phylum Arthropoda; class Arachnida; order Ixodida; family Ixodidae; genus Dermacentor; species Dermacentor variabilis. The sequence goes on from NC_134569.1 coordinate 30,666,137, forward strand.
TTTTTTTTTTTTCAGATGTTGCTTCAAAATAAATTATAGCAGTTGAAAGTAGCAGTTGTCTTCATGTCTTCTTGTCTTTGTATCTCCATTAAATGTTCATGCTTCACACAAAAGTAATACAACACTAGCTAGTCCATTCAGTTATGCTGCATTAAGATATTGCTACTAATCATGATGTATAGATGTGTAACATGTGCCCCATTTAATTTGACCTCATCTAATGATAGGCAGTGACTCAGGAGATAGTCAAGACCATTCGTGACATCATTGCGCTGAATCCCTTGTACCGAGAATCCATCCAGCAGATGATCCAGGCTGGGCAGCGCGTAGTGGACAACCCTGTCTACCTGTCAGACCTTGGTAAGCGCATTTACTGCTCGAACATGCGTGTGTATCAGCAAACTTTCCACTTAAAGCCTTCAAACTTCAGCACCTCTTTGCTTTCTATATTTGTAGCTGTGGCAGTAGGACCTTTGCAAACAATATTAAGGTGAAATGTATAATGGACCCATGATACGTTCTTGCAAATCACAGCAAAACCCAACTATAGCAGAATCACTCTATTCGACGCTCTATGAGATGCCGACTACACTGTACGCATTTTATACTAGAATATTTGAAGTTCAGTGGTGCCTGACTCCACTTAGTATGAAGTGTGACGCAGGAAATCTGCACAAGAAAGCTCGGAACAGCTGATATGGTGGCACATTGTTTTTCTTTGTGTTAGCCTGGACAGGCAAAGAGGTGCTGTGAAGGTCGTGCCACCACATGGCGAAAGCTCCTCAGACAAAGACAGACAAAGCAGCTGCTGACAGGTGTCATCAGAATCTCAATGATATCATGTCGCCCTTGTTAAGCACAACATTGTTTCAGTGCATTGCAGACAAATTAAATGTGAACAGGAATATGAAGTACAACACTTTTAATAATAATAACATGACATTGTGATTTCATAATGCTACTATTCCATCCCGAATGATGGAGAAAACTTTAAACTAATGTGTACAAGCCGAAATTGGGCTGGTATCGCTCGAAGCTTGAAAACAGAAATGAAATGGTAATGAATTTTATATACCCATAATTTATTTGGATTTTATTTGTCCAAGATAAAGACACTGGAGCTTTAAGAGCCTCTGGAATATTTTAGTTTACTTCCTGCATTACTATGGCTCTTTCAAGCCTCTCTGCTTCTGACAAAACATATGCCACCTATAATGAGCTTCATTTCTTGTCATGGTGATTTTGTTGTAACAAGGGTTTACTGTATTCTATATATGTCTTGGCAACAGAGTGCACTATAATTTCAACGCTCATTCGTCATTGTTGTGCTGATGCACTCTTCTTGTTATTTACCTCTGTAATTGAAACATTTATCCTTGTGCTTGCATGAAAGTGTGGCACCGAATTGAACTGATAACCAACAATGTGCTTGACACCGTCCACTTAGTTCCTTGTCCTGTATTCAGCATTTGAATCAGTTTGGGTTGCATAAGACAGGTATTATCTACCATTTCAACTTTAACTAAAAAATAAGCTGTAATCAATGATCATGCAATCAAAGAAGTTACAAAACTAGGTACTGCCTTCACAGAAAAAAATATTAAACTTAACATCACTTTCCTTATTCATTCAAGAACTGTATCTGTTATTTCTATCTTTGTAATGCCTTAGCTTTGATATTTCTGAGGATTTTGTTGTCACTGTTTTTTGTACGTGTATGCTTCTGACAGGTAGTGTTTTTTAGCTTACGGAATGCATTTAAAAAGCCTTTGTAGAGTTTCACTTGCAACTTTTATGCTACCATTTTGTGACAAGAAACTTCATGGCTGAATTAACCTTGCTGTCTTATTCTGGTGTTAAAAACACATTGGAAAGTATTGCATAGATTTTACGTTTAATAAAGTCTTCATTGCTGTATGAGGTGGCCTCGATTGCCTTTCCTTTTCAGTCTAGTATAATTTCACCAAAAGCCATTTTCAGGACCCTGGAATGTAGTTGGCATTTAGTTGCATGTGCTTGGCATCCTTGTTCGACATTTTAGGTGCGGCATTGACTGGTGCTGAATCTCATGAGCTCCAACAGATCCTTGAAGAGACCGATGTAAGCATTTTGAACATTTGTTCTGTAGGTTGTGCTTCCGTAGGATGAGACAGGAATTCTGAAATGTCACGTAACCCCGAGAGCCTTAATCCATTCGAGGTATCAGCGCAGACAATTTCACGCTGCTGTTACTTTAACTGCATGCAGATATCATTACAGTGGTTAGCCTGTCTATGGTATTTGCAACATGTCTCCAATTCATGGCCTACATTTTTGTAGCTCTTTAAAAAGCATTTGTCAAAGATGGCTTCTCAAAATTAAGAGATGCTTTGTGGGGAAGCCTGATTAGTCCACTAGCTTTGTTTTATAGGCCTGTATGTCGGATTCATCTGTGTACGTGCATGCAACTGAGAGCATAATCATAGCAACAGTAAATCTCATAAACTATCAAAGACACCAGATGAGCATCAGCAAGAATCAAGCCTGAGCTGTCTCAATTCTGAGGCCAGCTCTCAAACAATTGCACTATTAGGATATTGTGTGCACTTTTTTTTGTCAAAAGAAACTGAGCTGACTGGTAGGCCTCCTCTTGTATCGACACTGTATAAGAGCTCTTGAAAGGGAGGCGAACCCTCGCCTTTACTATCCAAAGGGTTCTAGCACTAGGGCTTCAATGGGCTAAACATGATGCAATTAGCACTTGGTGCACACAAAACAGTGTATGAGCTTGCATATTTGTCTTTGCAATGCAAAGCAGCACCAGTTAGCTCCTGCTCTACTAGTGGCTTTTTTCACCAGTTAGCTGCTGCTGTACCAGTGGCTTGATTTCTTTAAACAAAGGTTTATGCACTTACATGCACCTAAGAGGATTTAATGCCTTGCGAGACGGCACATCCCATAAGCTGAATGCTGAGGATGATGGCACAGGGCAGTAAAGAAGCGGTCATGCGATAGGGGCATTGCAGCACTTGGTAAATTTTGTTCCAAGCAAGTGTAACAGGGATTTTCATTGTGACTGAATACCTTGTGGTAGCTTGGTACAGGCTGCCATGATGTGCACCTAATCACATGCACTATGGGGAAGGCCATAATGCAACATATAAGCTTCTGTGTCACACGTGTAAAACACTGCAAAAAAGTGACTAATACTATAATACTGGTAGTTCTTGCAAACATTAAGTTGATAAATATTTGATAAATGTGTCTCAAGATATGTTTGCATGGTCTTTATGTTGATCATTATTATTATTATTATTATTGCTCTAACTGCTGAATTGAGATATAATTGTGTTGCCCATGTAAATGTGCTTCTGCATTTTTACTGTTTTTTCCAGTGGTATTTCCCCGAGTTGGAAGATGAGCAGTTTACTTTTGTCATTGTCTTTCTTTTTTTCTACCCCCCAGATATCAAAACGTCTCCTGTTGGCTCTCTCCCTCCTGAAGAAAGAGTACGAACTTAGCAAACTACAGCAAAAAATTGGCAAGGAGGTGAATAACATTTATTGTTTGTATTCTTGCATAAAGCAATGAGGAATTTTGCAGACTTGCATGTCATGGCTGCATTTGCTGATGCATGATTTATTCTTAGTTAGTCCTGCTATAAGGTGAAATATTTGACATCCTTCTTTCGGAGCACCACCTAGTCACCAGGAGTGAAATTCTAGTATGCACAGTGACTTGAATTAAATGGGAAGTTTCATCATCTACCTGCTCCTGCCTAGCTGAATCACTGCTCACACGAGTCAGTACCTGATGTTTCAAACCAGAGCCAGTTGAGCTGCTCAGTGTTTTGGTCATTTGGTCATAGCCCAAACTCTGGCAGGTATAGCGTATGTACTCTGTCATTATGATGCACTTCAGCTTGCTTCCCCTCTCTCTTTCGAAATTTTAAAAGGAAAATTCAGTAGCCTTACAAATTCTTATGTGACAATAGGTACAGTTCATGTAATGCTTGCTTATCTTGAGGATAATTGCAGTGATAAAATGTTGTTGTGCAAAGCATCCAAAATATAAATTGAGTTTGCCATAAAATTGTCTACTAAATTGAATATAGCATAAAAAATGAATTAGTTTTTCTATAAACTACTTCAAACTACTTGTTAGTGCCTTGACCAGGAAGGAATAGCAGTGGTATGCAACATCATTTACTGGAAGTGGAGCTTTAGGATGAGTGCTTTAGCCTTGTTGTGTTCTGTCATAACAGGTCGAGGAAAAAGTGAAGACCCAACATCGGCGGTACATGCTGCAGGAGCAGCTCAAGGCAATCAAGAAGGAATTGGGCCTTGAAAAGGATGACAAGGATGCTATTGAGGAGAAGTTCAAGCAGAGGCTACAGGTACAGGCACCCATCATAGAACAATCGAGAAAGCAAACAGTTGTACCGAACTCTACTATTTATAACCAAGTTGTAGAGTTCTTATATTTTAATCCAAGCCTCTTGCAGACAGAGTGAGCCACTCACTTTGATGTGTTTTATTAATTGCCATCTATTGATATACCAACAATTACTCTGAGAGTTCAAACAAAGAAGATATTGTTCGGAGCTGAAATTAAATTACAACCTGCGAGAATTAAGGGGACACTAACGGCAAATATTAAGTCGAGCTAGATTGAAACATGCTTCTGTAATTACGAATTCTTCATTCGTAATGAAAGCAAAGCTTTTGTAAACGAGAAAATGATTAAAATAGAAGGTCAGAGTGGCATTGTCTGTTGTCGAGTATAGTACCCCTTATGTGTGGCTTCAGAACTTCTGATTCAAAGAGAGCAGCTGCACACCACCACTGCGAACGGCATCGCTTTTTTCTGTTCAGAATAGCCAAGGCAGCAAGGTGTAGTAATTGACCACCCTGCCGGCTACAGCGGCAGAGGCTCAAGTGGCCATAACTGTTAACCAGAACCCAAGTGAAGCCACAGAGTGACTCACGCGAGCTGAATACTTACACCTGCCAAGCGGTATGCTTCCTATATAACGCTAAATAAAAAGTCTACAAAAGACTTAACAATGTCACAGAGGACAGTCATGTAGATATGATATCAAATCTTCTGCTGTAGTGCCGGCAGTTCAAATTGAGAAGCAGCAGCAAGACCTTTGACGGCAATTCCCGTGGCAAAAAAATTAATATATTGGCATACAGAAAATGTTGATAGGCTTCTAGACAATCTGTCTATTCTGTACATATTGGAAAGTATCATGTAACCGCGCAAACGACAGTGGACGAAGAAGGAAGCACACAGGACAGGCGCAGAACTTCAACTGAGATTTACTCCGGGAGAGCCCACATTTATACATGTATCGTAATCTCATACTTGACAATCATCGGACAACCATCACTCAACATTGGCATGCGGGTGTGAGTGGCACAAATTCGCGTGTAAATAATTGAACTCTTAATCACTTGGTGACACTGAAGAGCTGCTTACGCAGCTGCCAGATTGCATTTTTATACAGTAAGCTTCATAGATTTCTCGGCTCAATTGTGACGCGTACATCTTCAATACTGGAACCTAGGCGTGCAATTATGACAGTGGCGACAATGGTCAGCCAGTTTGCCACCCCCCGCGAATCCTTCTACACCTGCGCAGTGCTCCTGCAGCCTGACGTTTAGACACCATCCCGTCCGCCCTATGTAGCTGTTGCCACAAGAGAGGGGTATCTGGTACACTACCTCTCTTCTTCATGGGACGAACCTGTCAACATGCTTGATACTGCATTCATTTCTTTTCTTCCTTCCCTGCACCATGTTGCACATGCCCGCCAGTTTCTTGGGCGGCGTAAAAACCACCGGAACTTCACATTTTTGAGCCACCTTTTTGAGGCGGTGAGAGATTTGGTGATAGTAAGGGATGGCAACAGGTCTTCGGCGTTGCGGCTCTACGCTTGGGCGAAGCTCTGATGGGCCCCGCACTTCCTTGTCAAGGGTTTCTAGCACTGAGGTGACCATCTCATACTGAAATCCTGCGCTGTGCAGTCTTTGCAGCGGTAAAAACACGCTATGTTGCATTTCATGCTGGCAGGACTTATCAAGAGCAGCATGCAGGCAGTTTTTTGCAATTCCCCTTTTGACAAGCTTCGAATGAGCAGACTGCTAGTTCAAAATGCCTTTTTTTGAGCGAGGCTGATACCTCCAGCACGCACAGGATCCAGCAATAACAATGCAAATGTCCAGGAACTGCAGGCAACCATGCGAAAACAACTCAAAAGTGAAACTCAACCCAAAAGCGCTCTCGCGGAAAATTTCAAGAACACGGTTCACTACAGTTGAACCCCCTCTCTCCTATACCCCTTTCAAAAAAACGGCATAATCGTCAACATATCTAAAAATCTTAGCCGAGTAGGCTGTGGCAAGGCGTTCAGCAATTCGCTTGTCACAATATGATAAATATATGTCACTTAATAGAGGAGAATACAGGAACCAATGCGCACACCGCGCTTTTGGACAAAGTTTTTTCCTTTGAAATTAATGATGGTCAACGCCAGACAAGAACGAAGAATTTCAAAAAGTCGTCCACACCTACGCCACATGCGTTCTAAAAGACCACTGGGTCGTAGTCATCAATGTAATCCCTAATGACGCAAAGCAATTTATCTTGTGGAAGGAAATAAAGTAGGTCAATGACATCAATGGAAAATGGAAACGATTCCCTCGGGCCTTCCTGATCACTAAGAAATGTGATGAGCTCCTCGGAATTCCTTATCATGAACCGGTCCTCAAATCTGAGCAAGTGCAAGTGTTTCTGCAGAAACTTAGAGACAGTCCCTTGCCATGTGTCACGCTCAAATACGATGGCTCGGAAAGGAACGCCTTCTTTATGGGTTTTCACGGAGAAGAAAATGCTGAGCGCTCCGCTTTTCGCACCCTTGATAGCCAAACCAAGATTTGTCAGGCTACACCTATCGCACAGACCCAACACTAGTTTTTTTAGCTTAGCGGCAGTGCACTTCCTCATGGAAAAATTTTTTGCAACAGCTTCCCTCGCCTTCTGACGAAATAACGAATTAGGTAGAATGGCAAAACTACCTTCTTTATCAGGTATCATTGAAGCCAGATCTTTCTGCCTGAGGTACTCAATGGTTCGCTTAACATCTAGCTGCTGGTTCTGCTTCAACCACTTCACCGCGAGTGAGTGTACCCCTTCTGAAATACACAAGCCTTTTTCATCCTCAGGCGCACATCTTGCAATGTTCTTAACAATAGTTAGGAGCTCGATCGGGGACTCATGGGGTTAAATACAGAACTTAGGTCCTTTAGATAAAACCGAATCAACACTTTTTGGCACATCACAGTGTCCAATATAGGATGCCTTTCCTGGTGGCACATTCACCTTTTTTCTAAACTTTGCCCACTCAAGGAGTGCTGGAAGGCACAGGGACCACAGCAGTTGGGTAAAATGGTTACATTCACTAGAGTACCTTCTGTACACGGCTTCGCAGTTCTAGGTTACCTCCACTTGGGACGCTACAAGCATCTGCAGGCATTCTTGAATATGTCGCACTTGCTTCCACAGTTCAGACCTGAGTATCTTCATCAATCTGGTAGAATGCCTTTTCGAGGGAGTATACGGGTAGAATTTCTGGAAGGACGAGCTGATGGTTCAGGGCGAAGGCACACACACTCACATGACAACCGATGATGGCTGCTAAACTAACAAGGGTAACACTCGAATTCACACATAGAAAGGAAGGAAGAACAGGGCCCATTAAACTAAAAAGTAACATATTTAAAAGGGAGAGGCGGGCTAGTTGGTGGTCTATATTGGAATGCATCATGTAACCATGCAAACGACAATGGACGAAAAAGGAAAGACCAATCAGCTCATCTGAAGCTTGTCAAAAGGGGAATTGCAAAAAACTACCTGCGTGCTGCTCTTGATAAGTCCTGCCAGCATGAAATGCAACATAGCGTGTTTTTACAGCTGCAAAGACTGCACAGCGCAGGATTTCAGTATGAGATGGTCACCTCGGTGCTAGAAACCCTTGACAAGGAAGCGCGGGGCCCATCAGGGCTCCGGCCAAGCGTAGAGCTGCAACGCTGAAGACCTGTTGCCATCCCGTACTACCACCAAATCTCTCACCGCCTCAAGAAGGTGGCTCAAAAATGTGAAGTCCCGGTGGTTTTTACGGTGTCCAAGAAACTGGCGGGCATGTGCAACATGGTGCAGGGAAGGAAGAAAAGAAATGAATGCAGTATCAAGCACGTTGACAGGTTCGTCCCATGCAGAAGAGGGATAGTGTACCAGATACCCCTCTCTTGTGGCAACAGCTACATAGGGCAGACGGGATGGTGTCTAAACGTCAGATTGCAGGAGCACCGTGCAGGGGTAGAAGGATTGGCGGGGGGTGGCAAACTGGCTGACCATTGTCGCCACTGTCATAATTGCACGCCTAGGTTCCGCGACACTAAAGTCTTGAAGATGTAAGCGTCACAATTGAGCCGAGAAATCTATGAAGCTTACTGTATAAAAATGCAGTCTGGCAGCTGCGTAAGCAGTTCTTCAACGTCACTGAGTGAAAAAGAGTTCAATTATTTACACGCGAATTTGTGCCACTCATGCCCTCATGCCAGTGTCGAGTGATGGTTGTCCGATGATTGTCAAGTATGAGATTACGATACATGTATAAATGTGGGCTCTCCCGGAGTAAATCTCAGTTGAAGTTCTGCGCCTGTCCTGTGTGCTTCCTTCTTCGTCCACTGTCGTTTGCGCGGTTACATGATGCATTCCAATATTGACCACCAGCTAGCCCGCCTCTCCCTGTTAAATATTCTGTCCATCTAGCTCCACTTAATACTTTGCTTTAGTGTTGCTTTAAGCCTTCTGTATTTGCTCTGTATTATGATTGTCTGAAAAATAAATAATAAAAAGAATTTTGCCGGCCTTCCACATGCAGCTGCCATCACACATTTAACACGTTTACTTGTGAGTGCATTGCTTATCTCAGACAGAAATGACATATTTTATTTTGCCTTGGGTTTCTCTAAATGTTTTAATGCATGTCTTGTAACAGGATCTGGTTGTTCCAAAGCAAGTCATGGAAGTGATTGAGGAAGAATTAAATAAGCTCTCGTTTCTTGACAACCACTCATCAGAGTTCAGGTATGCAATCTACCTAATATTTGTGTTCTTGAGATTTACTGGCTAAGTAAGGCTAAACAGTGTGAATTTCCTGCATTTTTAGGACTTAGAGGTAATTTCTTGAATGTGCCGCATGGTCAATCCAATAAATATTTTTTAAAATTAATATCATATTTAGAAGTACTTAACTTGTTGTAGGATGCATTTGTAATTGAAGTGGCTCAAGATAGCACACAAAAGTAGTGCCAAAAAGCAAACATGCGGCAAAAAATGCTTTAGTTATAATCTTTTTTTTCTGCTTACGTATCCCTCTGTTTTGTTAGTGTTGCAACCAGTCCACAGTGCTTGCTCCATTCTCTGTTATGTTATGATTCTTGTTCTCTGTTACAACCTGCAGTTGGGGCACTTCTTCACATGATCTGCTTTGACCAGAAAGATATTTTTTTCTCCTCTTGGTACAGTGTGACACGTAACTACCTCGACTGGCTTACGAGCCTCCCTTGGGGTAAGACAAGTGAGGAAAACCTGGACCTGGCTAGAGCCAAGGAGGTGCTTGAGGAAGACCACTACGGTATGGAAGATGTCAAGAAACGCATATTGGTGAGTTGTACCACAATTTAACGTTACTTTATCTGTAAAGTCCTCATGTATATGTTAGGGCTGCATGCACTCTGATTAAAGGGTTCCTGAACCACCCCCTCGGACTTGGTAAAAAAACATAGTCCATGGATAGCATTCGCTGCTGTGAACATCTCAGCCAAATTTTGCAGTTGTGTGTGGCGCATGGACTTTGCAAGCTGAGTGTGAAGTCATCTTTTTCTCAAGCGCTCTCTTTTCAACAGGAGCCTGCACCTGACTCTTTTCTGGATGCTTTATTTTGTAATATAGCAGATTCCCATACACGACTGCTATTGGTCAATAACTAACGTCAATCAAAAAGAGTGTTTATATCAGTGCGCTTCTTCCTACTGTTACTGCGTATACTTATTTATGCAGTTTAATAAACAGGCTGAAGAAAGCAAAGATCTGCTTTTGAATTTCGATAATATTTACGTACTTCCGGAAAGAGCTATCATCTGCTCATGCTCAGCAGTGGCCGCCCGCATAGGAATTAAACTTTGGCCACCCTGCTAATCAGTGTCATAGCCATCGGATCTCTCTAATTTCGACTAGATTTCAACACTCAGTTAGCCTCTAACCATGCAGAACTTGAGGTCTGACCACACGCATGCTTACCAGTGTGTGCTCGCTCCTGGTCACTCCTGGTTACATGCCTTGGCAGACTTCGCTTCATATTGAGCTATTGATAGCGCTTCAAAATGCACAAGTTGGATGTGGCTGGCTGCTATCCGTTGGTCAAGCTTGTACAGGACAAAGCCCGTCTGTACCATGTAGCACAGCCAGACAAGCATAGGAGCATGAGTGCACACTCAAGCCTTGTCGTGCACGCAGCAAACGCTGCTCGTATGCACAACAGTTGCATGTAGCTGTGATCTGCTTTGTAGCGTAGATACTGCGGCCACTGTGGGGTGCTGCGACGAGTACTCTGGCGGCGCACACTGCGGCTCGCTGAGGACAATTGCATTTGACGCATTGTAGGTGCCAAAATCGGAAGTAGTGGCGTCTACGTGAACATTCAAAATCAAATTTGAACTGCGCACCACGGTGACCTTCAGTAGGTGGAACATTGTGGGCACGCCCCACTCCACCGTAGCCTTTGCAGTGCAAGTCATTGAAGAAGGAGCAGAAACACCACGAAGGGTTTGTTTGACCGTCAGTAACTCGGCCTCTGCTGAATGCGTTGAAGTACTTTTTGCAGCAAAGTATTTCTGAAATAGTCTATTTTAACTTCAAATGGATAAATAGTGGTTCAGGGCCCCTTTGGAGTCATTTGGCTGGGGAAAACAAAAATCAAGCACTTGTGCTGCACAACTACCCAAATATAGAATAGCTGCCAAATAGTGTTTGCTCTTCAACTTAAATACTGCATTCACTAGCGTGCAACTGCATGATGTGTACTTGAGCTCAAAGGCATTTGTATAAAGAAAGTATCGTAGGCAAGAAAATAATTTATTTTGTGGTTAAGAATTTCATAACTGGGTGTTCATGCTGGAATTGAGAGGTGAACTGCAAGAGCTGCTTTCACAACAGCTACGTGCATTCCTTTATTGTTAGCTGCATGTGCTTATTCTGCAAGAAAATCTATATTTTTTTGTGACTTCAGCATTTGTAATACTTTGTGAGCAGGTGTGCATTTTGTGAAGTTTACATTATAAAAAAAAGTTTTTAAGGTGCAATTTTCATCATTTTTTCTCTTCAACTGATTGTAAATTGTTCTTTTTCCTTTGTCGCTGGGATTTTGTTTGTCTATATAAACTTCTTTGCAGGAATTTATTGCTGTGAGTCAGCTAAAGGGAACAACTCAGGGGAAGATCCTCTGTTTCTATGGCCCTCCCGGTGTTGGAAAGACGAGTATTGCCAGGTCTATAGCTAGAGCTCTTAACAGAGAGGTAAGCATCTTCCTTTGAGGCTGTTAAGAGCCTTTCTCAGGTTCCTGTGATTGCAAGTCTTTCTCTCTCTTTATCTCTTCTTCTTCTTCTTCTTCTTTATTGATTTTATTTTTATTTTTATTTATTTTTTTAGGCTGTGCGTAAAATTCACTTGCTTGCATCCTGCTTGACGGGTTTAAGTTCAATTTATAATTTTATATCTGTCTGCTAGCTACAGCCAAATGTTCTTTGTATATTGCTTTAAGCTGTTCAAAAGATTGAGTGGCATAGCTGCACATGCAGTGCAAGTTAAATTAAATAGAGAAATACAGAAAATATATTTAGACTTCAACATCAAAAGAGGTTTAGAACAGTACCTAGATGGACAAAGTAAACAATTTCCAAAGGGTGGGTTGCCAAAAGCCTGTGTGTTCTTGTATGTTTAACGTTTAACTGTTTTCTTTGTTTGTTATGCATTCATTAAAGTTGTGGCTTGTGCTTTGTGTTGTTATTGTGCACAATTATTGTCTACTGTGAAATTAGAGCTTTTGCAGACTGCATGTACAGAGGTGCTCATCTATTGTAGTAAAAGTCCTCTGTTGATTTGCACATTCACTTGGTTAATATGTAATTTGGTTTCATAAGTGGGCAAAAATGGGAAGCCTCAGCTCAGAGGCAAAATTTTAACGAGGGAATGCGTCTTTATTATAACTTGAAAGGTTTGGCCATTCTAAACAGAGAAGCGAAGTGCATACTTCACGTGCTGACGATTGTGCTTGCAAGGTATTGCAGCGCTGCACACCGCAGAAACAGCTGAAATTTCAGACCGAACGCCACATGTCTCTTTCTCTCTCTCTCTTGGAAGCTTTGCTCCCAGCCAGAGAGTCAAGGTAACATGCACAAATGCCATGATGTAAAATGTAGTGCTAGCAACAGCACCCACTCTGACATGTTACTTCGATAAATCGTCCATTGTGGAACACGAAACACTGCCACTGAAACTGCACCGTGCTGCAATAATAATAATAATAATAATAATAATAATAATAATAATAATAATAATAATAATAATAATAATAATAATAATAAAGTGGGAGAAGTAGGACTTGTCACGTGAACCCACCGCAGCCCCTCGGCTCCAGTATGGGAGAAGGCGGGCATGAAACGTCACTTGCAGATGTTACTTAAGCCAGAAGGCGAGAGAGTGTTTCTGTTGGCAGTCACACTCACATCCTGGTGGTATGGTAACAGGGCACTCAATTTCTTCCATCTCCTCCTATAATAAACCGATCTGAAAAAAATTTTGCTAACATGATCCCTAGCTTATAACTAAAACTTGCAATGCAGCCTGGTGAGGGGCCCTTTAAGGCTCTGTGCCAAGGCGTCCTTTCTTCATCCACTATTTTAATTCGTCTCCATCTCGCCATTGCTCATACTTGTTTTTTGGATAAGTGATATTACTTTGATGTTGAAGTATATGCTTTACGGCTAAGCTAGGCTGTTATGTGACTACTTTTTGTAATGTTCTCTTCCCACAGTACTTCCGATTTAGCGTTGGTGGCATGACTGATGTTGCAGAGATCAAGGGGCACCGGTAAGACATACATTCCATTACACCTTGAGACTTGGATGTAATTGTTTTCTTTTTTACAATCTTATGCAAAACTGAAAATTGCAGTTCGTTATTAGCATAAATGTAGAGCTTTGTTCTGCTAACTAATGTAGCCATAATTCATACTCTTTATTAATGCGATAGTGTTAAGGGTCCCGTGCTGCAGAAAATCCAGCAACGGCGTTGGCGTCCAGCGCCAGACGTCATTTTGGCGAAAAGATTTTCGGACCACCCATACCCAGGTTGTCCATGTGGCGCAAGGAAGTTGCTGTACTAATTGTATTTCTCTAGCTAAAATACGCAGAAAAATCGTAAAATATGACTTACACACAACCTACAAACATGATAGCTCTCGCATTGTAATTTTAATATACGAGAAAATACAATTCTGTTACACAAAACACAAACAAGCCCCTTTTCCAGCATTTCTACCATTAATAGACCGGCGATGGCGTCTGCCATTTGCACGCGCTGGCATGTGAATATCTCGGAGTCCACGGAGCATAGAGCCCACTTCCTTGAAGCACTTCCAGATGGTGCTCGCCTCCGCTGCATCACAGCCCACACAAGAGGCCCCGTTTCTGCCAGGAAGCCCGCCTTTGTGCATAGCATTCGCCACGAGTGTTTCCCGGTAAACATCATGGTTACATATGCTGCAGTTGCCGGGAAGCGTGAGAAGCAGTCAGCGATCTTTGAATCCTATCGCGTTCCACTCTTAAAGGCGAAGCTTAAGGGTCCTCCAAATTTTTCAGCTACCTTGGTAGCCTGCATTCATCATGAAGCTTCCCTATTTAACCCCATCATTGCTAAAAATACCAGGGGCAACTCTATCTTTGTGTGTGCTAAAATAAATGGCAATTGGAGGTGTTTGTTTATTTCCTGTAACCTTAACCTTACCTATTCTTTGTCTTCATTATGAAGCCGCACCTACGTCGGAGCCATGCCCGGAAAGCTGATCCAGTGCTTGAAAAAGACAAAAACGGAAAATCCTTTGGTGCTCATAGATGAGGTATGTTCTACTCTTAGGCTTCTCCCTACAAAATTTGTGTATTATTTTGTTGGCACCTGTGTCATTTTCTTAACCTGAAACATTTGTTCACAGGTTGATAAAATTGGAAGAGGCTATCAAGGAGACCCGTCATCTGCTCTCTTAGAAGTTCTTGATCCTGAACAAAATTCCAATTTCCTGGATCACTACCTTGATGTCAATGTAGATCTCTCAAAGGTGATTAAAGTGCAATGTAACTTGTTTTGCTGCCTCTCACTGTTTATATTAATTCATTAATAAGCTTTGATTCGGAAGCCTTTCTTTGCTCACCTTGCATGCATTCATTTTATGTTAACTATATTGTAGTTCGACTATTACATAACATAAAGTAAACTTTAATTCATAAACAATAATAATCTCTTGTAAATTGCACTAATGTTTCTGTTTGTGTAGGCTGTGCCCTGTATTCTGTATTACGCTAATACTGTTTTTCGCTTAGTCACTGAAAATGAAAGCAGTGTTAAGAAAAAGAAACAGCGGAAAATATATATTTGCATTATCACTTCTGTATTTCTATGAGAACTCACATGCATTTTTTTGCCTTTTGTGCAGATTTTGTTTATTTGCACTGCAAATGTCACAGACACCATACCAGAACCACTAAAGGATCGAATGGAGATGATTGAGCTGTCTGGCTATGTTGCTGAAGAAAAGATGGCCATCGCCGAGGTGTGTGTTCCTATAAACCTCAGTATGTAGCCACCAACACTTCTCATAGCAGTTCCTGATGCCTTACAAACAGGGACAAATATAAGTTATCCCGGCAGAAAGCCACATTGCTAAAGCATCTGTAGCTCTTGGGATAGGGAGCGTCCAGTGGAACGGTTGAGAGCTCCTCGTTGAGTGGCGATGTACAGAGGGACTGAGCCCTTAACCTACTGCTGCATTTTTGCAAGCCATCATCCCCAAAAGCTCTTAACATTTACTATCAGCAAACGTGCACAAGTCGAAAACAACTTGAATGCATTGTTTTGTTTCCAGGCTTGCCTGAGTTCGTTACAGTGGGTTAATTCAGACTCCAAAACATAGATTTCGGACTATGCCATGCTTAGAAACTGGCTACAGAGCAATAAAAAGGTTGCATTCTCATGTAATTGCACTGAACGGGCATTCTGATCAGCTGTTTTTTCGTTTGTGTTTCAATTTCTGCTGGTGATACATACGTCTTATGAAAAGAACTACACATTTTAGTCACATAGCTATTTAATACAAGAACAACTGCAGCTGGTGTTGAATGTCATAGCGGCCATTAAGTCCTATGGTTATATGTGCAGGAGCCCAACAGGCCAACTACGCTTGTTGAAGATGAATAAGAAGATGAATAAGAAGCTGAATATCTTGTGGAGGTGGAGGGCCATCGAAACAATGCAGGGCACTATTGTAGGGGGGGCGAGGAGTTACGGTGTCGCCATCTGTCGGAAGCGCCTCCCTTGCGTAGTATGAGGGATCACGTGGCGCGCTCCTCATAGGTTTCGCTTACGGCGCTCAATAAAAACACCATGCGGCAGCCCTCCTGGACATTTATGTAGGTACTCTCAAAACGAGGGAAGTTTTTGACTGTCGATATAGTAATCTTGGGCAAACTTAAAGCACAGGATCGTTTACAGACGCTATCTCTTTACCGAATACGTACAGCGAACGCCACTACGCGCGGTCGCCACGAAGGAGTTTCCCGAACCGGCTTCTTACGTGAAAGGTAGGCAAACGCTGAAAGCAAGCTATTTGAAATATGTTCTTATAGTAGGCTGTCTGTATAAACAAATGGGGGCATAACGCAACCTCAATGCCTTGAAGCCTCAATGCAATGATCGCACGGGTTCGCAGCGACTGACTGCGCGTCTGCATGCATGTCCACGCACAATGTTTTGCTCTCGCTGTGAGCGCGTTTTCGCACCATGTGTGTGGGTGTGTGCCGTGAGCTTAAATCTGCAGCATATGAGCATTTGACAGTACACTAGCAACCATTGTTGCATGGATGCTATCAGAACTGCCCAAAAGTAATTTCGTTATAGAGACTTTGACGCCTACGGTGACTGTGATGCGTCGTCGCGACGATTCAATCTTTTTTTGTCTTCTTAATTCTTCGACATTTCAATATTATTTCTCAAGTTGCATCGCACTGTATGTTTATCGGTCTTCTCAGCGTGCGATATCCCTCTGCTTCTTTCTTGTAATACAGTGCATTAATTCTTAACACAAACATTACCATATGCCATGCCTTTCTTTAATGTGCGTCTTACCGCCCCCTTTCCGTTCCTTCCAGTGAACTTGCCAGTATCTAGCATCAACAAGTTCATAGACCAAACCGTCCTGACATTAGCCGGACAGCGAGCGCGGGCGAGTGTCTCAGTGCACGTTTTCTGCGACTCGCTGAACATCACGCAGTCATGGCACCGTAGCAGAAATTGTCCTCGCGTGTGTGCTTGCTGCATACCCGAGTTATAGCCGATGGCTGTCTGCCGGTTCTCAATTTCGCCAGCCAAGCTTCACGCAGCTCCTTGCCCTGCGGCTGCGTGTGAATAAGGCTGACACCAAGCTCCGTTGCGTACATCCGGCACTGCGGCACCGAGCAGTAGCCTACCATGCTGCACGCCTCCAAAGGCAGCCACTGCCTACTATAGTAGTTTCAGATGTTGTCAAGTTGACACCCAAAGCGGTAAAGCCTCATCACTTAATCAGAACCATGGCACAGATGGGACTTTAAACTTTCGTTTTCAGCTCGCTTCAGCGCTTCCGAAGCAGCCGACGCGGCCACTGTGTCCACGTGATCGCTCAGGCCACATCACGCCGACGGTGGCGCCAGCTTTTCCAATGGTGGAGCTCGCCGCCAATAGGCCCAGATTTTCCACATGTTCTGCCCATGAAATCCACACCATTGAGCAAATTTCTCAGACTGGCAGATTGCACTGTTCAGCATTTTGAAAAGTTATGATACTGATGGGGAGACTTTGGCTCACAAATCAAAGAACTTTTAGTGACTGGCATTGCTTTGGCTCTCATCAGTTTGAGTGACTTCACAATGGGAGGTTCTTTTACTTTTCACATGTCATACTGCTTGTATGTCAGCATATTTCTTTTTCTTTTTTTTTTTCTCATTGTAGGTTGGCAGATTTGTTGCTTGAAAGGCCTTATTCATATGTTAAAATGATTTTATTTTACTGTGCAGCGTTACCTGATTCCACAAGCGAGGAAACATTCTGGCATTGCTGATGATCAGGTGGATGTGAAGCCTGAATCCCTACAGCGGCTGATCAAATACTACTGCCGGGAAAGCGGCGTCCGAAACCTGCAGAAACATATTGAAAAGGTTAGTTTTTCATATATTGTTACAATAATATTATAACATATTATAACGTAACAATATTATACTCGAACCTCATTATAACAAAGTTGAAGTGGGAGGCTAAATTACTCCATTATATCTAGTATTGCAATGTACTGCAATATATGCCCAATAGGGTGCGCTATTGTACATAAGGAAATAAAACGACTTTGCAGCCTGCGGAACTGCTACACGGCCGCGCATGCAATGAAATTTGAAAAAACAACAAAAGAATCGTCAGTGTGTGCAACATGCGACTTCTTAGCACCTGACGTGACAGCCTTTAGATAGCAGCATTCTTTTCCATTGTAGTGTCTTTTTTGTCCACTTTCCACTTGACTCATCGCAGTCGAACAGCATGTAACACACAACACAGCACTGCGCTGTTTAATCAGGTAGGCAAGTGAACTTCACCACGCCGGTGTGGCTCGACCGAATGGTGGCCTTTGAGGTTGCAGTGGTGCCAATGCGATCTTGGATACCAAGCCCAGCCAGCCTGCGCAGTGCGCCGCATGGAGAGGGAGAAGTGAATGCATGGCCTGAGCGTGACCCCTGAGATTGCAGCGGGGAGGCCAGGCACAGCTGCGGCTGCCTGTGCAGCGTGCTATAAAGTACTTCGTGCGCAATGGTCGGGTATTTATTTATCTCAGAGATGAATCTGATTCGTTATATCCATTGACAGGACAAATTCACATCGTTTAAACATTGTTTTAAATATACGTGGATCATTATGGTGATTTCAAGGGGAATTTGATTTACTTTGTTATATCTGTTATATCCGTTATTTCGTTATATCTTGTCTTGCTATAGCAAGGTTCGAGTCTAGTATTTTTATTAATATTACGCTTGTTAGTCTACTGTTTGATCTGCTTGTTGATGTAAACTGATTGCTAAATGAAGATTTTCTGAGGTCTTTTAGAGCACTCGGCATATCTGGCTGCAGTATAGGTTTTAGATAGTAGCACTATGCAAGGTAGCGTTATGTCGGTTATCACCAACCATGTTGGCTCAGTAATTTGCATTGCATGCAAAAAGAAGAGAAGACAGTGGGAACCGAAACATTAGAGTAAAGCAGTCATCTGAAACCCTTAGGCTTATCTCTTATAGATGGTTATGGATGTCTGCTTTTAGATGTCTGTTGGCTTGCTGTTTCTAGAACAAGGGCTTCGCTTCATTGCACTTGATGTCCTTAGAGATCCTGCACAGACGTATTACATAAGGGACGGGTTTACAACATACGCAAAAAGGTGTTACCACACTCTTCAAACCAAGAAAAATTGTTATATCATGAACAGATCATGATAAGCAGTTGATGGTCATCATAACATTGATGAGGAAGAACATATCAGTGTTTAGATACTCAGCAGAGAAACGAGGCTGAAAATGCATTTGTGTGTGAGTACGGTTGTACTACCTTCTAGCCCTTCAGATGGGCTCATGAGGTTGCAGATGTCATTATAACTTTCAATGCTGCACTCTTGCTACCTGGTTTCCTTGTATATTCATGCTCAACAATTTCCTTTTTCTGTCTCCCTATACACGCAGCTGCAGCAACACAATTCGAGTAAACATCGTAGATATTATTACAGTAAGTGTAGCTACATGAGTGGAAGAAGTGTGAGTGGAGGGAATGAAGAAGACAAAGACGTTTTGTTCCATCTGAAGCTCGCCTTGAAGCTCATTAAATAAATCCCGTTTCTTTTATGACGTAACAGTTTCTTTACTTACTTCCATGAGAAATGGTAGAGCATGTCTTTTTTCCACAAGGAAAGCTAAGTTCTGTTTCAGTGCTAAGGACTACAGTGTTGTTAATTTATATAGTGCATTGCAGCAAATGCACATGTGGTGCTGAAATATGCGAGCTTTACCGCTTATGCATTGTTGCATAAACACTGTCTGATGTATTGTTTATGCCATCGTGTTAATGTAGCAGTATCATGCAAGATGAGTTAATGACTGAAACTCCACCCGTCTCTGTCGTAAGAAAAATTATTTGTTAGCCAATGAATAATAGCTCTAAAGCTCATTGATCAGCCATCAGATCTCCTGGAACTTTGATCTGTTTATAACAGCTTTGAATAATTGACAAGGCAGCTGCTTTCATTCTTTTTCTCTATTGCACGATAACAGCAGCCTTCTGTTGTATGACAAGGCGAAACATAGCCCCTTACTGCCTCCAATCTGAACTGTCCAAGAGTGCTTTGTTTGTGACTTTTTTTTTCTGACTGCTACTTTGGTGCAGATACTCCGCAAGGCTGCTTTCAAGATAGTCAGTAAAGAATGTGAAGTTGTGGAAGTGCAGCCGGAGAACCTCAACGATTTTGTTGGGAAACCATTATTTACGCACGATCGAATGTACGAGGAGACACCACCTGGCGTTGTCATGGGACTAGCCTGGACAGCCATGGGTGAGCTGGGATAAAAACAGTTCCTTTCTCACTTTACGTTCATATAGTGCGGAGCTTACTTGTGAAGGAGTTGTTAGGCTGTCTCTTCCTTATACATGTGGTTGGATAATCTCATGAGAAATTGAACTGTATTTTCTGGACTGTAGTCTGCACCACTTGTATAATATAATCTGCAAAGGCCCAATTAGGGCTTCAAATAAAAAGTTTCTTTCAGGTTGTTTGCAAGGATGAACTTTGACAGGAAGTAGTTTCTTTTAGCATTTCTGAAAGCAGTGTACAGTAGGTAATCAAAATTTTTATTGTCAGCCTTAGGCTAATGAGCCATCCTTTCAAATAAATGGTTCATTGATTCAGTCACTGTTGACCAGTAAGAGCTTGGATCTTTTATTAGACTGCTTATAGGAGTCATATCTAAAACTCGTCAGATTACTGTCCTTGGTTTGTTAGAGCAAAACAAGTCAAGCATGTTGGATTCGATAAATGGCTCGTCAGTGTCTTCATTGCCTTCAGAATCCAACATCTCTTTTGCAGTATTTTTTGGTCCAGCTTCATGAAACCATTGACAATAACTTTATATAGGATGGTGTGCCATGAATGAACAACCCACTTCTTACTTCGCAAGTTTCCCTGCGCATTTGTTCACTTTTTGCTTGCATATCACAAGCTGCCAGTATGAGCTGGGAATATTGCTCGTGCACAGTGACAATTATTTCATTATGGGATTTAGCACAAAAAAACTTTGCAGCTGCAGTCTGGCCTTGTTTTTATTAAACACGCCTTGAATCTTAAACAATAAAATTACACATAGTCAGCATCCATAGATAGTTCGCAATCCACGAAAATTCAACTTTTATACGTTTATTGTGTAGTGTGGAAAATACAATACTTGTTACAGTGCTAACAAAATGTTGCTGCTTGAGTATCACTTTCTTGCTTAGAGCAATGTAATTCCCATTGTAACATTTATCTTCATAATGTGGCTCTCTGTGCATTTGAGGATCAGTGCTTTGTGTTTAACATTAGTCGGCTTCAAACTTTACTCAAGTGTCAATTTGTAGTTGTGGAGAGTCGGCAGGGGCATACAAAATCTTTGAAGCCTACCAATAAAGAAGCATGTTGGTGGTTGTATCAAGGGTATCCAGGGATCTCAATCCCTCTGTACAGCCTTTCTAGAAGCCACCTTGTATTATGTCATGTGAGTTTTTGTTTCCTAATAACTTGTATTTCACTGCATTTAGAGACATAAGCAGCTGTTTTATAGGCTTCATGGGCATAGTGTAAATTGACGCATCTGGATCGCTTGCCATTTATGTTTGTCTGCTAGATATTCGGGCATGCTTGACACTTGTGTGCATGTCTTGTTTTTCTAGGGGGCTCCACATTATACATAGAGACGGCCGTTCCACGGCCGCTGGAATCCAGTGGAGAGAAGAAACTTGAGGGCTCACTGCAGCTGACGGGTCACCTCGGCGAAGTGATGAAGGAGAGTGCCAACATTGCCTATTCCTTTGCCAAGGCCTTCCTGTTGCAAAAGGATCCAAAGAATGATTTCCTCCAGAAGGCTCACGTTCACTTGCATGTGCCTGAGGTGAAGTTCTGAAACCCGCTTTATTTTGTTCAAACGGCGGCCTGAACAAGATTTAGTTTCAAGAGCCACAGAACACACCTTTAAAAGAGCATCAGAGTTTCCTTGAAGTACTAAACTCTGATGAAAGCGAATCCATCCCTCACATGTTGCCGTTGTCTGCCTGCATTGTGCTGGCGACTGTACCTACAGTTGAACCCACTTATAATGATACCGGTTTTAACAATATATCACTTATAACAATGAGAAGCTGACTGTCAACTTTTGTATGTTTTCCATGGTAAAATAACCGACTTACTACAATGCCCCGATGCCACATTATTCATCGTTATTGGTTATAACAACAAAGTCTAGCTGCTGGGTGTCTGTGCCGAAAGGTAGTGCAATGCGAAATCCTTGAGAAGAAAATAGAAAACGAGAAATTCAAGCCGCTGCATGAGGGCCCGCTTCCCCAACAACCGCCGCGTGCTCACTTTCCAGCTTTCTTCATGCACCTTTCTCCCGTCGCCCTTCCACCCCTCCGAAACACGAATGGACCGTGCCAACTGCACTGCTCCCAGATTGCTCGCTGGCTCCTCATTCTAGCAGTTGTGCAAACAGCTTAATCACTCGTGTTCATCTTTGTTAGGTGCATCGAAATCGTTCCTGGCCACGTGGTTTGTCAGCCTCATTTGACTCGCCGCCGAAACAGAAGATGGCTGATCCACCCACTGATCATTGGCCATGCCTGACGTTGCTGGTGAAAAGAAAGCACACTGCTGGGAAAGTGCGAATAGAAGCTACCTAAGTGCTTCTAACCGATGAGGCAATCATCGCGATCGTCGTAAAGGCAATGGTGGCAGTGATGACATGGTAGGGCAGGCTGCCTCAACGTTGTCCTTACAGGAAGCCTGGCAGATGATTCAGTCCCTCCAGGGCTTCATTTTCCTGATGAACCTTCCGCTGCTCTATGTGGAGCACCTGGATGCCTTGGAAAAGGATGTCAGCAAGCTTCGCGTAAAGCATGCAACGCTGACGTACATAGGGTTTTCTCGTGCAAGCCAATGAGAAGTACGTGGCGAGATGCTTGTGGCGATCTCGCCTCAGGGTTTCTTCTGAATTTCTCAAGCTTACAGGCTGTCACGGCAACCTTCTCGCATCTTTTAAAAGGGCCATTTGGGGACACCAAAGCATGCCTTGGTGAAGCTTGCATATTGTTTGCCCGTGACCCCTCTTTGCAGTTGTTATAGCAGTGCTTAACGCCGACAGCCGCGGCTTGTTACACATGATCGGAGTGCCCAGGAAGCAGTTAAATGAGTGAACACAATCAGCATCCGGATGCAGAAAAGTGGTGGGGAGGGGCACTGGCCTCCCCACCATTACAGTTTTCTCACATCAGCTCTGCCATCCCCCCATTTTGATATTTTTTTCATGCAACCAGGTTATAACATTTATCGGTTATACCAATGGAATTTTCATGGCACTTGAATATTGTTATAAGTGGGTTTGACTATATATAGAAATAAATGCTGTTTGAAATGCAGCATACGCGGGAATTCCAGAAAGCAGTGGTCCCAGAAGAAGTGGTGTTGCTTTTTCTATTTTGGCCATCCTTCCTTGCTACCCTATTCTTGTTACAACACATCAGGGATGTGTTGTAACATCCCTGTCACACGAGGGATTCATTGTGGAAGAACAAGTGCTAAACGAGAAGGTCTAGTCACTGAAATGGTTTCTAATATGTCCTGCTTGATTTCAAAAAACTAAACCTGGGGAAATTTTTATTAATAATTATTATCATTATTTGAGCTCAAACCTGTGCTTCCTTGAGTTGTTTGTTTGTTTGTTTGTTTGTTTGTATTGGTGTTGGTGCTGCGAGCAGCTTAAATTATTTTCTTTTTCGAACCTGTTTATCAATTACAAAATGAAGTTCTCATCAGAACATTGAAATCAAGGGGCCATTGTCAAAATCTGATCATAACTTTGACTGATCCGCTTCTTCAACTTCGTGTTTTGAACAAAATGACGCCTGGCTTGTGTGTTTGTTATGTGGGTAATTTCCATCCTGGACAAACTGATTGTGGGCACTTCTTCAAGTGCTAGTTTCTCATTGTTTGTCATCTGGCACCCTAAGGGGCCTCAGTGGCATTTTTTGTATGGAGAAAGGAAAGAAGTAGGAGGGAAAGCCAAGGGATAAAATTGACGTAAAAAGATATTGAATCAACACATGATCGTGTCGTAGTAAGCTTTAATGTCTTCTAGCACTACCCTAGATGCACTCAGTACCCGCTCCTCTGAAAAGGCAACGAGTGCATCAGCAACATGTGGCTGCTGCACTCACACATTACAATGAAGGCGATGAATGTAGAGTGGCAAGTTGAGCTAGTTGGTGGAAGTTCATTTTGTAAAACTGGGGTTACTGCACCAAGACACACGGACAGCAGAAGTAGAAAAAGACAGGACGCGCTGTTGCGTTTCGCCTGCGACACGTGGTTTTGCCGGCGCGACTGCGGCGGGGCGGCAGACATTTTGGCCCAATCGTCGTCGCCGCAACGCTCATCGGCAGGTGTTTCCAGGCGCGACTGCGGCGATGCGACCGCAAAGGATCACCCTCTCATTCCAGTCATTGTGCCCGAACCAGGCGATGCGAAAGCAGGGATCATCCTCTCATTACAGTCATTGTGCCCGGCCGGCAGCGCTACGACAGGGTGCTACGAGATCGTGCTCGACATGGTGCTACGGCAGCGCTACGACAGGGTGCTACGAGATCGTGCTCGACATGGTGCTACGGCAGCGCTACGACAGTGTGCGTCACCATTAGCCCATTGTACATTCACGTGCTCGTCTTTTGAGGGGTTCCTTCTTGCCCTCAACTGCGAGAGTATAAAAACAGCTGCCCCCGGACGCCAAAGGGAGGGCTCCGATTTCTTCTGTTGAGTGAAGTGCTCTCCCGTCTCTCTACTTCGGTCAACCTGACCGCCAACTCTTTGCGATGTTAAAATAAACAAGTTGTTTTGTTGTTACCAGTCGACTCATGCTTTGCCGGGACCTTCGGATGCTTCCAGTTGTACCCCAGGCCGCCAGGCCAACGCTACCCTTGGGGCTTGCGACCCAGGTACAACCACGGGCGTCAGCGCCGAGTTCCCAACAGATCGTACCAGCGGTGCGATCCAAACATCTGGTTGGCAGCGGTGAGATCGCCTCCGACTTCAAACAACTGTCTGCCAGCGGTGAGATCGCGACAACGGAGGCCAGCAGCGAAGAGATGCAGTTGACTGTATGCTGAGCAGCTCATCGACGATCCGGGAGCAGTGCAACGAGCCCTGTGTGATGACTGGTTGCCTGCAGCGGAACGACTGCGCTGGACTCTTGGCTGCGAGGTTTGGTGAGTGCGGGACTTTCTTCTTCTGAGCTTTGCCAGGCTTTTGTTAGTGTCAGAAACAGAGCTGGTAATTGTGGTTGTCGTTGCTGCCGGGTTAGTTTGCGGCAAGACAATAGTAAGCAGTAGAGAAAGCAGCATTCAGAGCAGCCATGGATTTGAAGTCGTTGCGCAAACCGAAATTGTTGGAGCTTGCAAGAGAGTTGGGTCTGGATGTCTCGGACAAACTCAGAAAACCTGAACTGCTAAAGGCTATTCTTGAGTTAGAGGCTGAGGATGACGAGCTGTCGGAATGCCTTGAGACTATTGAGGAGAGGTCAAAAAGGCAGGAGCGCGAACTTAAAGAGCAAGAAGAGAAACAGGAGCGCGAACTTAAAGAGCAAAAAGAGAAACAGGAGCGCGAACTTAAAGAGCAGAAAGAAAAAGAAGAGCGCGAACACGCTTTGGAAATGAAGCGTCTCGAGGTAGAGATGGAACGCGCTCGTAATGGAAGTCAGGCACACGGTGCAGGAGAACGAGTATTGTTCAAAATGACTGACCTGATGCGGCCGTTTAAGCTTGGAGAGGACATTGGTTTGTTCCTGGTTAACTTTGAGCGAACGTGCGAGAAGCAGGGGTTCTCTCGGGAAACGTGGCCACAGCGCTTGCTCACTTTGTTACCCGGCGAGGCGGCCGACGTAGTCGCTCGCTTGGATAGAGAGGAGGCAGAGGATTTCGACAAAGTAAAATCGAGTCTGCTAAAAAAGTACCGGCTGTCTGCGGAGGCGTTCCGTCGGAAGTTTCGGGAAAATGAGAAAGGCAGAAGTGAGTCATATACAGAGTTTGCGTATAGGCTTATGTCGAACATGCAGGAGTGGCTCAAAGAAGAGAAAGCGTTTGGTGACCACGATAAAGTTCTGCAGTGTTTCGGGCTAGAACAGTTTTATAGTCGGTTACCGGAGAACGTGCGATACTGGGTCTTGGATAGGCCAGACGTTTGTACGGTGGCTAAAGCCGCTGAGCTAGCCGAGGAGTTTGTGACGCGTCGGGCTCGCGGAGCTAAGGACGGTCAAAAGGGTGAATTTGGCTCGAAGTTTGAGAGGCCGAGGTTCACGCCCATGAGATTAAAGGGGGACACGCGTAGTGAGGATGCGAGTGAAAGCAGTCCGACCAAACGTAAAGAGACGGCGGCAGCCAAACGCAGAAAGCGGTTCGAGATGAGGCGAGCGCGCGTTTGTTATACGTGCCAGAAGCCGGGTCACTTTTCGGCGCAGTGTCCGGAAACAACACCAAAAGTTGTGTTTTTTTCAATAGGCAGCACTGACGAGAACATGAAGCTTCTCGAGCCTTACATGCGAGACCTCCTCGTGAACGGGAAAGAGTGCCGGGTGCTTCGCGATTCCGCAGCTACGATGGATGTAGTTCACCCGTCTTACGTAGAACCCCATATGTTCACGGGCGAGTGCGCATGGATCAAGCAAGCCGTGGAAGCTCATAGCGTGTGTCTGCCGGTAGCAAAAGTGCTTATTGAAGGACCTTTCGGAGCGCTTGAGACGGAGGCGGCAGTGTCATCTATGCTGCCCCCTCAGTACCCGTACCTATTTTCAAACAGGTCCGATCACCTCCTGCGCGAGAAGGGGCTTTTGTTTGGTGAAGCTAGTGTTCAGGCCTTAACCAGATCGAAGGTTCGGGAGCTCGCTGCAAAGGCGGTAGTTGCGGGGCCGACGTTATCAAACAACGAAAAAGGGTCAGAGGCGCAGCAAGCTGATATTCCGAGCACGCCCGAACTGAATAAACTTGAGTCTGTAACGTTAAAGGCGCCAGATACTGGAGAGGAAACGCCCGACACGGGAAAGTTAAAAGAGCTATCTACTGATTTGCTCATCGCGCCTACGTCAGACGGACTTGATAGGTTGCTAAAAGTCAGCCGGTCGGCTTTGATAGCCGAGCAAAAAAAGGATGGCAGCCTGGAAAACGTGCGCTGCAATGTCAAAGAAGGTATCGCCAGGAAAACTGCGCGTTTTGTGGAAAGAGGTGGAGTCCTGTACCGGAAGTATCTAGACCGCAGAGGAGTGGAGTTCGATCAGCTGATCGTGCCTCAATGCTATCGTCAGGATCTGTTGCGCTTGTCACACGGGGGTTCGTGGTCCGGACACCTTGGAGTTAAGAAAACTAAGGACCGTCTCTTGCAAGAGTACTATTGGCCAGGGTGTTTTCGGGACGCAGACCATTTCGTGAGGACATGTGACACTTGTCAGCGGGTGGGCAAACCAGGGGACAAATCGAGGGCGCCGTTGAAATTGGTACCTATCATAACGGAGCCTTTTAGACGGCTCGTTATTGATACAGTGGGACCTCTGCCGGTAACAGCCACGGGGTACAGACACATTTTGACTGTGATCTGCCCAGCGACAAAGTTCCCTGAAGCAGTGCCGCTTAAAGAACTCAGCTCAGTTGAGATAGTTAATGCACTACTGTCCATATTTGCGCGAGTTGGTTTTCCTGCAGAAATTCAATCAGATCAGGGCACGGTGTTTACTAGCGCTTTGACGACAACTTTTCTCGAAAGGTGTGGGGTAAAGCTGCTACACAGCTCAGTGTACCACCCACAGTCGAATTCCGTTGAGAAGCTCCACTCCGTCATGAAGCGCGTGTTGAGAGCGTTGTGTTTTGAACATCAAACTGACTGGGAGCTGTGTCTGCCTGGGGTGATGTTTGCGTTAAGAACCGCGCCGCATGCGGCTACGGGGTTTTCGCCAGCTGAACTGGTGTACGGTCGCTCGCTTCGATCTCCGCTTCGCATGCTTCGAGAATCGTGGGAAGGTAGGGGCGACGACCCAGTCGTGGTGGAGTACGTGCTTAAGCTCCTCGAACGCTTAAGAAGGGCACAGGAGTTGTCAGGTGAAGCAATGACAAAGGCCCAGCAGAGGGCCAAGGTTTATTATGATCGGACAGCCAGGGCCCGTCGTTTTGAGGTTGGCGATGAGGTCATGATATTGCGCACATCGCTAAACAACAAACTAGACGTGCAGTGGGAGGGCCCAGCACGAATTGTTCAGAAACTGTCGGACGTTAACTACGTGGTAAGTCTGCCAGGAAAGCGGAAAGCACAGCAAGTTTACCACTGTAATCTGCTCAAACCTTATAGACAAAGGGAAGCAGTGGTGTGCATGATGGTAAACGTTCCTGAAGAGCTTCCGGTCGAGCTTCCGGGACTAGGCTCAGTGACGAACAGGGAAGACACCGGTCAAGTCATTAGTGACCTTATCAGTAAAGCACCGCTGTCGCCCGAGTAGAAAACCGAACTACACCAGCTATTACAAGAGTTTCAAGGTCTGTTCTCTGAGAGGCCTGGTAGGACTTCTGTACTTACTCATGATATAGAACTTACCTCCACAGAGCCAGTACGATCCAAGGCGTATCGGGTGTCACCCCGCCAGAGCGATATTATGGAGGCTGAGGTAAAGAAAATGCTACAGCTCGGTGTTATTGAGGCAGGTGAAAGTGATTATACCTCCCCTTTGATTTTAGTTGAGGTACCGGGCAAGGAACCTCGTCCTTGCGTCGACTACCGCAGGCTTAATTCCATCACTAAGGATCAAATTTATCCGATCCCTAACATCGAGGAGCGCCTTGAGAAAGTTAGTAGCGCTCAGTTTATTTCCACCCTAGATCTTGTCAGGGGTTATTGGCAGGTTCCACTTACAGAAGAGGCTAGTAGGTATGCGGCGTTCATTTCACCAATGGGAACATTCCGTCCTAAAGTGTTGAGTTTTGGTTTGAAGAACGCGCCATACTGTTTTTCAAGCCTCATGGATAAAGTGTTGCGGGGACAGCAAGAATTCGCTTTACCGTATCTAGACGACGTAGCGATATTCTCCGCATCCTGGTCTGAGCATATGGCACACTTGCGGGCAGTGCTAACCCGCCTGCGCGAAGCGGGCTTGACAGTAAAGGCTCCTAAGTGCCAGTTAGCACAGGCCGAGGTTGTCTACCTCGGTCACGTGATTGGTCAGGGTCGTCGCCGCCCCTCTGAGATAAAAGTGGCCGCTGTGCGAGACTTTCCGCAACCACGCACGAAGACCGATATTCGGTCGTTCTTAGGTGTCGCCGGCTACTATCAGAGGTACATTCCCAGGTACTCTGATATCGCGGCTCCCCTGACGGATGCTCTAAGAAAAACAGAGCCTCAAACAGTCGTCTGGGACGAGACAAAGGAAAGAGCTTTTAGCGCCCTAAAGAGTGCCCTAACAAGCCAGCCTGTGCTACGATCGCCAGACTATACAAAAGGGTTCGTTGTTCAGTGCGATGCTAGTGAGCGAGGCATGGGCGTTGTACTGTGCCAACGGGAAAATGGAGAAGTAGAACACCCCGTCCTGTATGCTAGTCGTAAGCTGACCAGTCGTGAGCAGGCGTATAGCGCCACCGAGAAAGAGTGTGCGTGTCTCGTGTGGGCCGTTCAGAAATTGTCATGCTATCTAGCCGGCTCAAGGTTTATCATTGAGACGGATCACTGCCCTCTCCAATGGCTGCAGACCATCTCTCCCAAAAATGGCCGCCTCCTGCGCTGGAGCCTCGCTTTACAACAATATTCCTTTGAGGTGCGTTACAAAAAGGGGAGTCTCAACGGTAACGCCGATGGCTTAAGTCGAAGCCCCTAACGTAGGAATCAGCCTCAAAATTGTTTGTTACTGATGTTTTTCTTCCTGAGGCAGGATTTTTTTTAACATATTGCTTTTGTTTAGTGTTTCAAAGTGATGATAGGCTTTCTAGTGCAATTTTTCAATTTGTGGACGCGTTCTGAGTGATGCTAGACTACTGTAAGGAACTAGGCAGTGGTATAAAAAGGGGAAAGAGCCTGGCAGGGCTTAGTGAGGGTTGTGCCGTGCTTGCTGACTGAGCGGTTGAGTTTCAGCGTAGTTCTAACGCTTGCCGGGAACGAGAACAAAAATGTGAACTCTCCCGAAGTCACTTTGCAGTGTCCCGTGCGAACCTGAACGAGAGAACGAGGCCTTCTCTGTGCGCTGCGCTCAAGAAACGTCGAGGGACGCCCGACTTCGGTTATGAGCATCATCGAGCGACATCCCTCCGGACAGCGGATGCAGTCCCCTGTCCATCGGGATCTCCTTCCCCCGGCGGGGCGGTCTGTTGCGTTTCGCCTGCGACACGTGGTTTTGCCGGCGCGACTGCGGCGGGGCGGCAGACATTTTGGCCCGATCGTCGTCGCCGCAACGCTCATCGGCAGGTGTTTCCAGGCGCGACTGCGGCGATGCGACCGCAAAGGATCACCCTCTCATTCCAGTCATTGTGCCCGAACCAGGCGATGCGAAAGCAGGGATCATCCTCTCATTACAGTCATTGTGCCCGGCCGGCAGCGCTACGACAGGGTGCTACGAGATCGTGCTCGACATGGTGCTACGGCAGCGCTACGACAGGGTGCTACGAGATCGTGCTCGACATGGTGCTACGGCAGCGCTACGACAGTGTGCGTCACCATTAGCCCATTGTACATTCACGTGCTCGTCTTTTGAGGGGTTCCTTCTTGCCCTCAACTGCGAGAGTATAAAAACAGCTGCCCCCGGACGCCAAAGGGAGGGCTCCGATTTCTTCTGTTGAGTGAAGTGCTCTCCCGTCTCTCTACTTCGGTCAACCTGACCGCCAACTCTTTGCGATGTTAAAATAAACAAGTTGTTTTGTTGTTACCAGTCGACTCATGCTTTGCCGGGACCTTCGGATGCTTCCAGTTGTACCCCAGGCCGCCAGGCCAACGCTACCCTTGGGGCTTGCGACCCAGGTACAACCACGGGCGTCAGCGCCGAGTTCCCAACAGATCGTACCAGCGGTGCGATCCAAACAGCGCACAAGCTCACAACTGAATTTTATTGGGTGAAAGATGAAATATATATACAATGATCAAAATGGCGTCATCATGCTGATAGGCCATCCAAAATCGCTGCTGTTGCAATCCTGCATCCAGAAATTGCACCTCACAATAAGCAAGCACACTGGAGGGGTCGCTAACGCATACACGCGCTTTCTTTTTTACTGTAACATATGCCTCGAATAGCTCCTGTGTACGACGACCCCTATAACGGAATAAAATTTTTGTTTTTTCCAGTAACGGAAGGCACACCTTCATCTCCTTTTCACAATCCCTGCAATGTTTTGCTACGTGGGAATGCTCGTCAGATGACTTATTCTTAACATGTCCTTTTAGACGGATATTAATACAGCATTCAGTCTGACCGACATAAACACAGCCGCAGGAGAAAGGGAATTCACAAACACCGCACATGCAAGGAACAAACTGTGACATGTGGCTTACGTGGCAAACAAGAGGGCTATGGCTAGAAATTTTTTCAATCTTTCTCAGTACCTGTGTACACAAACGGGCCATATTTTTTAGAGTGCTTCAGGTAGGCCACGCATATCAATGAACCTAAAGCCACTGGTGGACTTTTTAGCGTCATCAAAGTTGTGGCTACTACAGTCTGATAAAGAAGGGTCGTTTGTGGTGGTTCCAGAGCCTGTGTATGTGGATAAGGCTAGTGCTGTGCTGAAAAAGAACTTCATTCCTGCCCCAATCAAGAGCAGCAGGGTTAGAAACCATGCTTTAGCAGTCATAGAGGACCTAAACCTAAGCAGCCCTCTTAGAAGTGTAAGAAATGCTACAGGGTCGGAACTTGGGCTTTTTTTCTCTGTAAAAAGTCATAAACCAGACCTATCTTTTTGCTCAATCGTATCAGAAAGAGGAACCTCTCAAAACTGGAGTTTGTAGATCCATTCTTGATACCCAATTCCATGGCAGTGGTACGGTATTTACAATATACAAACTCAGGCGGATGCAACTCATTTAGCATAGACATTGAGGACTTGTTTTATGCAATACCCCAACCAGAACGTATGATTGCTATAAAGGAGTGCATTACGGAATATAATGAATAGCCAAAGTTCATTGTGCAGTGTGGTATCTCTGTGGAAGCCTTTTTGGAACTTCTGTCTATGTATTTGTCATCCACCTATGTTTCCTGGCGAGGACAGCTTTTCATTCAGAAGTCGGGGATCTGTATTGGCTCCAGAGTAGCACCTGTCCTTAGCAACACCTTTGTGTCGAAAGTTGATAGGGCCATCAGTGACGACCTGGGTCGAATAACTGTTCGGATTTTTCGTTATGTGGATGACTACCTGCTATTTGTCGACGAGGAGGGCTGGAGGACTGGGTTCTGGACACTCAGAAAGTATTTAAAAAATCGAGGCTCAAAAAGAACTTCACAGTTGAACACCATCGTGAGAACGAGCTGCAGTATTTAGATATTTGCCTGCGCTTTGAGGTGGGTGATACCTGCTGGCTATTTCATCCTAGATCCATGAAAGCACTGTTAAATTTTTCTTCAGGTCATTCTAAAACAGTAAAAAACGGCATTGTTATGTCCAGCATTGGTGCTACCCTGATGAAGTCATGCGGCCACACAGCAGCGGTGTTGAACACCAAGTGGATAGACTAAATACAGCTGGTTATTTGAGCTCTGTGGTAATAGCGGCTTGCGAAAAATTAAGAAAGTTAAGTGTAACGTCACAGCTTCAACTCTAGACAACAACCAGGAGCGTAAGAGGCACACTGTGATCCCTTACCAACATAAGGTGTCGAACAATTTGAAGAATGTGACACAACGTTATGGGGTGAATGTAGTGTTTTCTGCTCCTTTAAAGATGGCCTGTTTGTGTGCACAGGTCCTGAGAAACATTGAAAAAATTTCTAGCCATAGCCCTTTTGTTTGCCATGTAAGCCACAGATCACAGTTTGTTCCTTGCACATGCGGTGTTGTTTATGAATTCTCTTTCTCCTGCGGTTGTGTTTATATTGGTCGGACCGTACGCTGTATTAATATCCGTCTAAAAGAACATTTTAAGAATAAGTCATCTGACGGGCATTCCCATGTAGCAAAACATTGCAGGGACTGTAAAAAAGAGACAAAGAAGGTGTGCCTTCCGCTTCTAGAAAAAACAAAAATTTTATTCAGTCAAAGGGATCATCGTACACAGGAGCTGTTCGAGGTATATATTGTAAAAAAGAAAGTGCATGTTTATGTTAGCGACCCCTCCATTGTGCTTGCTCATTGTGAGGGGCAATTTCCGAATTCAAGATTGTGACGGCAGCGATTTTGGATGGCCTATCAGCATGATGATGTCATTTTGATCATTGTATATATATGTCATCTTTCACCCAATAACATTCAGTTGCAAGTCTGCGCGCATCCTGTCCTTTTCTACTTCTGTTGTCCGTGTGTCTTAGCGCAGTAACCCCAGTTTTACAAGGTGATGAATGTATGTGCTGCAACAAGCAGCCAAAGTTGCACAAGCATTTTGGAAGAAAATGTGCACAGATTGGTTGGCAGAGCACCTGAACAAGCCTGAACATTCATTAAAACCTAGCTCAAGCCGAGGATACGGGGCCAAGTCTGCCAAGGGCAGGGTCATGAGTTTGGTCAGCTTTTTTAGTGGAGCATATTGCTTAAAGTCAACTTGTGAAAGCTGGCTGCGGGATGTAATGCTCCCTCCTACTTTCTTTCATTCCATGTTTCTCGGAGTAAGGCCTCTTTCTAGGTTTTGTCATACATGGTGTTCCTATTGAATGTTATGCAGACATTAAAGAAATTATTTTATGGGGCTGGTGACAGTACGCAAAAGCTTGCTGTTTCAGTGATTTGTACAGTCAACTTGCAATAACTCAAAATTCTGGTTAAATCAGACATATGTAGAATTTTTAAACTTCATGTTCAAGAGTATTACGTTTTTGTGTCCTTTCCCCATTCTTCAGAATGCACTGCTTGAGTGTTTGCAGAGCTCTTGATGAAGTTCTCATCTATATTTATTCTCTTTTTTCTTTCCACATACATTTGCTTTGTTTTCGTTTAGTCAAGTGAACCTAAATCAGTCGTTGGATCAGCACAGTGTGCAAAAAATGGCTGTTATATTTGGACATAATTTCTATGTGTAGGATCTCAAGTTTGTCATACAGTTGAATTCTCATCATTATAACCGATAGATTGTTATGTGTGCAACCGACTGTATTCCAAATGTGCCCACGCATAGATTTCCACTCCACTCTTCTATGAAGCCCTGTTTGTGTAATAGCCCATGATACTATTTTAGGCCTTGCCGTTTTACTCAGCTTTGGACTACTCGCACACCTATCTGTGCTTCTTAGAAGTTTGAAGGAATTCAAGTGAGCGCATAAATCAAATTCATGCTGTGTCAAAACAGGGCAAAAGGTGTCAAACATAGAAAAGGCAGGCACAGCACTTTGTGCCTGCCGTCTGTTCATCCACATCTTTCATCTTGCTTCAATGTGAGTGACCAGCTCTAGTCAATGTTTTTATGTTA
This sequence comes from Dermacentor variabilis, assembly GCF_050947875.1. Taxonomy (NCBI): domain Eukaryota; kingdom Metazoa; phylum Arthropoda; class Arachnida; order Ixodida; family Ixodidae; genus Dermacentor; species Dermacentor variabilis. The sequence continues at coordinate 30,700,436 of NC_134569.1, forward strand.
CCACACTGTGCACCTATTTCCAACTGACAGGGTGCGGTGCCCAAAGATGGTCCCAGTGCAGGCATCACCATGGTGACTGCAATGCTATCACTGGCCTTGAACAGGCCGATAAGGCGAGGTGTGGCTATGACAGGGGAGGTGTCACTCACAGGGAAGGTGCTTCCAGTGGGAGGTATCAAGGAGAAGACAATAGCAGTAAGTGACTTTGTGCTTGCTTGGCAACTAGAATTTACAGACATGTACTTTAATATGTGCAGATATGTCGACCTCTAGCTTTGCACACATTGTGTACACTCTAGCACTGACAGCCAAAGCAGTGCGGCGAGTCATGTGTGTGCATTTGTGTGTTTGTTGTGCTAATCACTGCTTTTGCTGCCAGCGGCTGTTGGCACCTACCAGTGTACACTAAGCAGTGTGTGCGACATGGGCATAGCAGCTGTGGCTATGGCATGACAGCCGTCATGTTTGCATGCACGAGAAATTATCAAGGGAGCGTCAGCAAACCTTTATGATTTTCTACATTCATAAATAATCTCTTTACATTGTAAAAATAACAAAGGAGTTGCTGGAACGCAGTCTTCAAGTCTGGCCCTAGTTAATGATGGTTATTGGTGTTTCTTTAACTCTTTTGTTTTCACACCTATTCAAATCCGTCATTAGTGAACAATGCTTTAGAGCATCAATTTCGACTTATTGGAGCCATTTCTTATCCATATAAGGCCATCCAGTAGTTAGTACAGGCACTGTACTTTCAGAATCAGTTTAAATTTTCGCACTCCGGCGATGTGATTGACGGCCCTTTTTGTTAACTAATGTGCGTATGTTGTAGCGAAAATAGGCGTGGCAGTCACCTTCTGCCTCTCAAGAAAAAAGTATGCCAGCACATCACAAATTAAATTGTATCGCCGTCTTTGCCGTCCAACAGTGCTGAGCGGTGATAATTAACCGAACATGACGCCACCTGTTCACTGGTGAGCTTTGATTTGGAGTCCGAGTCGTTTTCTTTCACCCAAGGAAGTATATATCTGAAGGTCCGCCGCACGTCCAACATGTGGACCCTGCTTTTGATACCAGTTTCCAAGAGTTTCAATAACGCTTCTCTTATAAAATCCCAGCAAGGGCCGCTGCTGGTGTCACTGCGCAGTTATCGAAAGTCGCTCCCATGGCGTCGTCCCGCATGGCTGCGTCGCAAGAAAAGCATCCTGCTCGAAACTATGCTGCACCCTCACTTGAATTTTGTCATGAGGACTCGAGCTGCGATTCCGAAGGTGACAGTAAAGCAGATTCAAGCTCTCACGGCAACGATGTTTTGAGTCAGTATGGGAAAACCGCACCTGTTCATCGACGAGTTTTCTTTACGGCCTTGAGCAGTCTCCTTCCTTGTGCACGCTTATCTGTCGATCATTTTTCACAACCTGAGAGCTCTACTGATTATCTTCAGGGTGTGTACTTCGCTTGTTTATGATGCGCTGCATTCGGCAGCAAAGAAACTTCTGTTCATGCCAAGAAGGCTGCCCGTAGCACATCTCGGCTCAGCACTATGGATCAGCTCAGGACAGTTTACAATGTCGTGGGATTTCTTTCTACTGTTCTTCCATGCAGAGGTGACAAAGACAATGTGCTAAAATGCAAACATGTGCTTGGATGCATAACTTTGTAGTTGCCCAGCTACGCTTAAAGCAATCGGTCCTGGAAGAGGTGCATGACTCTAGACAAAGGGAAGTACATTCATTGGACTTCTCATTGGACCATTCTCAGAAGATGCCAAAAAGGCAGAACTGCAAAATGCGTTATGAAGACCACAAAGCTGAACAAGAACCATACATTCTGTGGGAAATATGCGGAGTGCACCTATGCTTCACAAAATCCAGTAACTGCTTCACTGCATGGCATGAGCGATGAACTGGTCTTAGTTTCTTTCTCTCTCTCTCTCTCTCTCTCTCTCTCTCTCTCTCTCTATATATATATATATATATATATATATATATATATATATATATATATATATATATATATATATATATATATATATATATATATATGAAAACCGAAGAGCGGCGGTGTACTGATCATTTATTTTTTCAGACACTATTCCTTGGTTATCTATCTTTGAAATGTATATTCTGAATTTTCTTTGATATTAATGTTTTTGTAGATATAATGTTTCTTTTTATTCTTTTTATCAACTGGCAGCTAAAATGGCGCTTTCTAGAATTTTTATATTTTAGCTAATAAATTTTTTTGTTTGGCAACGTGTGTTTTTGGAAAGAACATTTCATTATGCACATATGCTATGCTGCAATGTGTGCTGGAATAGTATTTGTAGTGGTAAATAATATTTTTCCGAGACCTATAAAAACCACCACTTTATCGCGATAACGAAAGAGTTAACCTCAGTAGCTAGCAGTGATGTGTCGCGAACATCATTATTATCAATGTTCAACTTTTGAATGCAGGGGATTGATATTTACTCGCCTAATAAACGCACATCTTTCCCTGAAAAATGTGTGCAAAGTTAGGGGTTCTGTTCATTATGTGGGTAATATTTTGAGCGATTTTTCTTTTCCGCAGCCACCTCTAATGAAGTCAGATTAACCTGAAATGCAAACCATCGATTGCTATAGCAAATGTGTAGACAGTTATACATGAAGTAAGGATAGTAGTATTATCAGCCATATAAACTTGCAAACATTCGCTTCAACGCAAACTGAGCGGCAAGAACGCTGCATGCACAAAGGTATGAGCCGCCATCGACTCAGCCCCTGATGCAGATCGCTGTGGAGATGGCGCGCCGCAGCCACGCAACGCGCAGTTCCTGCCAGAAAAAATTCCCTCCTGTCCCCAAGTCCCTACCCTCTCACCCGGCGCCATGCGCGCAACGGAAGACAGTGTGTTTACTTCCCGTTCTCCTCCCTCGTACGAGGGAGATTGAGCCACGATCGTCGGCACTCTTTGGGCGCAGTTGCTGCAGTTGCTGCCAGAGTACAACACCGCCGCTGCCCCTCCTTCCCTCCCTCTCCCCTGGTGCCTTTCGCACGACGAAAGACGGCACGGGAGATTGAGCTGCGATCAACGGCTTCCCTCGCGCATTTTCCCTCACACTTACAAAAAAACTCGCGGACAACTTTCTGTGGCAATGAAAGGAAAATTACGGGGGTGAAGCTTCTGCACATGTGTTACCGCGTCAAGTAGTTTGGCAGCATTTGACAGTGCTTTTGGTTGCTCGGAACAGACGCTGAATCGTCGCAGCTTCCACGTGTGACGGTTTCACGTTTGCCCAGATGCGAAAGGGAAAAGCCAGAAAATAAGTAAACATTTACATTCAATGGTGTATTTTGTCCTATTTAACTGCTGCTAATAAGGTGTTTATGTTTTCTCTTCCCGATACCTAAACTAACATGGATGAAAACACAGGACTCTTTTCAGAAGCACTCTCTCTTGTGCACGCTTTGCCTCCGTAGCTTTCCCTTCATTGCCACAGAAAGTTGTCTGCGAGTGTACACCATGCAGTGCGCGGCGGTGGCATCCACGACGATGGCAAAAATGCGCCTGGAGTGTTAATTTATTTGCTATCGCAATAAAAGTAGAAGACAGGGTACGATTCGGCATATGACACGGTGTAGGACACAACTGCACCCGCTGGACAGCATATCAGATGCCGAATTACACTGTGTGTCTCCTAGTTCATGGTAGCAAGTTCAGGGTGTGATCATTATGCAAGAAAAAATATATATACTTCTTGATTTGAAAAGTGGGGGCTGCATTCATTACGCGAGTGCATTCACTATGCAAGTAGATTAATACAGATTTTTATTGAGCAGAGATATCAGTGGGGGAGGCTGAAATGAAGGCTAAGTGAAACTTGCATAGATTAATATTTTGCTTTGCCTCTTGCATCTAGTTGTTTTTTATTCGTCTGCTCAACATGAAGCATGCGTGCAATTGCATTCATTGTTGGTCAGACAGATGCAAGAATCATGCAACTGAATCATGATATGAAAAAGCCATGGCATCAGCTGGAAACTTCTCAAAAATCTTCCAATATCTTTGTTTTTGCATGTTAGATTTTGCTAATAATTTTGCAAGTTCCTAAAATTCTTTTTACTTAGCTTTGTCAAGTGTAACAGCGCTAAATGTATAAGACAAGAAACATAAAGTACATTTGACGGGCACTTCTTTGTCAGGTCCTTTCAGCGCTGTTAATATGTTGCACTATTCCAACAGGCAGTAACTTAGCTGGCATCTTGAAATGTACATATGTAAAGGAAATTTCATTTGAATGTAATTGTAGAAACTGCACAACCAAAGCTGTGTGAATAATCCCAGTAAAATGTGTGCATGCAAGTCAAGCTAAGGAAGTGATAACACAGCACTGCCTTTGTGAAGTGTGTAGCTTCCTTTATTCATGGTGTGTTGCATGGTTCTTCCATTAGCTTTGCTTTCATTGGCACGCATGCCAGTCTTGTTTACTAAAGTATAGTTAGACTGCTATCAACGGCATGTCAGTCATGGTTGTCTATTACGCAAATGTAGCTGTTGTCTGCTGTCACTCTCAACTCACAGAAGTTTGTGCTTATTATCACTGACATACCCTAATAATATCTGTGGGCATTGGCAAGGGCAGCAGGGCTTCGGCAGATAGCGCTGCAGTTTTTTTTTTTTTTTTTTTTCTTGCTGCTTTTGTACAAACCTCACCTTTTATATATCAGCTGCTTTTTTCCCCCTTCCATTAATTTCACTTCTCATGTACATTTTTCGTGTCTACATGAAATTGAAGATTTGTTGGAATATTTTTCTGCTAACAGGAGAGGAATACACCCCCTCATTGAAAATGGGGTAGAGAGAAAAAAATTACACTGCATCATGATTTCCTGTAATGCCAAGAATTTATAGAAAAGTTTAATTGTATTTTCGCATTACCTGACTGCATGTCTTATCAGTGGGACTGTATGACTGAACATGTTAAATGTGGACTTGCACTAAAGTGACTTGTAAACACAGCACTTACCTCATCCTCCATTGTGTTTACCGCAAAGTTATGAATGAAATGTGTCCTTCACCTTGACTTAAAGGGAACTCAAGAGTAATATTACTTTAAGCTAGACATTACCATGAGCAGAACGTTGGTAAGCCAGAAGGGACACAAGAATGAAAGACAATGTTAACTGAAAACGCTCTGGCTCACTGTGATGTTACATATGGCGGCATCTACTCAGTTGCATTTAATTTCTTGTCCCTACAAAGGTTGTATTGCATTAAAAAGTAAAAAGGAAAAAAAGAAAGCCTGACAAATGTCAACTTCCATTGTGTAAATAAGGAAAAATATCCCAATATCCACAAAATTGCACCGACGTTATCAGCTTTGCAGTTTGGCCAGAACAGTCAAATGGAAAAGTTTGGACTTAATTTTCTCCACCAGTGATCAGCATATTTCCACAAATAATATGCAGATAGCACTTTCAAAGGCTACATGGCCAGCTTGACTGATTGACGATTCTCTTTATGTCCACTTGAAAAGTTTACATGACCAGGCGGAAAAAAGCCAGAACTGACGTTCATTTTTGTTTCCTTTTTGTTTCTTTGAAAGGCCAAAAGAGTCGGTGTGACGTGCCTCATCCTTCCCGAGGAGAACAAGAAAGATTACGCTGAGCTGCAGAGTTACATCACAGAAGGCCTGGAAGTCCACTTCGTTGACCACTACTCCAAAGTGTTTGATTTTGTATTGAAAGGCTAAGAAATTTATTAGATGTGTACATGGTAGTTTGTTAATATTATCACCTTTCCATAAGCATGGCATGAAAATAGCTCTTTACCCACAAGATTGTTTTACGTACATTTCGGTCGTAAATTGACTGGCTGCTCAGAGCCTGTTACCAAATAAATGGGCTTTACTTCATTTTAGGCTTCTCGCCATTTTCTTTTATGCTGGCCTACACATGCACACAGTCACACACCTTTTGAAAGTGACTTGATGTTTATTTATTAGCTGGCTCAGTTGGGACAATTTAGCTGAAAACCAACATGCATGCAGCTACGTCTACTTACACAGCTGTAGCATACTATGTTTCATTTCTGTTATAATGTCACCAGTTTTAGCAAGATGGTAAACCTGTGTGTAGCGTAGTTCACAGAATCTTGGGACTTGGCAAAAATGTGATCAAGCAGGCGGAAAACACTGGCACATTACAAGGGATGAGAACATGTTCAATGACAAAAAAGAATTATGGTGGATGAAGACACTGTACACTATTGCAATCACATATTGTGTGCAAAGCTTATGTACTGTTCATTTGGGTGCATCTATTACAGGGTGCGATTGCCACTGATACACCTTACCAGATGAGCATGTCGAATGAATGTTGACCATATATGTAAAGTACCAACCATGTTTCAAAGTGATGCCTTGCAATACAGCACTTATTTTTCAAACAGAGGTTGGTTTCAGTCTACTGTGTACAACGTGGTTGAAAAAAATTAAAGAAATATAAACATACATTCTTCCTAGTTGAAACCTCTTTCTTCGCTGATGCTGTATTTCCAAAATATTAATTTGATTGTGGTAAGTTAAAGGGCCCCTGAGGCGGTTCGAACAAATTTTGTAGACACGTAGGGTACAGCTAAAATTAATCATTCGCACCACAATTTGTGTGAAGCATCTCATATGAAGAGAGCTACGGATGATTACAAGTTACCTACCTTCCTCCATAATCATGCACTTTCTCCTCAACTCATACGCCAAGTGATCGAGGCTAAGCTCTGCCTTCACTGGCTATGTTTCATGATGACATGTGTTGTCTACTTCCGGTTATCTAGGAGCGAGCACGCGAAGCCTCTTCAACCTCTCCGCCAGATTCTTGGCAGTCGACCCCAAGCGAGAGCTATCGAAGCAGTGTGCATTGCGAGCATTCTGCCGCAGTGCCGAACGTGTCTGATATTCCGGTACCCACAGGCGAGCTGGGCGATTTGACGGATGGGTAGAGACATAAACTCAAGCTGATGAAGGAACTTTAGCCTAGACGTACGTTAGCAGCCTGATCGGTCTGCATGGTCCAGCCAACTGTTGGTACGAAGCTTAACCAGCCGAACAAAGAGTTAATATTGCTCTAACCAAGTCTGAAACATTTTAAACATTTACAAAAACAATGTGTTAACGATTACACTCCTGCGAAACATTTACACCAGCAGCAAAGAAGAATACACTTTGTCACTGCTACTGTGTTTAGTTGAGTTCTGTGCCACCAGGTGGCTGCACCGTGCAGACCATTCACGTTTGCACTTCTGCTCAACCAGTGAAACAGCACAGTCAAACGGCCAGGCCCTGTACCCTTGCGCTTGCGTTTACCCGAATTCCTTTACGCTAAATTCATTTTGTGCATTGTTGTATTTTTATGCCACTCCTGCGAGGGTCTGCTGCGAGGGCCTGCAGTAGTTGATAAATAATACAGGACTCGCGAAATGCTATTGTGGTATTAATCCTCTGGTGTAAAGTGGCGGCCGTAAGCGCACAAATCCTGGCGCCAAGTGGATAGCGACAGTCCGATGTGCTGTAGCCACTCCACTTGTCTGCTGCCTTGCAGAGGGGCGTGATGTCGCAGCTTGACATATTGCCAGTCGCTATGTTTGCAGCCCATAATGCAACAAAGGCGAATCATGGTGCTCGCGGAAAGACAGACCGACACTGACCACCGCAGCTCTCGTCAAAGCAGAGCACGTTGTGACACAAGCAAATGACGCTTGCTGTGTTCCGGAATTTCTCGAGTGTTGTGAGAAATTGTTCTTGCGCATTCTCTTTCCGTTACTTTCTTTCTATAGAAACAAATTAACTAACATTCCGACTGTTACAAACAACATTTGTTTACCATAAAGTTGGAAAAATTATCGTTGACACACCCCGGGCAGCCAATCGGATAGCTCACCCTACTAGCATCATTAGGGCAATTTACGTCAAATGGTTAGGGGCGGCTTAAAATTCAACCAAGCGATCGGCAGTAATGTGCATATTTAAAACCTTACAATAAATTACATGCTTTATGCGGAGCACTTAGATGCGTCAATTAATGATCAGAAGGACCTACTCTAATGACTCAGTACGTTTGTACAAAATCGTCAAAATCGTTTCAGGGTCCCTTTAATGTCACTTGAGATGTTTTAATAAGTTGTGTTAATTGTTATTTTTGACACTTCACAAGTTATGTAGATTTTCATTGACATAAAAAAGCAGAAGTTTTGAAAGTGGAAAGATTTTGACATATATTTCTTTGTAAACCTCTGTGTGTTTTGGGAACAGTAAACACATTCACACCGAGGCATGTGAAATTGAAGTGTAGCATTTTGCTAAACAGTGCGAGTGCTACATTTCTGTCTCATGAAAAGCTTTTACAGTGGAACCAATATATTTACTGTACACGAATTAAGGTGCTCTGCAGCTTTGTTTAATTAAGATTGCACAGTTAAACCTCAATATAATGAAATTCTCTACAATACAAAGTATGTAACTTTTCATGACCTCTTGTCCATAGAATACCATGTATTTAGAACCTCACTATAACAAATTTGTTTGTATGCGATTTCAATGTAACAAAATTTCACTGCCGCTGCAAAGGAATGCAGAGAAAATAAATGGAAACTTGCACGGACGCAGATGGTGAAAGGATTGAATTACAAGCAGCTGCTTGCAAACCCACCTCTCAAATCGCACATGCACCGCAGGACAAGACCAACTGCCTAAGTGAAGCCGCATCAGCATCATGTTCCGTGTAAAGAAAGTCCAAATGGGATACGTGCCTGTCCTGCCATGCGCACTGTGTGCTTTAGGTGTGAGTGAAAGTGTGCGAGGGTGAGACAAGAAAGATGGTGGCTTCACGAGTGCCCCCTTCCCGCACAAGCAAATGGAAAGACGGGGAAGGGAGGGAGCTCGCAGTAATGCGATCAAGCACGTGTGAGGGGGAGGGGGGCAAGTTGGCTCGCGTTTCGGCTGTGGCTGCATGTGCAAAGAGTGGGCGTGCTTAGCCGGTGTGGCACATTGGAGGTTGCATAACCTGGAGTTTCAGTGACCCATTGGAGCAAGAGGAAGACGAAGCATTCCCTCCATACTTCCAGTGCTTTTCATGATAGCGATGTCCCAGTGCAGGCAACGCTATCAGCAGCGGGGGCAGAGTGCACACAAAAGGGTGGCTAGCTTCGCTTAATTGGTACCGCGATGTCGTCAACCTACACCTGTGACGTACGTACCAGGGATTGCACTGTAAAACTCATTTTCTTCTCTGTCTCTGAATGCAACTGGAAAGTAAACACTGCAGTCCAAACTTGGCATTATGAATTTTCTAGTGCGCTTGTTAGTTTCCGTTTAATGTGTGTTAATTACTAAGGAATTGTTTTTTTTTTTTTTTTTGCGACCCTGTGGTCCATGTACTTTTGCTCATGGGTGTGCATGGCATGAAACTGTACCATTCGTCACCGACTCCCAAGTTTATCAAAATGAATCGTTTTCTCATTCAAATTTGCTTTTTTTTCTATTGCCCGGTTATTCGGAAAATTCTGCGGCCCCTTTCCATGTAAAAAAAAAAGTCCATCTGCGACTGTACTTATTTGGAGAAAAGGGAGAATTTCAATTCAACTGAATTTCGATATAACGAAGCAAACTGCCGATTTCACAGACTTCATTATATTGAGGTTTAAATGTGTACCTTTTTTGAACATCGTAAACATTGAAAATAAAATGTATTTTTGGTTTACGTGCCAAGGCATCATTGATAAGAGTTGTGAGTTTATCTAATATTGCCCATTTTGTCTGTGCAACACGTGGCACACCATTCTAAAGATGGATTAGTGCCATCTTGTAGTGGCTTATGGCATTTACCCGGCAAGTGAATATGTGGATGAGACGCTTAATGAAAATTGGATTCCATATTTTTGCATTCCAAAATTGTTGTGCAAATCTTACACAAGGGCAGGAGTTGCAAGAGTAAATACGCTAATCCATGACATGAAAGACGCCACAACGCATAATTGTCTTTAAGTCTTGCAGATAAAGTTGTGGTCAGTGGTCACTATTTTAAAGAAAGCATTACCAGCACCACTGCAGGGGCTACATTCTGTAACAGTTCTTTTCCTGATCCATTCTCTTGCCTCTCAGCTTGCATTGTGCACAGTTTTTGCCAGCAATTGCAACTCGGTACAACAGAAAAAAAAATTACGAATGTGGTACCAGGACCACATTTCGCAATTTCCAGAAAGGTACATTTGCTGAAACTATTGTTTAAAATCAAAGTCAAACCACTCATTGTCAATGCAGTTATTGATCACGTACAATGAAAACAATGGCGGAAAGAAAAAAACATCTGGTCCACTATACCACATACAAGCATGCTTCATAAGGTGAAGTTTACGCTGTACCAAAGCATTTTTGCTGAAGTTCTTTTTTTTTACAACTATACACAAGCCAACAGGCTTTGGCAACAAGAGCAATATAGATAATCCATGCCAGGGGAACAGAAAAAGTCATGCACCTCTTGTTTATTGGAAAAGGTGCAAGCTACATAGCACAACACTTGTAGCATTTCTGTCTCATGAGCAGCAGCCTTGCCCTGTGAAAGCATGCTCAGTGTTTGGCACACTGTGCAGTAACCCTGGTCGTCAAGAGACTTTGGCATCTATTGTCTTCATAAGCTGCTCTACTTTTGTTGCAAGCACCCTGTTGGCACAGTCAAAGCACAGCAAACTGTCTACAAAGTTTTAGACATCATGCTATAAGTGACAGGCCCCGAACTAGAAACAGTTGTCATCCTGTGGGTCCATGCCTGAGGATCTGCTGTTGCAATTCAGGTCCAACTTGACACGTTGGTGCTTGGCAACACTGGCAGCGCCGCAGAAGTGCGACACCTTGCTGGAGGCTGAGCACATTTTTGGCAATGTCCATGAGCTCCATGGACACCCATGAGCCATGAGCCAGACCCATGAGCTCACAGAGAAGTGGCAAAACGAGACGATGATGATCAGTGTAGACGTGAAACAAGAACACATAGCTGTAACACAGATGATTTGAGGCACTATGCTCTCCACTGCTTTGTCCCTCGTTGCTGCACCTTGGTCATTATAGCACGGCACTTCATTAAAGTGTCCTGCACAGTCCACACTGGAAGCATATTTGCACTGGATAAATTTTCAATGGGAAGCACAGGCTGCTGCCCCTGTTTGAGGGGTTGGGTGGGGGTCAACCTGCAAATGTGCCAAAGGAAGATAGCATCAGATTGACAACCTTGCAGTACACTTCGTAGCCTAAGAGTCTACTACAATTAAAACACATAAGGGAGGGCAAAGAGGAAGGCTGGGAAGCACTTGATAACAAAGCATGCTGCAAATGCTTGTCAAGGTTTCCACTAAATGTTCCTGTAGGTTTTACATATTTATGTTATCAGCAAGGCAGAAAGAAGTTCTCCTGTTGTAATGAGAAGTGGGCCCGAGTGATGCTGATGCTACTTGGCTCTTGAAATGAAGATGACTCAAGCATGCAAACTGTTTCTTAACATGAGACACATATACTGTGTCTCTTGTTGGAAATGTGCAAATGAAGCTTTCCATGGTGTGTTGAAACTTATGCCCCCTGTTGCAAGAAACGCAGTTGCTCCTGCAAAATCTGAGTTGCACTTTCATTCTTTCAAGTGTTTGCACTTGAAGTATGGCTAGTGGAATGCATGGATGCTGCTTTTAGATTGTTTGCTGTGGTAATAATGAAATGGTATACAAGAAATTGGAAATGACATCATAGAAAATGCATGTCCTGTGCAATGCCTGGAACATTAATGCGCCAGCTATTTCATGTTGTAGTGTGTAGGTAGACGCATGTTAGTTGTTAGTATAGATTTAATCTCACACCTACAGCACTCAAGATTCAGTTGCTTATATTCTGCTATAGGAAACATCACAGATCCAAAAAACTGTTTCAGGTGAATTTTGTTTTTCTGTATACAAAACGTGATCCCAAGTGAAAAGCTGCTGCCTTACTACGAGAAATATTTTACTGTCATATTCCTGGCAATATTTTCAAATCAGATTTGCAATACTCTGGATACAAATGAAATGAAATAGACTGTGTTCTCATAGCCATCTCCAAAAGTAGTTTTTCTTGGAGATAAACATCTTTGTAGTCACATTTAGGAATCAAGTGGCACAAGAAAGGCATGCACCTGTCCATGCACATGGAACTGACATTTTTTAGCATGTGCATGCAAGAAAGGCTCTGCGAGGTGCCTTACTGAAAAGAGCTGTAAGAAGCAAGCAACAAAAACAAGAAGCATGGTGTAGTACCTTTCCTTTTTTTTTTTCAAGTAGTGTACTGTCGTGCACGAAGTGGACACACAATACGCAACACAGTGGATAACTAGTTTCCTTGCCTCACCTACATGGTATGGGGTATAGGGTCACAGAGTGAGGTAATAGCAATATTAAGAGCAAGCACCACAACCCCAAACTCTTAAAGAAAGAAAAGCATGCATGAAATGCCTTCTGTGAGACATTGGCAGTGCGCTTTTTACTAACACCACACAAAGCTCATATGTAACTGTCATGTCCTGGGTTCAAAGCAGTTAAAGCAAAAAATGACAGCTGAAAGTTCAGCCATATTAATAAACATCATCAGCTGGAAGCACAATGAAAGAAGGAGGTTGTAAATTACAATTGTTACCTGTAAGCAAAGTTTGCATTTCACTAGAAAGGTATGAAAGGTGCCCAGAGAGGCTTCTGAGCAGGCTGGTTGGCATGCCATAAGATAATTATGATGAAGCACAAAGCAAGATAGGTTAGGGAATGTGCAGAAGGCACTAAAGATAATCTGTGTCTGTCCTGGTCACCCTTGTTTTGCTTTTGCACTTAACCTCTGCTCAATGCATCAAAAATTTGTTGTCAATCTTTGCCTTTTTCAACCCTGGTTTCCATGAAGACTTCCTATCATGTTTTTCAATTCAGCAGTTCATGCTAAATCTGAGGTGTATATCATGAAAGAGAAATGTTACCAGTGGTACCTCACTATATAGTTTGTTTGGCTGTATGGTAAAGGTTTTGGAAACAAGCGAGTATTAGATGCAGAAGCCATTACTTAATTGTAAACACTATAAATGCCATTACTGTGGAGCCACCTGCTCGCTGTAGTAACAGGTATGCAGCATTATAAAATACATGAGGCAACAGTAACATTTCAATCAAAGGAGACTAGTCATCATCGTTTCACAGGATGGCATGTTGTATTCTTTCAAATATAGTCATACCTCAGAATATGCTGGAGGTGGGTGGTACAGGTAGTCATGTACATAAGCATACATTGGCGTAAACCGTGTGTCTCCAAGTATCTCTCCATCTTCATCGTCACCAATGTCCACTGAGCCTTCTATGCACTCAGCATAGGTAGGCGGAGCTGCAACAAACGGAAAGAGCTTGTTGTTCATAATGCCCATTCTTGTTTGATGGACAGAAAGTGCTCAAGCACTGACAGATGTAAAAAAAGAAATGCCTTGCACGGTGCTTCAGCAAAGAGCAACACGTTAAATAAGAACAACGATATAAGCACTTCCTCTGTAAAAGAATAAAGAAGGAAAGGGAAAAAGCTTTGTAAACAAGAACATAGTGACTTTGGACAGATAATTTGCATGTAGCTCTTTTGATAGCCACAGCAGAATTATTTAGATACACAGCAATGAGGCCAAGGAACATCTTAATATTACACAAGCTGTCTAATTACTGAAGTGCTTTAATTGACTTGGATATATCTCGTTAAGCATGATGCTTGTCGAAGTTGCTAAATGGCTTCGTGTCATGCTATTGGAGAAAGGTAAAAGTGCACCCCCTACATGTCCAGAAATGAATAAATGCTTCGCTGTTTCTGTTCTCAGCTGTGTGCCGTAGCACATTGTAGTGACAGGAAGTTGTAATAACAAAAATGTGAGCACTCTCTGCAGCAATATGGCCACATTCATGGCGCTTTCTGGAGGCAGCACATATTTCTCACGTTCAACAGGCAGTGCGTCATCCGTGTCTGCTTCTGAGTATGGAGGAGCAGCTGGATAGAAATGGATCTGTGGCTGGCTGGGCAGCCCCAGTGCACGATAGTGTGGAGGTCGGGACCTAAGGGGCACCGTTCCAATGACAATGGGAAGGTCCACAAACAAATTGTATGCTCCTGGAATCTGTAAGGTGATCTGGAAAACAAAAGCACTTTGCCGTTATGAGTGTGCACGTGTCTTGCATTTGTTTGTGGAGAACACATATGACAATTTGTGGCAGCCAATATTTACGTTAAGTGTACATGAACAACAGTCTTTCATGCAACCTAAGAGAGAGAGAGAGTATACTTTATGGAAAAGAGCACATGAGCATAGGTAGCTCTGCAGTGGGTGATCCCCTCAGTCCTGGAGTCTAGCGGCCTTGGCTGCCCTTCTCACTGGGTTGACCAGGTTGAGCTGGTCCATTTAGTCTGAGCTGGACAGCGCTGCCTCCCATTGCTGTGTGGTGAGGTATGTTATGAATGTGAGTTGTGGTGTGCTTGCGCAAGCCCATACCATGTGGTAAAGCACTGCGCATTGAACGCAGTGTGGGCATTTATAGGAATACAGAGCAGGGTGCATGGCGTGATAGAGACCCAAGTGAGGATATGTGTTTGTTTGGAGTTTTTGCCATATTACAATCAGAGCATTATGAGGTGGTGGTAGTGTTGTAGGATGTGCGTGTAGGTTAATAGTATGGGCTCGGAGTGGAACTGCTCGGCGTGACCCTCTCGTGGCTCCCGGTGTGCATGCACGCGGGCGTAGGCATGTGCCTGCTGATTGCCGCGTAAGGACTCATGCCCGGGAGTCCACACGACTTGTATGTATGGCAGGAGCTGGTGCACCCCAATAAGAATGCAATGTGCGGCCCTGGAAATCTTTGCCCTGGAAAAATTTCTGCATGCCGTCTGAGAGTCTGTCAGAACTATGAGACACTCCCAGTGTGGCCTCGCCATGATGGCTAATGCTATAGCTAGTTCCTCTGCCTCCGCAGCACTCGCTCTGGAAACCGACGACGCATTTATTTTGGTCCCATGACTGTCGACTACGCTGGTGACAAATGCAGTGCTTCTTGATGTGCTAGCCGCATCTACACATAGGACATTGGGATGGTTCTCATACTTCCTCGCTAGCGCCTGTGCTCAGACATGACGCCGTCCTATGTGGAAGGTCGGGTGCATGTTTCTAGGAATTGGTGAGACGTGCATAGTGCTATACCTTGAAAAGATGTGGGCAAAAGGATTGACCATAGCAACCTGCATGCTGCTGTAAGTTCTATGTTATCACTATTTCTGTGATTCTAGAACAATAATGACACAGTACACTGAGACCTAGTAAGTCTAGAAACCTGATAAATATGTCACTTGTGAAATATAGTAAATGAAGTAAAGGTTGCATCATAGCAGACATAAAACTCAAGATGCATGACACTAACATAAAAAAACTAACTAGGGATTTCTGCAATTATTATACTGCACATCTTGCACTGAAAGAAGACACAAAGGAATGAGTACATTTGTGAACAGAATTGTGCTTTAAAGGTACTCTAGGGAAATAAATGTTTGAAACCATTAGAGACATCTGTAAGTGAAGGCCTGTCTTATGCTGCTCAATACACTTAAGTATACCCTGCACGTGCACTGACTAAGCCATTCAGTTTGCCTTTCTTCCAATTGTTACCCTTCCTCATAGTTGTACTCTTTTTCTTCTATCGAAGAAAAGTGAAAACATGAACTGCTCTGCAAAAAGTAGCCTAGCACATATCAGCTTCTCTCATGGCATGTTGGTGTGCGAGTCATTACTTTAGTTTGAGCATGTCTTCCTGGGGACCTGTGTCTGTAGCAAAGAAATCACAGATGTGTTCTTTTGAATAATGTTCAAGGCATGAGAAACTCTGAACAAATCTCGGAAAGAAAAATATTGGCAATATCATTCATTATTTGGATAATGTGCAAGGTTACAAGGCACCCCTTGTTCCACACACACACACACACACACACACACACACACACACACACACACACACACACACACACACACACACACACACACACACACACACACACACACACACACACACACACAAAATGAAAAAAACAGAACCGAGATGTAAGACGGCTGCCCCAGCGTCTGAAATACCAGGATTCTTTAGGGCTTTTTTTTTCTGCACCACATTTTTTAAATTTTTTAAAAGCACAATTCCAACCCTTGAGCTACATTACACGATAAGGTAGCCATTACTTCTATGAGAAATCAAAATGCTTTATTGAATTATTAACACAAGAACACTAACTTGTTAATGATTTACTTTATGGCACATATGTCAATCTACAAATTATAGCTGGCGAGTTCGCAATGTGTATCTACTTGGAATGAATTCTCAGGACTACACCAGTTTCAAGATATTAATTTTCTATGTGTCCGGCGAAATGCACTGGCGTTCCGGCAACTTTTGTGCTTTAGTGCATAAAACAACATTTTTATTTAAAAAGTAGGTGGCAAGTTTGACGTAATCACAAGTTTGACGGCGCATATCTTGGAACCGGTGCCATCCTTAGAATAAGTAAGTCTATATGCCTAGCTCGCTGGCTACGATTAGTAGATTGAAATATGCAACCAAAAGAAATCAATCAAAAAGTTAAGTAGCGTAATTATGTTCATCATTCAATCAATAATTTTAATTTCTCATAGAAGTAATGGTCACCTCATCGAGCAATTTAGCTCAAGGGTTAGAATTGTACCATAGGCCACAGGCAAATCTTGATAATTTGGCGCAACTAAGACATTCTTTGATGAGAGGACAAAAGTGGGCTCTGTCTGCTTACCCGTACAGTGTACTCCACGTGAATCAGGCAGCAGTTGGTGATGGAGGGCGACACTGCAGGAATCTTGAGCAGCTGGGCGTCCCAGTTGGCCGAGCGACCAGGTTGCAGGGCCACGCCAGTGACTGTGGTGAACTTACAGTGTCGTGAGCGTGACTTTCCGCCAGCCAGGAAAGTCTGTGTCTGATGCAGCGTTGCATGTGGAACCACCGTGCGCCCAGACAGGTTCTCAAAGTCAGCCGTGATGGCGATGGACTCACCTGCACGTTATGCGTCGAGTGAGTGCACGTGCTTTTCTAAAATAAAATACAGTAAACCTCCGCTAACGCGAACCTGTAAAAACCGGGAGAAAAAACTAACTTTTGAGATAAGTGGAGTTCCTAGACAAGCGAAATCACGAAAACAGAAGCCCTCTGCCTACGCTTATACCACACGGAGCATTTCCAAAATACCGCTAGTTAAATTTTCGGCCACTTTCGCGTGCATCGGCGACGTCGACCTCTACGTGTAACGGCGCTACTGGCGCTGTGCCAGGGCAGCGCGTTTCGCACAGAGTCGATTAGACGATTGATGCTAATGCAATTGAAGCCGGTCACCCGACCACGACGATCTTCACATGTCCAAAAGGCTGACGCTGCTACTTTCTGCATCGTAATGGATTCCTGACTTCGAAAACCGAAACTGTACGGAATAGCGCAATTGCCACGCCTTTGAGCGGGCGCCCGCGAGTGACGTGGTTATTACGCCTCGCCGTCGCGCGACCACGAAGCGAGCATCCTTATCAAGGCGCCATCTTTCTGGAACACTGTGGGCTCGCACACTGGCTTCTTTTGGGCGCAGCGCATGGGCTGATTGCGCCTGCTCAAAAGTGCCATTAATCTTGCCAAAGTCGCGAGTAATGCACGGTGATTGCATTGATGCATTACGAATAGCGTCCTAAATGAGACAGGGAAAATCGGTGGCGATTTAGCGGCAAATACGACGGAAATGCGTTAGCATTACATCGCACTACTTTGAGGTCCTGGATTCATGACTTAAACTGCGGCCAGTTGTTTTTTCATACATGTCCATTTTCATTAATTTATCGTTTCTTTAATATAATTAGTAAGTACGAGTAATTTCCCTTATGTTAATTGTCCTTGGTGGCTTTGTTGACTTCTTACATATATATATATATATATATATATATATATATATATATATATATATATATATATATATATATATATATCTGGAGTCCGGCACGAGAACGTCTTGAGATAACAGGTGAAAAACAGATGGGTTGAAACCACGGCCGGGAAAAAAATCGGTTTAACCGATATTTCGAGATATCAGAGTTCGAGTTAACGAAGGTTTACTGCATTGAGTTGCCCTTTAACTGAACAAATTACGGTGAACCATCACTGAATAATATGAGAAGAAATTCAGTGTAATCATGTTATGACTTGCATTAGAAAGATGCGTTATGAGACTCTTTGCTTCGCTTAGCTGCAACGCCCATGCAAGGCATTACAAATGCCCATCAAAACGCTCATACAAGCGTGTCCACTGCGCGTGTGTGTGTGTGCGTGTGCGTGTATATATATATATATATAGCTCATAGGGTGAGCGTTCCCCCACTACTCACCAGGGCAGTACCCCTTGCGGTCTGTCCTAGCATACAGTGAGATGGGGCCTGAAGTGCAGCACCAGCAGCACAACGTCTTCTCCACACTGCTCTCCACTGCCGTCTAAAAAAACATAATTATAACATGAGACACAGAGCGCATATCAGGTTTTGAAGCCAGGCCAGTCTAGAATCATTCCGAGAGGAAAGTTCGGTAAAAGAGGGACAACTCATAACATTTATCAGCCAACAGTTGCATCCATGTATTTGTAAGCACAGACAACTGTGTCTATAGGTGTACTTGGAGGTCGCTGGGAGAGGCTATAAAAGTAGGCTCATAATGATGCCTTTCTTCATTGCCTTCCTTCATTGCCTTTCTTCATTGCCTTTCTTCATTTTTTTTTTCACGGTCACATGCACTAATATATTTATGAACAATGCCAGAGAAGTAGTATTTTCTGGCCACATTGTTCTGACGGTGTCCATGCTTGTTTTGGATCCACCATGAAATAAATTCAGATATTTGTCAAGACGCTCACTCCATGAAAAGTTATAGCCTGCAAAAGTTTTATTTTCAGCTCATAAATAGCTCACAATGAAACCACATTGTGCAGATAATGCATGAACCGATGGTTCTTACTTTGGAATTAGACACCCTCCAGGTAAAAACGTTCCGTTTTACATATTCCATGATCACAGAAAAAAAAAGTGACAACAGTTTAGTCTATTCTAAGCGATTAAATTGTTATTAGTACAGCAAGTACATTTCAATCGATTCTTCTAATTATATTACTCGACGACCGTGCAGCAACTTCGTTCTGTAGATGTCATCTTGGTATGGACTGCCTGTCTACAAGCGATGGCACTTGCAGGCATCATATATCACTTGCTCCTACTCTGGGCTACACAAATGGCGCGCTTTCCTTTCTTTAATGATATAAATAGGCGTGGTGCTCGCCCAATGTCGATATTAATATTAACACGTCACATATATTGACATATTAATGTATTCATGCACAAACGTTAAGACTACTTCAAGGTCCCTTGATGCGAACGAAATGATGCAGCACGGCCGACAGAAGGTTAAGCTGCAATGTATACAACCAAGAACAGCTTCCCTCAATAGGTCTATCATAACAGCCTGGAGGAAAGAAAATGGTCTGTCATGTAGTTCCGGCGTACCAGGTATTCGTTGCGATTGATGTCGATGGGACTGATGACTGTGAAGGCTTTCTTGGTCTTGTGGTTGAAGGACCACGGCTTCTCCACCTCGGCCTTGAGCCAGTAGCGCACGCTGCCGTACTTGCCTTCGAACGAGGTGGTCACGCCGCTGCGCAAATGGAAGAAACATGCTTGGCGTTGGAGTCAGCCGAAGATCGATCACATTTTCTTCCACCGCGTTTAGAAGAGGGCGCTCATCGTATCTTAAAAGATGTTTCACTTAACACTTAATTATCATCGATGCATTCGCACACAGCGCTAACTGGAGCTAAATTAATTTCGCTACGAAACTCGTGGACGTGTTTCTCAAAACTAGGTACTAAGCGCGGGATTTCTGCCTAATGAATGTGACTTTATGGCTCCTGGGCTTCGATTTCGAAGTTGTGACATGCGCCCTAAAGTAAACAAGACTAATTCGCGAAAATTTATTAATTAGCTACCATCGCACTGCGATTTGCCGTGCAGTAATGTCCACATCTTCAAGCGATTCGGCTGATGCAGGAAAACTGTACTTTCACAGACGATTTTTAATGCCTTTTCCCATTTATGTCTTTTCCCACTGGTATATTATAATGTCTAAATGGTCTCGTGCTCGAATTATGTGCTCCAGTTTGTGTTCACTTAGTGCTGGTGGAGCTGTTCATCGCACTGAGAATCCCTTGGTGCTACTCACGTTGACGGCAGGAGGAAAGTGAAGTTGAATTCGTGGTGGCCCTCGGTAAGTACGTCCCTGCCGTCTCCCGACTCTGCCAGAGAATAAAAACACACATATTCCATTACCACACTCAACAACACTGAAAGAAAATAATAATTAAAAAAGCAGGCTGTTTAAAAAAAAAAAGAACAGACAAAGTCTGCGCCGTTCTCTGTCCCTTCCCTACGTCCTGTTCTTTTGCGCTGTTCCTGCTTGACACAAAATCAAACCACAGCAAAAATACGAAAGGAACAAGTCTGCACCTATAGAACCAGCTTATGAGTAACTGTGCGCACATTTATAGCCTCGATAAAATTCACTCGCGCAATACCAATAAATGCGACAAGCATGCACAACAAGCTGTTAGGTCATTGAAGTCTGTTGCTGACTGATTACAACTGCAATATATTATTTTGCATTGCGCCTAGTGATAACGCGGAGCAAATGGTTTCTTCCTGGGCAAGCTCTTGCTCTTGAAAGCTGTCTTCTCCTGTCAACAGAGTTGTAGTGCGGCAAAGGCAAGAAAAAAACAGCAGGTAAGTTTTGAAAAGAAAATAGTGGCGTACCAGAAATTTTTTTTCGAGAAGACGGGGAGGGGCAACACCGGGGAGACGTCGCTCAAAATCGTCGCTAGCATGTGGTACGACTTGTAGGCGACGAGCGAACGCGACAGCCATCTCCGTCGCATCGCTTATCGCTGTCGCGCGCAAGATCGCTTGCATGGGGTTTATACTTAATACGTACACTTTCAAGTTCTAGCAATGGACTCCGTAATTTTCGTTTGTATAGTTTGAAAGTGCGGTCTACGCTTTGCGGTAAAGCCGTAAATTACGAAGTGCGAGAAGTAAGAATAAACGTTCGCTCCTGGCAAAGAGTGATGACTAAATGGCTGCCGTGGAAAAAGACGGATCTGTGGGTAAAACGCTGGCGTCTTTCCTTACAGCGCCGTGCCAGCGCGCCGCTCAAAAATGCCGGGAAGAAACTGCAGTACATCACCCGCGAGTCTGGTTTCTAATCGGCGGCTAGGACCGCGAAACCTCGGTTAAGTAGAGCTTCCGGAAAGTTGTGGGCTCGACTTCGTTTTGTGAACAGCGCAGCGTGACAGTAAGGCACAGCG
Source organism: Dermacentor variabilis (assembly GCF_050947875.1). NCBI lineage: Eukaryota > Metazoa > Arthropoda > Arachnida > Ixodida > Ixodidae > Dermacentor > Dermacentor variabilis. The sequence goes on from NC_134569.1 coordinate 30,721,929, forward strand.
CCATATCGGTAATCTGTGCCCACAGATATTTTGCCGATATATTTCGATCTTCACACTCACTTCGTATGATTATCAACCTGGTGGCGGCTGCTGAATTCCAATAAGCATCGGAATGAGAAGAGAGGAAACTCCGGCATAGTAAGCTTTCGTGGCGCGCTAAAGATCCCCGAGGAGTCGATATATTATGATTCAGCAACCCTCATCATATGTCGCTCTTCATATGGCAAACGCACACACTAATTAATTAATTAATTAATTTAACCTACACCTTCCAGTACCATAATCGCCCGCATTTCATCGTAAACAAGCATTACCTTGTTCTATGTCGACTTTAGCCGTGGCATTCATGCGATAACGGTTCCATAAGCACTGCAATATCTACACACGTTCTGCATATACTTCCTTATTAATTATTCATTTCTGAAAGAAGAATGCGAAAAACGTGGAATTATTGGAACACTTACGTGCATTTTTTTTTATCTATATAGGGACGACGCCTTTCCTTGTGTTTCGTCACTATATTAATAAACAAGGGTACGAAATTATATTGAACTACAGTCCTCCTCGGTGTGAACTGCGGTCGGCCTTTCAAGTTGGCAGCGTCAGTTCGTTTGATCATCCAACGCCTCTCGAACGTTCCAGCTGCAGCGCATCTCTGCGCGAGTCAACGCTCTATAGCTAATCGCTGGGCGAGTGGTTTACGGTCATCGGGAACACCCACAACAACAGACTTCCGCTTGAACTCAAGAGAGGAGAAAGCCCGATCGAGAATGCGGGTGAGGGCGGCGTCGAGTCCAGAGAACACGCTTCCAATTGACCGTGCCAGTGTGATTACGCGGGCTCGAAAGTTAGCGCTGGGAAGCTAACCAAACAAAAAGAAGCTGAGCAACGCCCGCGGAGAGCGAGTAACAGATACGGGATGAGGGCGCGTTGCGGCTCGGGGAGATAATGGGAGGCCGAAGTGCATGCACGCAGGAGCTCGCCGGGTCTTCCAAACTAATCGAGGGGACCGCGGCACCTGGGTCCCGCTCATTAACGAACGCCCCCGAACGAAAAATCTCGGAGGCCCAGCCGGCTCGAAGTTTGCGTGCCCGGCGATCGAAAGACACCGACCGCGCGGACGCTCTCGATTGCCTCGGCTCGATCGAAAATCGGCCGCGCGCGGCAGCGGCTTGAATGCGATTGCTCCTCACTGCGAGGGAGCTTGCAGCGTTTTCTTCTCGCTTGTGTATGTACTTCCGCCCTTTCTTTTACTTGAAGTTCGCGGATAGCGGAATAGTACAGTATTCGCCCAGATGGGTCGATCGATCTCGTTCGTTCGGGGCCTGCGCTCTCTCGTCATTACAGCGCGCGCGGTGGGCGCGCCCAACTTCCTCGTGCCTATACTTTCTAGCGTGCTTGCCCACTCCTCGCCTCCCCTCCGCCCACCAGCTCCCGCCTCCTTTTTTTTTCTCTTCCCTCGCCAACACAATGCCGTTGTTCCCCCACCCGACCTTTATGCGAGCAGCTTTCGCCTTGCACGTTCTTATACACGGGCGCCCACCTTTCCACTCGAGCGGCCGCTTATCGTCGTTGCTGCAGGTTTCTTTTCCTTTTGTCGCAGTCCTTCCGGTCATGTATCCGATCGAACGATCGCTCGAGTCCGCGCGCACGAACGTGCTCTTCTTCCGAGTCTCGAGCATCCCTTAAAAAGACCCGCGCTTCGTCGCAAAGCGCGTCCCTTTCGCCCAGCTCTTTCATCTTCTTCTTCTTTCTTTCTTTATTTCCTTCCGAAAGAAAAGAAATGCGTAAACGCAGTCCCTCCTTAAATGGAACCGAGACCAAAAGAAGAGAGCTTTGGCAGAGAAAGCGAGAAGCTGCAATGAGGGGAAAAGAAAATATGGCTCCGCTGCGACGAGGGTAGGGCATGCGACTGCTCTGCGTTCGTTCTTTTTTTCTTTATTGCGAGGTTAAACGTTGAGTGCTTCAGGCCAGTGTAAGAACGCATATATATATATATATCGCGTCGGGAAACAGAGCGCTGCAAAGCGCGCGAGCCGAGTGTTCGTCCGCCCGCTCGGCAAGACGTCTGGATCTTTCTTTGGGAAGGCCACGACGAAACGACAAAAGCGATGCGAAGGAGGGAGAAACAAATGAAAAAGGAAAAATAATTAAAAGCCTGGCGTCTGCGGTAAACAGCACTTCCTTCCGTCATGTTGTGTGCTGAGATTTTTCTTTGTCTTTCGGTGTATGTGCATATATAGTCTGGTTACGGCAATTTCCTCGTTTCCGGGTTCGGCTGTCAGTCTCATTTCTCCATCATCTCGTACACATGCCCCTTGCCGCCCTTTTTCGCGAGAGTTGTATTAAATTTCTCGAGAAATGAAAGTGTAGGGGTGTTGTGGCCCGTGGGTTGCTCGAAGGCGTTTCATGTTTGACGGAATTGTTCGCGATACATCACTGACGCAAACGTCAACCGAATGAAATATGAATTGATTTCTTCAGCAGAATCCGTTTAAACCGCGTGTGTTTTCTCCGAAGTGTATATACTAAATGTCTAAGGTGGCTGGTATGATGTACGCATCGATGTGCTTTTCGCAAATAACAAGTTGTAAGTGAGCACCAGCTCGTCACGGTCTGCTTCTTTGTCGTTTATTGCGATAGCAATTATATGGACACTCCAGGCGCATTTCTGTTGTCGGCGTCGGCGTCGCCGTGAGGTTCCGTATGAGTGAAAGCGTGTGACGGTGAGCAGGCGAACGCGGTTCAATCTCGCGTGCGCGAGCGAGGAACGCGGCCCGGATGCGTGCCCTCCCTTGCGGCGCGCGAGGGTGGGAGTGAGGCGAGGAAGGAGGGGCGTTTTCCTCCGGCAGCTGCTACGGTGCCTCGATGTTAAAGCTTTACTCGATGTCCTCCTCGCCTGCCCCTCCGTGTAGCGTGGAGGTAACTGCGGCGTCTACAAGGGTGTGGCCACGCGAATCACGGACGCCGTAGTATAGATGCCTCTGGCGGACGCTGCAGGGACGCGTTGCCAACGCTCGCGTGTCTTGAAAGCGATCTGCGACGTGGCAAAAGCGCGCGCCTGCACGGGCCTCATCTTCAAAGCGATCTGCGATGTTTGCAGAGTGCGCGTAGTGCCGGTAGCTTTGTATGCGCTGTGATTTCGACGTTTCGTTCGCGCTGAAGCGAGACATGCATGAAGGTCAATTCGCTTGCTGCTGCCACGATTCCTCACTCCATAATTTTCACAGCGAGTTTTCGCGCTCATCGAGCGAGATGTGTTCATGTTTACCTGTGCGTGCATGACACCGTGCTGGTTAATTTAGTTAAAACACATTGGCAGGCTAGTTGGTTTGAATCTATGATAGAATGTGTAAGCGCGACTGAACAAGGATGTAGAAAGAAGCAGACACACAAGGACAGCGCTGTCTCCGTGTGTATGTTTCTTTCTACGTCCTCGTTGAGTCAGGCTTACACATTCTACCACAGTGAATTTAGTTAGTAAGCGAATGTTTACAAGTTTATACGGCCGATAAATCTACTATCCTTACTTCGTAAAGCTATCTACTAATTTGTTATCGCAATCGGTGCTTCGCCTTTCGGGACGAACTGCGAATTTTTTGTCTAACATCTCGCTCCTTACTTCTTCTCGTTACGTTCCCGTTGGAAATTGACATCAATATCTGCTGCGGCAGCTTATCATGGATCATATTTCCGACATACTTCTTTATCATGGCGTCGTCTCGTCTGTTGTACAGCCGCGCTGCATTCACGGTGTGTATACAGAAAATCGTGGCCAGAGATACGTAGCGGTATACGCGTTTCATGCGTTAACGCGGGCTCTGGCTTTGGATATACCATTCAGTGTCGCGCTGGGTCCCGCAGGCACGAAACCTGAGGCCCGTCACGCTGGTTTGTTAATACAGGAGTAGCGTGACCGTCAGATCGATATACGTTATTTAAGTCCGCACAACAGTCCGCACAAATAACCGAGTTTAGCCGCACGTATACGTGCTTGTTGCATCGTATGCAGACGAGCTACAGAGGGCAACCTCAGCTTCTGGCTCTGAAATTAAGCCAACAATTAACACCCCAGCTGCAGTACTTTAATATCTCATTGGCTATATGGAAGCTGAAGATGATGACCACGAACACCCACTGGCTCCGAGACGCCTTGCTTCGTTTTGACTCAACGTGCAAATCCTACGTGGCGCGCGGACGCGGTTGCAGTTAGGCGTTTCTCAGCACTCCACATGACTACCCATAGTTCACAGCCTATAGTCATTAGGCCACTATATTAAAGGGATTGCATAATATGTCATTTCCTAATCAGTCATGCGTAATAACCTGTATTGTTGTTGTTGTTACGTACCGTCGAATCACTGTCACCTCCTGGTGACACCATGAATATATTAACGCCGATGATATATGTTTATTATAAGTTTTTTGAGCTCACTGAGACCCTTGCCTATAGCCTGAAGGATCCCATCTAACGATCTTGCGCATTGGCGACTTTACGCTTCATTGAACTGGAAGCCCTCATGTCATCACCAAAATAAGAAAATTCTAGTTTTAGGACATTTGCTTATCCGCTAATAAATTAAAGACGGTTAATTCAGTTCGTGAACTAAACCTTCCGTTCATTTAGTTAGTGTAAAGTCATCCGCTGTACATAAAATTGTGTGGCGCTTCATTCGGGGCGACCTGCATGGTCACAAGTAGGCCCGTCATTTCGACGCGCGGCATATTCACATCAAATATTTTTCGGTATTGAGCGATATGCAGTAAATGGCTGCAGAAGGTTGTTACGTCTCTACACGGCCAAGGGCATTAATTAGACCTTTGCCACGAGGCAACCCCATCCATCCATCAGCCCAGAAGTCAACGCAGCGTTGACACCGACTGCCGACGGGTCCACAAAAGGACCCCTTCACCACCTGACAGCCTGAACTAATGAAAAGGGCCAACGGAAAATGGTATACCGAAGAACGGCGCCGACCTTGGATTCCTCTCACGTATTCCATGCCATCGGAGGTAGGAGTGCCGCGGAACGATGCGATATCATGAGCGGGGTATTGCAATCGGTTCAGCGATTGTGATTTACAGTCATCAGATTCCCTAGTCGAGTTGCCTAGGAAGACGACGTTATGAAAAGGGGAGACGTTTCATGCAGAGGGGCTGACGTGTCCTGATGTAAAGGCAGACGTTTAACATGCTCCTGCATGGAGTGGGCTTCGGTAACTGGAGCCGTGTAAATAATGTGAAGTAAACCGTTTTTCCTTCATTCCTACTACCGGATGTAATTGTCGATGGGCTTGCTGGATTCCTGGCCCAAATGCCACTTCGAGCCGCAGCAAGATATACAGCAAACCTTCTTTATAACGAATGCGCCGGGACGGGAAACCTGCTATATATATATATATATATGTATATATATATATATATATATATATATATTCCCATGACGAGTTCATTGCCCTCTTCCCCGAAAAAGCATCACCCCTTCACGCATTGAGCAGGCACAAAGAGAAGGATGAAGAGAAGAAAACCCGAAGGGCAGGAGCTCGTCGACTACAGAACCTGACGAAGGCACTGATACTTCCACAGGCTCCTCAAGTTTTCCAAGAAGACATCGACGACCACAAGACCTCAAGGATTTACTTAAGGCGGTCCTGGCCTCCGTGTTAATCAGAACCGCTCGAGACTCGGATAGAGTCACAACCATGTACAAATGAAGTGAATACGTTCTTTTCTACTTTTTTTCATCATCACGATGCCCGCCTTCGTCGTCGCTTCCTGATTCTTGAGGTGAAGACCCACCTCACCCGGTCGAGAATGTATCAGTACTAAGAAAAAACTGAAAAATTGATACATGTGCCACACGTACACTTCCATTCGCAATCGGGGCCGGTACGGATCCAGCTTGATCTGGATCGGGTGTTGCTACACGGTCATTTGCGATCGCGACCCTGCAGGTTCCAGATCTGGGCGATCGCGATCCGAGAATCGCGATCAGGCCCCTTGATCACAATCGCAGGCTGACGTCTGCGCCCTCTAAAACGCTAAAAACAAGAAGTGAAGGCAGCTCAATAAAGAACGTTAATTTTTTTACCCGCAATAATAAGCTGTGAAATTGAACTATTGTCCAAATTTACCACATTTTGCAAACTTGAATTTGTAGCCTATGCTTTATGCAGTTCTGAGAGTTGCTGACGATCAGCAGACGATAATAACTCGATCTGAATCGTTGGACGTGTATTATAGTAGCGACCGTTGCTGATCGCGATCAAGAAATTCGATCCGGACTGGCCCTGATCGCGATTAGAAGTGTACGTGTGATACCGGTATTAGTGAAAGAACGTATACCTGAAAACCTTGGTCGAATCCTCCCTGATAAATATTCAGTGACCAGCGGAAATCGGTACAATTAAGATGGCAACCGGCAACCCGCAATATGCGCCATTGGTGTGGCTGAAGCTATAGCTGGCTTCAGCCAATCAGGAATGCGATCGTGAAAATGAACGTGAGCCGTATTCCTGGTGTCCCTGTAGTGCGCGACCTTCCACGACGTAGATTTCAGAACGTCACACAATCTTCAAGCACAGTCTCGGGAGCTGGAACACAAGCCCCGCAATTTCCACACCAATGTCATACTATTGTAATCCTGCAGAGATGATGTTGCAATATGGCGAAGCTGTGCGGGCTCTAAAGAAGAAAGAGAGAAAAATTGAAAAAAAAAAGAAAAGACGATACATTGTATGCGCACCTTCTTTTTCAGATGTTCATAGAAGTCAAAAATGGATCCACCAATGAACAGATATGACTGAACCAGTAGAAACAGAATTCTTTCAATTTTATCGAAGAAAGAGTTTGATATGACGGCTCACGCAAACATATACAAAAGAATACAGAAGCCGCTATGCAGACGGCGATCATCAATGCAGTTCGGCGTTAGCGATCGAGTATCTCCTTCTAATTCGCTATATCGTAAGCTCACCATCACGCGGTGACTTTGTCAGATGTAGTTGCCGGGCCGTTCCCGACGGAAACGACGCACAGCTGGTACTTGGCCTGCCGTCTATATTTGTACGAAACAGATGACAACGGGGGCGCGCCGAGGCCGGCGGAGGAGGTTCGTGGCGAAGGGAGCAATGCTTACAATCGGCGCGACGTAGGGCACGTCGTCACGTCGTCGATCAACCGGGACGTCGGCCGGTGAATGGAACTTCGCCCAGGAAAGAAGGTGCGCGAGGGTGAAGAGGTGGTAGTAGCGGGTCGCTCGGTTAGAACTGCGGTTGATCGGCAGAGGGGAGACATTGCTGCGTAGAAGTAACCCCCTCAGCCTCCTCACATTCCTCCCCAACCCACGCTGGTGGTTTCACGGGGACTGGAGCCGCGTCCTGCCCTTCTTTTTCGGGCGCATGCGCAGCTGCGCACCGCGGTGCTATATTGGAAGCCCGCGGCGGGGACTCGGACGTCGAACGATCGGGAACACCCCGCATCTGTGTTGAAGAAACCGCGTGCAGCGCGACGGCCGACGGCATTGCGGTAATTCCAGTGGTGGCGGCGGACAAAACACGCCTGTCGTCAACGGCCCGCAGACGACGCCACGCTTGTCGCCGTCTGCTCCTCTCGCGTGCCTCGCCCATCCCGACAATTTGCTCTCCCCCCCCCTCCAGCCGCACGCGGCTTCGTGACGTCACTTTCCAAACAACCGTGGGGGTCCGCGCGGTCCACGACTTGGCAAGAGCGCGACGCGTTCCACTCCCTTCGCCGCTGTACGAGACGGCGGTGTGTACGTACATTCTGATGCCTCCAAGGAGAGCGAAGACGAAACGGCTGCGAGGGCGAGCTTGAACGTTCCCGTATATGTGTACCCTGACGGGTTAACCACAGTCGCCAATTTTGTACATTTCTTTTTTATCATTTGACATTTCAGTTCTCGAGCTGGAAGTCTAGCCCCTTAAATACATCAAACGACAATCAATCAACTAATCAATTTCAATCAATAACAGTCAATTTGCTTCAGGCAAACTTGTGAAGGACAGGCCAGCGCAAAGCGTCCAAAGGGAGCTCCAGGGGTATGTACCAGGGATTCCGTATACAAGATCGCCATTCGGTCGCACGCTGGGCGACGATGAAACGTTCGTCCCGGCGTTTGATCGTGGCTCGTAAGTCCAACGTGTAACTTTTACAGAGGATTATGGCTCAGGACAGAAGGCATGGATAACAATATAACTTCGACAGAGATCTCTGACGCACCTACATAGCGACACCCGTGCCCGGCATGAGCAAGTCATAAACTTCCGAGAGGACTTTCGCCTGCGGCAGGCTTGGCTCGTTTACCTTACGTAGGCTGTGTCGTAAACATCCGGGTACGTGCGCGTGAAACTGTTTCGGCATCTCCATTGCTGATATAGTACAGTTGACATGCCTGTCTCTCTGTGAAACAATCATCAACCGAACTGATCAAACCAACGGCTACAAAACGTTTCGCCAATGCACTTCCACTGGAACCAGCTACTTTCGAGGCGAAGATTTCTTTCCGTAGGCCTCCAGCGCGTTGCCTCCTTCGGTGGGTTTCTTGTCGAGCAAAGTGGGCCAATTTGGGCCAATCCCCGGAATGGTGTAATCAAAACTCAGCCAATCCCAAAGATAGTGTAATCAAAACTGGGCCTATTCAGCCCGAAAGTGCAATAGTAAAGTGGACTGAACCCGTGGAGATGGTGTAATCAAAGCTGCCCAACCCGGAGATTGAGTGATCAAAGGTGGTGACTTGGTGGGTTGATCCTTACATTAATGCACATATGTCCTTGCAGGGTTTTAAAGGTATGGTTTGTAGCGCCAGTCCATCCTGCAGAGTGTGCAGTCCTTATCACCCCGGTCATGCTATCGCGTTACGGTCGCTTAGCTTAGCTGTGGCACGTGGACCTGGCTTACCTGCATTTTCTTCCGCGTTTGGTATCTCGGCGAGTAGACGTAGTGGGCACTTCTTCGCACAGCTGAGGTGTCGAGAGGAAAAGCGCGAAGATCATTTACAGGACTAAGAACATAGCAAATGACATATGACATCTGGCCGGATAGACTCAGCGAGAGATCTCCGCGGGTGCGTGATGGGGATGATTGATTACCATGCGTTTGTCAGAGGTGTTGAAACATTAAACAAGTATCGCTACGTTCAATACTTGTCGGTACATTAATACACGTACGCTAACAATGCTTCTTTCACCACATCCAGAACGGCGCATCATTCTGCAAGTAATCGCTGCACACACGTCACATACCATGATCTTGTGAGGATGAACTCGTGTTCGCATTGAAGCTGAACGTGTAAACGATTACGTGAGTTGGAAATAAAATATAGTTGCACGCACCATGCGGCTCCTTGCACGGCATTTAACTGAAGCGATTCAAGAAAGCTATAGCGCAGATACCAAGAAGTGCGATGGATTTGCAGTAATTTCTTTTTCTCCGTGTTATCTTGAGCAAGCTAATCGACAGGACCGTCCGCAGAACAAAACGTATTCTTTGCCTCAGCTTGGACATCGGGTACGGCTGAAGCGACGCGTACATCGATAAAGGACAACTTGCATGCGCTGAATTACGATGAAAGTGCTGCTCCGCAGTCTCTTTTCAGCCAGACATTTTGCCATCGGCTTATGAAACAAAGAAGTTTCGCGGCGTGACGCAACCGTCTGTTTCTCTTTTTCTTTTTTTTTTCGCATTGGGAACATGATTGCCCCCGCGTCGGAGCCACTTGAAGTTGGGCATTGGTTGGTGCGTATATAGATACGATTTATTACACTCTACAAACAGCGGCGTACCGCCACGCTTCAATTACTTTTACAGCTCCCAGCCATCTGAAAACTAAAGAGAGACAGCACCACGCTCTCACTGTCTCACAGCTTGCTTGCTCCCCAAATAATGACGCTTTCTTCTCACTTGTGCACAACATCGAGCATTGCTCTTCGTGGCCTCCGAAATACACGCAAGGACGAAGACGCTCTCGGAGTCTGTGTGGCGCACATCACCTACAGCGCAACCTTCCAACAGCGAATGTTGCGCAGTAGTTCAGAGGCGCCAGTAATTACCGAACACTGTTTTATTAACTGCAAAGATTTCATTTAATTCGGGGATGATCTCCACAGAGGTTTGCAGAAAGAGTTTTGATTTAAATATAATATGTGGTTGGCACAGGGGAATGATGTATCACTTGACGTGTTTTTCACTCATAGGGCTGTATATATATATATATATATATATATATATATATATATATATATATATATATATATATATATATATATACCGGGTGCTTTTTTCTGGTTTAGACCTCACAAAATTCTTAAATGGCCTGTGGCAGAAAGCATAATTCCAGTCATTGAACTGAATTACTCAAAGAGACGGACATTAATTGCACGAAAAATCGAAACGCATAATCAACTAATTACAAAATCCCCAATAAACTTTCTCATTAATTAACTTACGGCACATATTGCAATTCCCGAATTATATCCGGTGAGTTCGCAGGCGTACCTACTTGGAATGAATTTACAGGATGACACCAATTTGTATAATGTATAAATGCATATGTATCAATGTATAAAACGGCGGTTTGCTAAAGAAACTGTAAGTGGAAGGATAGTGCATTTTTACCACAAGTTTCACAGCGCACATCTCGAAACCCGTGCGATCCTTAGTATAGTCGTTCTAAGTAAATATGCTTTGCAAACTCACCGGCTACAATCCCGTAAGTTACAATACGTGGCGTAAATAATTATTTAAGGAGCTAATTAGTACATCTTCGTTAATTAGTCGATTATGTAATTCGATGTCCGCCGGTTTTAGTGATCCAGCTCAAGGGCTACAATTATGTGATATCTGTCACAGGCGATTAAAAAAATGTATAATCTCAAAAAGAAAAGAAAAAAAGAAGAAACATCCCGCAGATTATGAAAATATCGTATGGAAGACTGAAGTGCACAAAACAATAGAGTCTTAGCAGTCAGAAATTTCAGTCTGGTGATTAGAACGACACAAGAAAGATGCAGAGAGAAAGCAGCGCTATGCTACGAAAATGATGCGGCTGACCATGCAGGAGCTCGAAGGCGGCACGGAGATAAGCAAAAGTATATCTACTGTAACCGGAAAATGTGAACATGGAGCTCAGACAAGAGACAGGACGTGAAGGAACCAACGTTTAAACTTGGCATCACGAACACCGCCAACTTTTTGATGGAACCGTAGTGCGGAATGTGCCCCTCCATTACCGCTTTCGGATACGTCGAAGCGCCTTGAACACGGCGAACAATGTTCGGTTTTACGCAAGCCACAGCGAGCGGCGTTCCCGAGGGACTCGGCCAACCAGCTAAGCGGAGGATAGTTGTCTCCGTCAGCATCTCCGTGAGTGTGTATAGAACGGACAGAGAAGTGTGGCGGGGCCGCCCGTCTGGATCCAGCCCACAGTGCGGCGAAATGAAAACGCCGCGATAACAGAAGCGCTTGGCCAGCATTTTCGCGACCTCCGTCCGGCAGACGCGGACCGAGACGGAGGATGGAGCCTGCAGGCAGCTCGGAAGAGTGGTTCCCGAGAGACGATTGCTCTCGGAGCGTCGCGCTGCTGAGCTATGAGGAACTCAAAGAAACGGCCGCTTACCAAAAAAAGAAAGACAGTGGTGAGGGTCTGGCCCTAGAAAGCCTCGCGAGCGTCTCGAGGGGAAAATTTTTCTGCGGAGTGCCGCAAAGTAGACGACCGCACCGCGCGCGGGCCTTTCCTCCAGGGATCGTGCGATCTGCCGGAGCGCCTCCCGACTCGGGTGACCGCGAGGCAGACGCCTGCACTCTCTACTCCTAGACGGCGTTTTCCAGGCTGGCGGCAGGGAGCACGCGATCCGGGACAAGGAACGGACAAACATGCGAATGGCGTCTACCTCTCTTCTCCGTCGCGCGGACCACGAAGTATTTCGTGCCCCGCAACGAATCAACGTGAGCGGTTATCTTTCTCCACTGCGCTAGCAACTAACGTTTCAGCTCGACTGCGGTGGGCAACGCATGCGTGGGCTGTCCGCGTGAAGCACGAACTGTCGTCTCTCGAAGCCGTTGCGCCCCCTCCGCGCGCACTATACGCGCACGCGCGCGAAGGCGCAGCAGGCGCTGCAACAACCGCAGCGTATACGCGTCCGTTACCGCTGTCGGCGACAATATATAGAGCCCGTGTCGGAGGATTGTCTCCGGCTCTTTGTGCCGCCCGCCGATGACGACGCACCGCGGTCAAGCGGCGAAAAAGCGCAGAAAGGAATACCTCGCCGAGTTCGCCTCCCTTTCCTTCACCAGCGCTGCTCGTTACCGATCCATTTGTCTGCGGGAGCACGCTTGCAAATGCCTGGCGGCACGCAGAACGGGGACCTCGTGCCGGTCTGGAACGAAAAAAATACCTCGCGCAAGCAAATATACGCACTTGTCCCGACGGAGTCATTAACGCCCTATTCAACTCCTGCCACGACGTTGCGCACGGCGCAAGCCGGCAATGCATTCAATCCGACCCCATCTGCATCTTCGCCCCGACTCGGCGACAGACCTGGTTCCCGGTGGAAATCTAAAGGAAACTTTCGAGAGTGCGCATTGCACAATCGTAGCCCTGCGCACTGCAGCCCCTCGAGCTCCCTTCGACTATGCAGCTCTCGCCGAAACCGCGGCTCCCCTGTCGTCAAATGCACTACTCGTCGTGTAGTGCGTTGGCGGGCGCGCTGCGCCTCTTTCGTCCCCTTTTGTCCACGTGCTGTCTCTCGTGCGACTCGCCTCCCTATTCTCTACAGCACTGAAAAAGCTACCGAGACGCTCCCTTTCGTGTTCAGTGAATCGGGAGAAGACCACCGATTCGACAAATAGTCAGGAAGGATTGAAAGACAGGGTGGCTGGCGTAAGGAAAGTGGCGAATGGGGCTTTCTCGATTCAATTAACTCCCATTGCAACATATATGTGTGTGAGAGAGAGAAAGACTGGACAGAACCAAGGTAATGTCGCTTGCCGTCGCTTGGAGACACTCCAATAATTTGTTTCATTCAGTTTAATTAGATAGTCTTAATTAGTTAATCACCGTATCAAGTATTATAACTAGATGACAAGTGCCAGTGAGAAAATTGTAAAGCAACATGAAAAACTCTATAGAGCACATTGTCCCACCAACTATCCCAACACACACACACACACACACACACACACATATATATATATATATATATATATATATATATTTATGGGCACGGCAGCACTCAAGCTATGCGGACGCTAAATCCTTTCGTCTTCTTCGTGCAGACTGCCCCGCGCTTTCCCGGCTTGCTATTAACCGAGAACGATGGAAATGCCATGTTGACCACGGACACATGGACCACGCAGGCATTCAACGCACAGATCATACACGTGCCAGACATCCTGCCGCTCGCGGCAGTAGAATCTGTGCTGCGTCACCACGAGGGAACCAGGGTACATGACCTGCAAGCAGCGCCACCACGGATTACCGCGACTACAAAAGAGCACGCACTAGGCAACGCCAGCTATGGGCACGGCAGCACTCAAGCTATGCGGACGCTAAATCCTTTCGTCTTTATCGTGCAGGTGAGGAAGGAATATGGAATTTGTATCCGATCAGACAACCGTGTCTTGATCGTGCTGCCGTGCCCGCAGCAGTTTTGTGGGATTATGTCAAACTGTGCAGACATAGTAAAAAAATTATTGCTCCTTGGGGGTGATATTGAAACAAATCCTGGACCTGAGCTAGCCCAAATCGCAAAACAGATAAAGGAAATTGCTAGTGACATAAAAGAGATAGAAGAGAAGCGTCTAAATGACACAGATAATGAGCTTGACGCGATATCGGAACTAGAAAAGAAAGTTGAGACTTATCAACGTGAAATACTAAGTATGAAGCAGGTAATGGAAACTATGAAAAGAAAGAATAGATAACCTTGAAAATCAAAGCCGCTGGTCTAACCTTATTGCGTATGGCTTAGCAGAACAGAAAGGAGAAACGAGTTAAAAACTGGAACAAACCGTGAACAAAGGTATTATTGAAGAAAAGCTCGAGCTTGAGCCTGTTACAAGCGAACGCATACACCGACTGGGGAATGCACAGTAAAACAAAAACAGGCCAGTTATTTTTAAACTACTGGACTCCAGACAAAAACATCTACTAATACTAAAAAACTGGGTACAAATGGAACAACTCTGGCTTGTCTATTGGTGAAGATTTCTCGCGCAATATACGGGAAGTTAGAAAAATGCTTTGGGAAAGTGCAAAAGAAAACCGACCAGAACACGAGAAGGTGGCATTAGCTTTTAAAAAACTCTACATTAATGCCCAAACATACATTTGGAATGATGAAAAAAATTACAAAGTGCTCCTCCGTCAAAAAAAAAAAAAAAGGACGACACAAAAAGTCGGCCTTCCACTCGGCGAAACCCACAGTCAAAGAATTAACTGTAATAAATATAAATGCTAGGAGTTTTCTAAACAAAATTAAAGCTCTCGAAAATTTATTGCTTGAATATGAACCGGATGTTGAGGCTATCACTGAAACGTGGCTCACACCCGACGTATATGATCATGAAATCGCGCCACCAAGTTATTCCGTAATCGCAAGGATCGTCTGACGCGAGGGGGTGGCTTTGCTCTGCTAATAAAAAAAATTGTTTTTCCTTCAGCATTCTGCCACGCAATTTAGAAGCTGAAGCTGTCGTTCGTAAACTCGCATGTGATCTGGGGATTGTGTTCATTGGGTGTGCTTTTCGAAGCCCGTCATCAGGTCATGAAAGCATATCTGCTGTTCAAGAATTCATGCAACATGTGCGAAATTCGAGAATATTGCTGATGGGTGATTTAAATCTTGCTGACATAGATTGGGATACCCTGCATCACTTGTCATCAGCTTCCGATTCTCTATTTGATATAATGCTAGCATTTAACCTTCAACAAATCTTGACTTAACCTATACACGCACACCAGGTACCGTAAAAAACATTCTGGACCTTATTCTTCTCAGCCAACACTTCCCGATAAGTGCTATTAAATCGAGTATTATCAAAGGCATCTCGGACCACGACATACCAATATGCACCTCCCCAATTAGCCACACCCTACTCAATCATAGCGAAGTCTCTGTGATAACCAACTTTCACAAGGCAGATGACAGCAGTATACTAACGCACTTAGATTACATAACGTCCCGAATGACTTTCTTAAGAGGTACGAGGAACGGAGTAGCACATATTTAGGCCTAATTTTCAGGAAATCTCACCAATCCTCTAAATTACCGTCAGACTAGAAATTAGCTAAAATTATACCAATACATAAATCCGGAGATAAAGATACGGTATCAAATTATAGGCCTATATCTCTTACAAGTACATCGTGCAAACTTCTTGAACATATTATTTTTAAACACATCACACTTTTCCTTGAACGACTAAACTTTTTTTTCTCCGAACCAGCATGGATTTCGAAATGGTTTATCAACTACTACACAATTGATCGAAGTTGTACATGACCTTGCTTATAGCGTGAATAGCCGAAGTCAAACAGATATGGTTCTACTAGATCTCTCAAAAGCCTTTGATAGTGTAAGACATAATAAAGTAATTATTAAACTAGAAGCCGTTTTGGGTAATAGCCCAATTACCCGTTGGATCAAGGACTTTTTGCTTAATCGGAAAGAATTTGTATTTTTTGAACGTTACATCACATACTTTCTGTGTCATCGAGTGTACCACAAGGATCAGTCCTTTGACCGTTGTTATTCTTAGTCTACATTAATGGCATCGCAACGAGAATCAATTCCAACGTTAAACTTTTTGCCGATGACTGTGTTATTTGTCGGGAAATCAACAGTCATGCAGACCACCTTGCCCAGAGTGCATCCCTCAACACAATATCTGAGTGCTGAGAGCTGTGGCAGATGACAATTAACGTAAAAAAATCCGCCGTAATTACCATCACTACAAAAAAAGATCCTTCTAACTTCGCTTATGCAGTCAATGACACCGTGCTGACTAAAATTAACAAACAAATATTTAGGTGACACTTACCACAGACCTTAAGTGGACCCCGCACATCGATAACATTATACCGCAGCATCACTACCTAAGTTATTTTTTTCTTAAAAGGTGCCTAAAACTAGCGCCAACTCCAATTAAACTGCTCGCCAATAAGACATTCATAAGGCCGATTTTAAAATATGCCAACGTAGTTTGATTTCCGCGTACAATGACTAAATTAAGAAAACTGGAAGCAGTGCAAAGAAAAGCCATAAGATTTGTACAAGCGCACAGATTCACCCTTTAACCTTCTTACCGCATCTAATCTACAAACGCTAGCAGATAGAGCGAAAGAAGCCCGCCTCAAATTTTTATTCCAGATACTTCAGAACAATCTCAAGATAGACGCGTCCAAATACACATCGTTTTCCGACACTCGGCCTACACGTCAAAGCCATGCAAACAAACTAATTGAATATTCCTACAGTAATGAAACATTTAAGCAGTCTTTCTTTCCGCTGGCACACAAGAGAATGCAAGAGAATGAAATCAACTGCACCCATCTATCACAAACACCAACTGGTTCTCGGAATTCACTAATAAAATTGAAGGCAACAAAAACTACATTTTTTTGAAATTGGTACTTTATGGTATCAATATTGTTAAACTTTTGTAACACTAGAGTGATTTTCACATTCTGTATTCATGCAACCAGTATGTGTTGTTGTAATACGTTACTGTAACCTCTTATTTCCTACATTTGTTTACATATTTGATTGTTTTGTAAACGTTTCGCATATCGTATTGGCCTCCTGCTATGCTCTCGGTTTAGAGAAGCGGTATTTTATTGAAAATAAATAAATAAATAAATTATATATATATATATATATCCCACGTGCACGTGCGTGCGTTTACAATACAAAACTTTTCGAAAGTCGCCTGTGGCAGACAGCAAAATTCTAGTCATCCGACTGGTCTACTCGAAGAGGCGGACACTATTTGGACGAGAAAACGAATTGTATAATTGACTAATTAGCAAAATTTCAGAAATTAAGTTCTTTCGGAAGAATTACTGTACGGTACATATTGCAATTCACGAATTGTAGCCGGCGAGTTCGCAAGGATAAAACTTGGGACAAATTTTCAAGGCGGCACCAGTTTCGAGATATTCATTCCCAATGTGTGCGACGAAATACGCTGGCGTTCCAATTATTCTGTGCTTCGCTATATAAAATGGCGTTTTGTGAAAAAAGAAAAGGAAAGTAAGCGGAAGAATGGTACAGTTTTACGTGTTTGATGGCGCATATCTATAAACTGGTGCCATCCTCAGGATCCGTTTCAGGGCGATATGCCTTGCAACCTCACCGGCTACAATTCGCAAATTGGAATATCTGACGTAATCAAGTTATTAAAATTTTGATTAGTGACATGTTATACAGTTCGGTTTCCCGTCCAAGTAATCTCCGGCTCTTCGGGCAATCGAGTCCAAGAATTACATATATATATATATATATATATATATATATATATATATATATATATATATATATATATATATATATATATGCACGAGTGAAGAATGGGAACCGAAGGGCTCGATTTACATATTAAGCATGACTAGAAAGAGAGAGAGAGAGAGAAAAGGAGGTATAGAAAGGCAGGGAAGTTAACCAGAGGCAGTTCCCGTTGGCTACCCTGCACGGGGGGAAGGGTGAAGGAGGATAAAAAGAGAAAGAGAGCGGAAGGGGGTAGATAGAAATAGAGACGAGCACGAACAAAGCGCGTGCACTACAGAGCGGTAGGGGGCGGCGTTCTTACAGTCTATCGTGAAGCCCCGCGTATACAACACCTTTGAGGAGCTAGCAAGTGTCACGCTCATAGCGCAGAGGGAGCGCTGACACCCCAGTTCTGCAAAGAAGAAACACAACTCCTGCCTAAGTACATTAAAGAGAGCATTGTATGTAGTAGACCCTATCCCCAAGAACATGCACCCCACCCACAATCAAGAGAGAAGAGCAGCGCGTGCCCGCATGTTGCACAAACGCTGTTTCAGAGACCAAGATACATACTACACGGTCGTTAGCCCGTATCTCTCGTCGCCACGTCGTGGGCCCAAATACACAATCGCCGTCGTCAATCAGGATAACCTGGTAGCCTCTGCCTCCATCCGCGCCACATGCAGCGCAGCAGCAGAAGCAGCAGCGATCGCTCTCGCACTTCGCGACGCCGAGAGCAAGCGAAGGTCCGCCCGCATCCTTACGAACTCACAAGCGGCGTGTCGTTTATACATGAATGAAACACTCCTTATACAAGCCATTCGAATCCTGGGCTGCTCACTAGAATGAACCCACGGTATCATCCGGTGACCCGTGCAGGAAGGCCTGCGGGACAATGGAAAGGCGGACTGCGCAGCTCGATGTCTCACTAGCCGAGCGGCAGACCACACCGTTCTTCAGCCCCCGAGAGACCGACGAGCGACCCACGAGTTATTAACCGCAAGTCAACAAAAAATATACAGGACCAACGTCTCGAAAGAACACAATACGCTCCCCCACACAAAGCTCTCAATAAACTCCAGGCAAGGGACTGGCGCTGCCTGCAAACGAACACATATCCACACTTGTCTCGTCTACACGCCATCTCCCCAGACATGTCCCAGACATGTCCCTGGTGTAGCAACCACACAATGACATTCAATCACATAACACACGAATGCACCTACCGTCCGGGCGACGCAATTTCGCCACGAGTCACAGTAAACACACTCACTACGTGGTCTTGGGAGGCGAGACTATCCGAACTGGACCTGGGAAGCCAACTGGTGACCCTCGACCAGGCTCGGCGAGCCGCAATCGCCAGTGGAGCCCTGTCAGAGGGAACCACCCAGGAATAAACCACGCAACGGTTTATGCAATAATAAAGTTCCATCCTCCTCCTCCTCCTGCCTTGGAGTCACTAAAGACTGTCCAATGTTGCGGTGGTTCCTGATTAATGAAATCAAGTGCAGCACGGAGTGCCGCAAGTTCAGCACCCGTCGATGTGGTCACACATGAAGTTTTTAATTTGATTTCTTCAGATTTTGCCGGGATGATGACTGCAGCAGCTGAGCTGTTGAGTTTTACCGAACCATGGCATCTGTGTAGACATGTTGCCGGAATCTGTGTACGTTGTCAATGTGTTCCAAAGTTGCTTGTTTCAAAGCTTGCAACGGCGCTCCAACTTTCTTTCTGATTCCTGGAAATGTCAATTGCACTTGCGGCCGGTGCAGACACCACAATGGGTCTGATAATCGTGTAGCAGGCATAAATTCTGATGGAAAGTAGGACTGATGTCTTACAACACGTTTGGCAAAAGTTGAATGTGGCCTCCTTGGTAGCAAGCAAGCAAGATGGTGTGAGGGAATCCGAGTCAGGTGTCGGATGTAGGCTCTCAGGACATCTGTATCTATATAGACTGTCAAAGGAGTGTCTCCGGCAATGGCCACTGTCGCAATCGATGACGTAGTTTTGGGGAGACCGAGACAAGTTCTCAGTGCATGTGCTTGCACACTCTGAAGTTTGCGTATATTTGTAGTGATTTGTAGTGAAAGTAGCATGACTATATCAAACCAGTAGTCAATGAGGCCAGGGGTATATATATATATATATATATATATATATATATATATATATATATATATATATATTGCGGCGCCTTTCGACTTGGCATGTTTTCCTAACAACTACAGTCTCCTGTTAACTATTAACTCTCAATCGATTTGTTCGTATCTCAAGCCAACAAAATTACGACTCGGCTCCGCTGTTGAACCAACCAGGACGAGATTAACATTGTAGGTTACAAGTGATGGCAAGCAGTCCAGCAAGCTGGCCTCGGTTATTGGTTACAAGTCATGGTGGTGACTTGGGCGAGTTCGTTGTTCACAGTGAACTTGTTTCTGGCGTTGAGAGAAACCCACGCAAGAAGAAAGGCTACAAACGCGCGTCTCCTGCGCCCTCTCTTGCGTCTGCGTCTGTCAGCGCTGAAACACGTTCGCTATGCTTACAAGTGCCGTGGTACACGTTTTACCGGCGCCAGACTAACCTTCACTACGCGACAATGCTCGCACAGCAGTGTGTCGCGTAGTGAAGCAATCGGTACGCGGTGACCAAGCTAACATCACCACTGCGGGCCATGTGTGACGAGTACAGCGTGTCGCCAGCAGTGGGCAAGGCCCGGATCGCAACCGCGGGCTCGTGTTTCCGGCGATCATTAAATAGTCGCTCGCTCCCTCTGCCCTCCTCGCGAAGCGGCGCTCTCGCTCCTGTTAGCAGTGACGACGGCTGTTCGAAAATAGCCGCCACGTGTTCTCGTTGCGTGCACCGGAGGACGCTGCCCCGAAGTGCGGAGTGCGCCGCGGGCTTGGTTCTTGTTGTTGCCGTATATACAGATGCGTTGATGGGAACATGCGTTTATTCTTCGTAAGGACCATTCGTTTCACATCGTGGTAATTTTGTCACCATACTACAAGTCCCAAGAACGCTGCTTTTTTTGTTTTTTCAGACAATGATTCTTCCTTTTTACGGGGCCGCATTTTAGCCTCGCCTGTAACAGCCATCAGCCTGGGGCCTACGTAATTTCTCAGCGCTTGTTTTTGAAACCGTAACTACAACATGTTCTACTTTTTTCCTTCTCTTCCAAGTGGAAAGGGCAGAAATTGGCAGCGTCTCGACCTTGAGAGCCCCGGCCATCTATAGACGGGATCAACGTTTTCCTTAATCGTAATTAATAAACAGGAAAAAGTAAGCACCGGATTGAGTTTAATTTACCAGAGCAACGAAGAAACTACAGCGCCGTAGAGAAGGGGAGTGCTCCGAATTTTGACCTTTTTTTTTTTCCTTGCCACCTTCTTCCTGTCTTACTCTCCTTCATCTTTTTCTCCCCACACTGGAGAGTCGCACGTTGATTATCGAAGCGAGAACAGTGGCACAGAAGGTGACTGATGGTCTCTTCACACTTGCACTTAGCGCACATTGGTGAATCCGCCATTCCAATACGATAGCTGTAGGAGTTGGTGAATGCTACTCCTACCCACAGCCGACACAGCAGTGTTGCGTCACGTCGTGGAAGGTTCGCTGGTAATGTAAGTTTCAGTGATGGGTCGAGGCTGTGTAAACGACACTTACAGTTGTGTGGTGTATGCCAGCAACCTAACGTGATTGTACGAGCGAGACTGCGAAGCTCTCTTGCAGCGTCGACTCTGGATAAAGGTATAAGGAGTGTCGGTGAGCCAGCCTGGGCACGTCGGGCAGCGTCATCGGCGAGGCGATTACCAACGATGCCACAATGTCCCGGCAGCCACTGAAATATGATATCATGTCCTCTTTCAGATGCACAATGGCAGGTTTCGTTGATTTGTGACACCAGCTGTTCATAATTGCCCCGTCGTAAACTTCGCAAGCTCTGGAGGGCTGCTTTCGAGTCACAAAATATTGCCCATTTGTTGGGCGGTTCTTTTTCAATGTATTCGACAGCAGCGCGAAGAGCGGCCAGTTCAGAACCTGTAGATGTCGTTACATGTGAAGTCTTAAACTTGATGACGACCGATTGAGATGGTAGAACAACGGCGCCTGTAGAATTTTTTGAGACGGAACCATCCGTGTAAACATGAATTCGGTTAGCGTATGAACAATGCAGAAGTTCCAATGTGATCTGCTTGAGAGCCGCGGTGGTCAGGCTAGCTTTCTTCACTATTCCTGGAACAGCAAGGTACACTGGAGGCTTCTTCAAGCACCACATAGGGGATGCGGTTCTTGTTGCGGGTGAGTGCCTCAAAGACAAAGAGTGCCGGTTAACCGCAACTGATCTGGAGAACGCTGCCTTGGGTCTATTCTCAGGCAAGCGAGCGAGATGGTGGTCAGGGACTCTGGATATATGGCGAACATGCACCCGGAGTGCGTCGATATCTATATAGGTCCTTATTGGGTGGTCTCTCGCGGTGGCAGACTGGATGACAGGCCATTTACGGAAGCGAAGATCTTGGGAGCCTGGCCTCACAGCTCATTGGCCCAGAAAGCAGTTCGAGCGCTTTTTCGCTACCTGAGGGCAACAGACTTGAGTACCCGACTATAGACATCCTACACCTAAGTTCTCTCTCTCCCTCTTTCACTCCCCATTCCCCTCCCCACGTGTAGGGTAGCAAACTGGACTCAGTCTGGTTAACCTCCCTGCCTTTCCGTCTTCCCTTCTCTCTCTCTCTCTCTCTCTCTCTCTCTCTCTCTCTCTCTCTCTCTCTCTCTCTCTCTCTCTCTCTCTCTCTCTCTCTCTCTCTCTCTCTCTCTCTCTCCAGCGCTGTTGTACAGCGCTGTTGATGTGTCCTCCTGTGAGAGACAGTTACGGCGCTGCACTAATCTCCCCCGTCTCCCTTAAAAAATCACACAATTTTGACCTGCTAGGGGACTCTCTAACGTGCATTCCAACATCTCAATGCTAAAGCGTATATACTTGCATCACGCCCCTACTGCGGCCGGAATTCTAACCCGCTAACTCGCGCTCAGCGGCAGAATGCCGTGGCCTAACAAGCCAGCTCGGTTGCTGTGCCTTCGTTTCTCTTTCACCGCCTTTGTATATTCCTGACGCACTAATTAGATCAGCCAACACAATCTTTCGGCAATAACGTCTCGTGGACATGTTTGACTTCATGGGATTCAGCGCCGGGGTTGGGGCAGAGGCAGCGGCGTTCTCCATGAAGTAACAAAACAAACAAGTACATGGAGAAAACAAAAAAGAAAAGAAAGAAGAAAAAAATGAGAAAAAGAAATCTCAGCACAGTAGCCGCGAAAGAAAACAATTTATTACGAAACGATTAAACCAGATTACTTCGTCAGTCTCCAGGGAGTACGACGGCGAATCAGAAAGTACTTGACCCTATTCTTTATTAGCCAAAATAAGGCAAACACAGATCATTACAAATATGCGTACTATTCTACGTACCTTACACTGTTTTTCCACATAGTCCCCACACCGGTTCAGACGTTTGTCCCAACGCAGCACTAAATTTTGAGAGGCCCCTGTGGTAGAATGCAACGCACGCGGCCTCCCCGACCGCTCATTGCCATGCAAGTCTTCGCAGCCTTTTGCGAACTCCCAGTTCTCAGAGCGAGACACCTCACCCCATTTCAACGAGCGTTGGCCCCTTGCTCCATAGAAAACGAATCACTCTTCGTTGCTCGTAAGCCGTGGACGTGTGAAGCACGACCGCCATCTTCCACAACTGACATCAACGCCGTGCCGCGGAGCTACTGGCAGATACAGCCGGGCCCGGTCCAAGAAAGCTCCACCGCTGGGAATGGATATGTTGACTTCGCATTTACAGCCGTAATTTGGCTAAAAAAAAAAAAAAGGAGTATAGGGGCAAATACTCTGATTCGCCCTCGTATATAATGCGCATTTGCTCATTTATTTTCCCATAAACCATCATTATGCCGTCTCTGTGATCGTCTATGGTACGCGTCGACTCTCTACGTTCGGTCTCCGAAGCAAATGTTTATGCATGGCTATCGAATTCGTGACTTTACCCATTAAACCAAATCTACTATGAGATTTCTGTCATAGCACGCATAGTCTATATGCAAAAGTGCGAGTAAAGTCTCAAACTGCCATTGCGATTTCCATAATCTACGAACTGGAAGAGGCGCATTCTGCATGCCACGACAGATGCAACTGATCCATTTATACAGCCATATCTCTCGCTAAAAGGACACACACACACACACACACACACACACACACACACACACACACACACACACACTGAAGATAAAGGAGGTCCCGCCTGCGGTTTTGTAACCTTGGGACCTCCTTCTGTATATTTACCTGTATTGTATACTCTTATTCTTACCGTTAATAAATATTGATTGATTGATTGATTGATTGATTGATTGATTGATTGATTGATTGATTGATTGATTGATTGATTGATTGATTGATTGATTGATTGATCAACATCAGTCAGACGCACCAAAAGAAGTCGTCAATGCGTCTTTTGGTGTGTGTGTCCCTGTAGCGGCGAATATGTCTTTCAGCAGGTATACCAACCAGGCCGAGAAGCAGCCCTTTCGAAAAATCTGCACCTCTGATTTCGCCGGCTACTGTACGCAGCCAGCCTGAGATGAAATAAAGGCCTTCCTTCTATTTTCTTCGCAGCATCCCTGAACTGTAAGGTTTGTGGCTCTGTTTCCGCCCGCGCAGACACGTGGCGTGATTCGCCGTCGGCCATGCGGCGCGCGTCAACGGCAGAAATGCTTCTGAGTGCCCGCACGACCCTCACCGGCGCTTCGTCGTCATAAATAATAGAGACGTCACGCAGGCGCCTTTGGGCCTCGCCCAAAGACGAGGCCACAAGCACGCGCGCGCGCCCAGCGGAGGACGCAAGAAAACGACGGCCCTCATTCCTGTCACGGCGCCGAAGCCGGCCGCACGCGAATTCTTCGGAAGGAGCGCGCAAACTTTCTTTGGCCGTCTTTCGCGGGCGCCGCGAAACTTGTTTTTCGTTTTTGCTCGAAAGGGGGCGCGAGGAAAGTCGGAGCTTCTGCAAAAGCCGCGCGTCGGCCGGTGAGCCGCGCGTTCGGGCGCTGCCCGTCAAGGCCCGGAATCCCAGCGTTCCGGTCGGTGGTGCTGCATTTCGATGGGGTCGAAATTCGGGAGCAAGCGCAAATGTATTTACGACGATGCGGCGCGCGCAGAATACGAAGGCGCCCGTTATGTGATTTATAACATCTCCGACAGCATCTGCTATTCGACGCCCTGAAGCTGCGCTCTCCTCTGACGTCCTCGGCGGCGAATCGAATTGACAAGTTGCGCGTAACCCGCCCTCTCACGTAGGTCGCAACAATCGTAACTTTCCACGGACCGTACGAGTCTCTCATGCCATGTTCTTTCACGCTTCCTTGCCGCCGCTCTCCAGTAAAGAAGTCGCGTCAAACCGGCGCGGTTTCCATAAATTTAAGACGCCCGTGATCATGGTATAAACACGCTCCTCTAAGACGAAAGGAAAGAAGAAGCTGACACCAAGCGACGCGACCGATCACTTGCAATCACGCAATCGGGAGTCTTTACAGCGCGCACACTCCATTCGATCGCAGTGCACGCTTGCGCTTACTGGCGCTCGAAAGACAGCGTGCCCACTGCGGCGTCTTCACTGAGAGGGAAAGGTTACGACGCACAGCTTTCAAACTCCAGTGACGCCTTCTCCATCTTTGTCTCGGCATTTAAGCTCTTTTCCTTTGTAAGTTTTCATTGCCACCCCCCCCCCCCGGCACACATACAAAAGAAAAAGAAAAGAAATCTAGGGCTCAAAGTTTCGTGCTCAGCCGACGTCATTGCGGCTTCTCGCCCGCGAACGAAACTTTCAAAGCCGTATACAGCATGGCGCTTTTCACTCGTTGCTCCTATCTATGCCAGCTTTCGGTTTAGCGCAGCGCAAAGGGCAGCCGCGCCCACACGGCCAGCTCGTGCGGCGCGCGATGGCGCAGCGCGAAGAGGCGAGCGCGGTGTACTCCCGACATATCGGCCTCCTCTTCTCACGCCGAGCGCTGCCTTTTTTCGCTACAAAACCGTGCAACGTGCTTAATAAAGCCGGCACACCGTCGACCAATCGGTGACATCGAGTTCGCGCAGATTTTTCGCCCGAGAATTTCCCCAAGATGCGCTGCAGCACCGTGGACCACTTGGGTAACGCAAGGCCTTTCGCGCGGTGAGCTGTGACATCACGCAAGTCGACCGGTCAGCCCAGCACGATGAAATAGGAGCGATAACGCGGGATTAGAGGCGCTTTCGTCGTGCCATATTGGCAGTGGGAGGCAGAAGAAGAAGAAGAAACACGGGTCGTTCCGCTTCTGTAACGTCGCGACTCCGAGCAGGCACGCACTGCTGCGTGTTGTCGTACTGGCGCAGACTCCTATTTGTCACATACGCCGCGCAAACTCGGCCCCTGACTGGCTGAACTGCCACACAATGAACTTCAACTCACGCAACGCTCCGCCGCACGGAGTTTAACGGGACGCGGTGGTTAGTACGCAGAGAGCACGGTCGCTTTCGTCTCGCGAGATCCGGCCCGACGCGCAAGTGGCGTATACAATAACGGTGCGCTCGAGCGTGCGGGCGAGTGCCGCGGGGCTCCTAAATGGAGTCGCGCGCGCGGGTGTTTATAAACACGCCAGCGAACGCGCGCGCTGGTGCGAGTGCGTGGTTGAAGCAGTGGTGTCCGTGCGGGCCGCACGCGCGGCCGTGCGTGTGTGGGCATGCGTGCTGCAGCATGCGTTGCGGTCACCGCCCATACAGACGCATCCACCGCACATACAGACACAGTTCCGCAACTTGAGGGCATCTCGTTTTCAAAGGAACTGAAAACGCCACAATAGGGCGCCAACCGAGTTTTGGTGGTGGCGGAGGCGGGATATAGGCGAGCAGTTCGCGGAAATATATGTCCACTGCCGTTTCAAGCCCGACACCCGCGCTTCGCTGAAAAGGACGGTCTGTCGTCCCGGAGAGGCCGTCTACACTGCGAGGCTGAGTAGTACATGTACGCATGCATAGTTGGCATCGGCCCCATCTGCGCTCGCGACGCCGAACAGCACAGTCGGAGGTCGACCGACGAGACGGCGCGCAGATAAGGAGGATCCCGGCGCGAGAAATTGCGGCGCAGCCAAGCGTATCTTCACAAGTGCGAAATGCGGGGCGTGCTTTCTTCTGCCAGCCATATTGACACGTCGCGCGAAGATGCTTGCTCGCGTTCATATATACGCGGTCTGCGCCCGCCCTCGACGCGCTGTGAACTCCTCCGGCCTCGGAAGTATTTCGTCGAGTGAAATGTATGAAGGGGGGGTCGTTGTAGAACGGAGCGAAGCCATCCTGCCTGCGAAAACCTATATACGCTTCGGGAGTTGAGGGGGAAGAAAACTTGCGGGTACGAACTGCCAGTTTATGGTTAGCTGCCCGCAGGACTACTAGTGTTAACGGAGTTGTAAAGAGAGAGATATATATATATATATAAAAGGAAGGCAGGGATGTTAACCAGTCAAGAGTCCGGTTGGCTACCGGTTCTGCACCGTAGGAAGGGAGAAGGGGAATAGAAAGAAAGAGATGAGTGTAGAGAGACGTGCACGAACAGCACTATACAGAGGCAAAGGCGCTCGCACAAGCCAGGCGTTCTCAGAAAGCACAGAAGTGCCTTTAGTGCCTTCTGAGCCGATGATCGGTGGGGACGGTGTTCTGGCGTTGTTTGATCACTGAGAAGACAATCATCTAGTTTCCTAAATGCGTTGGATATAGATTGTCTTTGTGCTTCAAACCAAGGACAGCAAGATGGTGTATATATATATATATATATATATATATATATATATATATATATATATATATATATATATATATATATATATATATATATATATATATTGTTGTGGTCGCGCCGCTGGCACGAGTTGTTGGGAACTCGGCGCTGACGCCCGTGGTTGCACCTGGGTCGCAAGCCCCAAGGGTAGCGTTGGCCTGGCGGCCTGGGGTACAACTGGAAGCATCCGAAGGTCCCGGCAAAGCATGAGTCGACTGGTAACAACAAAACAACTTGTTTATTCTAACATCGCAAAGAGTTGGCGGTCAGGTTGACCGAAGTAGAGAGACGGGAGTGCACTTTACTCAACAGAAGAAATCGGAGCCCTCCCTTGGCGTCCGGGGGCAGCTGCTTTTATACTCTCGCAGTTGAGGGCAAGAAGGAACCCCTCTGTAGACGAGCACGTGACTGTGCCGCTCGGGCACAATGGGATAAGGTGACGCATACTGTCGTGTCGCCGCCGGTCGGGCACAATGGGGAGGAGAAGGTGGCTCACACTGTCGTGTCGCCGCCGGTCGGGCACAATGGGGAGGAGAAGGTGGCTCACACTGTCGTGTCGGCGCCTGTCAGACCCCCTCGCTTCACCGTTGTTGGGAGCTCCTCACCCCGGCTGCCGCGCTTCGACAAGCGTGGGCACCAATATGCACATACACTCACACACGCACATGAAGACACGTGGCATCGGAACATGCCTGGACGCGCTTGGCGGGGAGGCGTAGCGGCGACGCCGAACGGGCCAAAATGTCTGCCGCTTTGTTGCAGCCGCGCCGGCTAAACCGCGCGTCGTAGGCGAAACGTAACAGACCGCCCCGCCGGGGGTAGGAGATCCCGATGGACAGGGGACTGCATCCGCTGTCCGGAGGGATGTCGCTCGATGATGCTCATAACCGAAGTCGGGCGTCCCTCGACGTTTCTTGAGCGCAGCGCACAGAGAAGGCCTCGTTCTCTCGTTCAGGTTCGCACAGGACACTGCAAAGTGACTTCGGGAGAGTTCACATTTTTGTTCTCGTTCCCGGCAAGCGTTAGAACTACGCTGAAACCCAACCGCTCAGTCAGCAAGCACGGCACAACCCTCACTAAGCCCTGCCAGGCTCTTCCCCCTTCTATACCACTGCCTAGTTCCCTACAGTAGTCTAGCAGCACTTAGAACGCGTCCACAAATTGGAAAATTGCACTAGAAAGCATGTCATCACTTTGAAACACTAAACAAAAGCAATATGTTAAAAATCCTGCCTCAGGAAGAAAAACATCAGTAACAAACAATTTTGAGGCTGATTCCTACGTTAGGGGCTTCGACTTAAGCCATCGGCGTTACCGTTGAGACTCCCCTTTTTGTAACGCACCTCAAAGGAATATTGTTGCAAAGCGAGGCTCCAGCGCAGGAGGCGGCCATTTTTGGGAGAGATGGTCTGCAGCCATTGGAGAGGGCAGTGATCCGTCTCAATGATAAACCTCGAGCCGGCTAGATAGCATGATAATTTCTGAACGGCCCACACGAGACATGCACACTCTTTCTCGGTGGCGCTATACGCCTGCTCACGACTGGTCAGCTTACGACTAGCATACAGGACGGGGTGTTCTACTTCTCCATTTTCCCGTTGGCACAGTACAACGCCCATGCCTCGCTCACTAGCATCGCACTGAACAACGAACCCTTTTGTATAGTCTGGCGATCGTAGCACAGGCTGGCTTGTTAGGGCACTCTTTAGGGCGCTAAAAGCTCTTTCCTTTGTCTCGTCCCAGACGACTGTTTGAGGCTCTGTTTTTCTTAGAGCATCCGTCAGGGGAGCGGCGATATCAGAGTACCTGGGGATGTACCTCTGATAGTAGCCGGCGACACCTAAGAACGACCGAATATCGGTCTTCGTGCGCGGTTGCGGGAAGTCTCGCACAGCGGCCACCTTTATTTCAGAGGGGCGGCGACGACCCTGACCAATCACGTGACCGAGGTAGACAACCTCGGCCTGTGCTAACTGGCACTTAGGAGCCTTGACTGTCAAGCCCGCTTCGCGCAGGCGGGTTAGCACTGCCCGCAAGTGTGCCATATGCTCAGACCAGGATGCGGAGAATATCGCTACGTCGTCTAGATACGGTAAAGCGAATTCTTGCTGTCCCCGCAACACTTTATCCATGAGGCTTGAAAAACAGTATGGCGCGTTCTTCAAACCAAAACTCAACACTTTAGGACGGAATGTTCCCATTGGTGAAATGAACGCCGCATACCTACTAGCCTCTTCTGTAAGTGGAACCTGCCAATAACCCCTGACAAGATCTAGGGTGGAAATAAACTGAGCGCTACTAACTTTCTCAAGGCGCTCCTCGATGTTAGGGATCGGATAAATTTGATCCTTAGTGATGGAATTAAGCCTGCGGTAGTCGACGCAAGGACGAGGTTCCTTGCCCGGTACCTCAACTAAAATCAAAGGGGAGGTATAATCACTCTCACCTGCCTCAATAACACCGAGCTGTAGCATTTTCTTTACCTCAGCCTCCATAATATCGCTCTGGCGGGGTGACACCCGGTACGCCTTGGATCGTACTGGCTCTGGGGAGGTAAGTTCTATGTCATGAGTAAGGACAGAAGTCCTACCAGGCCTCTCAGAGAACAGACCTTGAAACTCTTGTAAGAGCTGGTGTAGTTCGGTTTTTTGCTCACGCGACAGCGATGCTCCACTGACTAAGTCACTAATGACTTGACCGGTGTCTTCCCTGTTCGTCACTGAGCCTAGTCCCGGAAGCTCGACCGGAAGCTCTTCAGGAACGTTTACCATCATGCACACCACTGCTTCCCTTTGTCTATAAGGTTTGAGCAGATTACAGTGGTAAACTTGCTGTGCTTTCCGCTTTCCTGGCAGACTTACCACGTAGTTAACGTCCGACAGTTTCTGAACAATTCGTGCTGGGCCCTCCCACTGCACGTCTAGTTTGTTGTTTAGCGATGTGCGCAATATCATGACCTCATCGCCCACCTCAAAACGACGGGCCCTGGCTGTCCGATCATAATAAACCTTAGCCCTCTGCTGGACCTTTGCCATTGCTTCACCTGACAACTCCTGTGCCCTTCTTAAGCGTTCGAGGAGCTTAAGCACGTACTCCACCACGACTGGGTCGTCGCCCCTGCCTTCCCACGATTCTCGAAGCATGCGAAGCGGAGACCGAAGCGAGCGACCGTACACCAGCTCAGCTGGCGAAAACCCCGTAGCTGCATGCGGCGCGGTCCTTAATGCAAACATCACCCCAGGCAGACACAGCTCCCAGTCAGTTCGATGTTCAAAACACAATGCTCTCAACACGCGCTTCATGACGGAGTGGAGCTTCTCAACGGAATTCGACTGTGGGTGGTACACTGAGCTGTGTAGCAGCTTTACCCCACACCTTTCGAGAAAAGTTGTCGTCAAAGCGCTAGTAAACACTGTGCCCTGATCTGATTGGATTTCCGCAGGAAAACCAACTCGCGCAAATATGGACAGTAGTGCATTGACTATCTCAACTGAGCTGAGTTCTTTAAGCGGCACTGCTTCAGGGAACTTTGTCGCTGGGCAGATCACAGTCAAAATGTGTCTGTACCCCGTGGCTGTTACCGGCAGAGGTCCCACTGTATCAATAACGAGCCGTCTAAAAGGCTCCGTAATGATAGGTACCAACTTCAACGGCGCCCTCGATTTGTCCCCTGGTTTGCCCACCCGCTGACAGGTGTCACATGTCCTCACGAAATGGTCTGCGTCCCGAAAACACCCTGGCCAATAGTACTCTTGCAAGAGACGGTCCTTAGTTTTCTTAACTCCAAGGTGTCCGGACCACGAACCCCCATGCGTCAAGCGCAACAGATCCTGACGATAGCATTGAGGAACGATCAGCTGATCGAACTCCACTCCTCTGCGGTCTAGATACTTCCGGTACAGGACTCCACCTCTTTCCACAAAACGCGCATTTTTCCTGGCGATACCTTCCTTGACATTGCAGCGTATGTTTTCTAGGCTACCATCCTTCTTTTGCTCGGCTATCAAAGCCGACCGGCTGACTTTTAGCAACCTATCAAGTCCGTCTGACGTAGGCGCGATGAGCAAATCTGCAGATAGCTTTTCTAACTTTCCCGCATCGGGATTTTCCTCTCCGGTATCTGGTGCCTTTAACGTTACAGACTCAAGTTTATTCAGTTCGGGCGTGCTCTGAATATCGGCTTGCTGCGCCTCTGACCCTTTCTCATTGTTTGATAACGTCGGCCCCGCAACTACCGCCTTTGCAGCGAGCTCCCGAACCTTCGATCTGGTTAAGGCCTGAACGCTAGCCTCACCAAACAAAAGCCCCTTCTCGCGCAGGAGGTGATCGGACCTGTTTGAAAATAGGTACGGGTACTGGGGTGGCAGCACAGATGACACTGCCGCCTCCGTCTCAAGCGCTCCGAAAGGTCCTTCAATAAGCACTTTTGCTACCGGCAGACACACGCTATGAGCTTCCACGGCTTGCTTGATCCATGCGCACTCGCCCGTGAACATATGGGGTTCTACGTAAGAGGGGTGAACTACATCCATCGTAGCTGCGGAATCGCGAAGCACTCGGCACTCTTTCCCGTTCACGAGGAGGTCTCGCATGTAAGGCTCGAGAAGCTTCATGTTCTCGTCAGTGCTGCATAATGAAAAAAACACAACTTTTGGTGTTGTTTCCGGACACTGCGCCGAAAAGTGACCCGGCTTCTGGCACGTATAACAAACGCGCGCTTGCCTCATCTCGAACCGCTTTCTGCGTTCGGCTTCGGCTGCCGCCGTCTCCTTAGGTTCGGTCGCACTGCTTTCACTCGCATCCGCACTACGTGTGTTCCCCTTTGCTCTCATGGGTGTGAACTTCGGCCTCTCAAACTTCGAGCCAAATTCACCCTTTTGACCGTCCTTAGCTCCGCGAGCCCGACGCGTCACAAACTCCTCGGCTAGCTCAGCGGCTTTAGCCACCGTACAAACGTCTGGCCTATCCAAGAACCAGTACCGCACGTTCTCCGGTAACCGACTATAAAACTGTTCTAGCCCGAAACACTGCAGAACTTTCTCGTGGTCACCAAACGCTTTCTCTTCTTTGAGCCACTCTTGCATGTTTGACATAAGCTTGTAGGCAAACTCTGTATATGACTCATTCTTGCCTTTCTCACTTTCCCGAAACTTCCGACGGAACGCCTCCGCTGACAGCCTGTACTTTTTTAGCAGACTCGATTTCACTTTGTCGAAATCCTCTGCCTCCTCTCTATCCAAGCGAGCGACTACGTCGGCCGCCTCGCCGGGTAACAAAGTGAGCAAGCGCTGTGGCCACGTTTCCCGAGAGAACCCCTGCTTCTCGCACGTTCGCTCAAAGTTAACCAGGAACAAACCAATGTCCTCTCCAAGCTTAAACGGCCGAATCAGGTCAGTCATTTTGAACAATACTCGTTCTCCTGCACCGTGTGCCTGACTTCCATTACGAGCGCGTTCCATCTCTACCTCGAGACGCTTCATTTCCAAAGCGTGGTCGCGCTCTTCTTTTTCTTTCTCTTTTTGTTCTTTACGTTCGCGCTCCTGTCTTTTTGCAGTCTCCCTTTCCTCAATGGTCTCAAGGCATTCCGACAGCTCGTCATCCTCAGCCTCTAACTCAAGAATAGCCCTTAGCAGTTCTGGTTTTCTGAGTTTGTCTGAGACATCCAGACCCAACTCTCTTGCAAGCTCCAGCAATTTCGGTTTGCGCAACGACTTCAAATCCATGGCTGCTCTGAATGCTGCTTTCTCTACTGCTTACTATTGTCTTGCCGCAAACTAACCCGGCAGCAACGACAACCACAATTACCAGCTCTGTTTCTGACACTAACAAAAGCCTGGCAAAGCTCAGAAGAAGAAAGTCCCGCACTCACCAAACCTCGCAGCCAAGAGTTCAGCGCAGTCGTTCCGCTGCAGGCAACCAGTCATCACACAGGGCTCGTTGCACTGCTCCCGGATCGTCGTTGAGCTGCTCAGCATACAGTCAACTGCATCTCTTCGCTGCTGGCCTCCGTTGTCGCGATCTCACCGCTGGCAGACAGTTGTTGTGGTCGCGCCGCTGGCACGAGTTGTTGGGAACTCGGCGCTGACGCCCGTGGTTGCACCTGGGTCGCAAGCCCCAAGGGTAGCGTTGGCCTGGCGGCCTGGGGTACAACTGGAAGCATCCGAAGGTCCCGGCAAAGCATGAGTCGACTGGTAACAACAAAACAACTTGTTTATTCTAACATCGCAAAGAGTTGGCGGTCAGGTTGACCGAAGAAGAGAGACGGGAGTGCACTTTACTCAACAGAAGAAATCGGAGCCCTCCCTTGGCGTCCGGGGGCAGCTGCTTTTATACTCTCGCAGTTGAGGGCAAGAAGGAACCCCTCTGTAGACGAGCACGTGACTGTGCCGCTCGGGCACAATGGGATAAGGTGACGCATACTGTCGTGTCGCCGCCGGTCGGGCACAATGGGGAGGAGAAGGTGGCTCACACTGTCGTGTCGCCGCCGGTCGGGCACAATGGGGAGGAGAAGGTGGCTCATACTGTCGTGTCGCCGCCGGTCGGGCACAATGGGGAGGAGAAGGTGGCTCACACTGTCGTGTCGGCGCCTGTCAGACCCCCTCGCTTCACCGTTGTTGGGAGCTCCTCTCCCCTGCTGCCGCGCTTCGACAAGCGTGGGCACCAATATGCACATACACTCACACACGCACATGAAGACACGTGGCATCGGAACATGCCTGGACGCGCTTGGCGGGGAGGCGTAGCGGCGACGCCGAACGGGCCAAAATGTCTGCCGCTTTGTTGCAGCCGCGCCGGCTAAACCGCGCGTCGTAGGCGAAACGTAACAATATATATATATATATATATATATATATATATATCAGCACATTTCAATGCACTCACTCGAATGCGAGCGCACATTGGTCGTTAAGATATATCGCTTCACGTGGCGCGTTATGTATCTTATACTGGTCGCTCTGTAACAGAAACAATGTCATGTCACGCGATCTCTCTTTCTTAATGTATTCTCGCGCGCAAAAGTAGCGGACACTCGGACGTATATGCGTTACTGCGTGACTGAACGATAAGACAACGACATATAAAAAGTGCAGTCATATCCCATAGCAATAGTTTAACGCAGTCTGAGACACGTCTGTCTCTCATGGGCGGTCTGGAAATCGAGTAATTGTGAACGACAGCCGGCAGCTCTGATAGTATTTGATTCTTAGCTGACTTTATACGGCTTCATCTCTCTCTCTCTCTCTCTCTTCTTCTGCTTCTTCTTCTTCTGTCACGTGAGCAAAAAAGAATTCTGCGTAAATAAAGACAGAGTATATTCAAGTAACGTGTACCGGCAACGATCACAGTAACTTCCATGGAGGTCGCATATTTGCGCATTGTTGCGAGCCCACAACTACAAATGGGAAGACGGGGAGGTCAAACGGGCATGTGAAACGTCTGATACTCTACGATGGGAAACAGGAATATATGAACAAGGAAAGATAAAAATAGGCAGGGAGCGATTAGCACTGTGCGTGCACGCACATATACGGCACGGTTGCACTGCGGCCTATAAATGGTATTGTAACGTTGCAGTGAGGGTTAAATAAACACCGTAGCAAAAAAAAAAAAAAAAATTCACAGGCGATTTCGATACTTCCTACGGCGCAATTTGACCGCAGCTTTACACCTGTTTTCATTTCGCGCAACCCCCCAATGCAGACGACAGACGTGCTTCTATCGTTCTCCACCTTTTCGGCTCTACTCTGGTGTGAGAGAGAAAGGCAACCAAATACGAGTCTCGGTGAAGGAAGAAAAAGTTGACCCATTGTTTGCCGCCAATCCTTCCGTGGCCCTTCAATCCAATCGGTGTGGACCATCGTAGAATTAGAAGGGGAAGCACTTGGAGAAGACATCGTATAGCGCTGATTCGACGAAAGCAAACTGCGGAATAGGGGCTAGCGTGGCTGCTGTCCCGTCTTCTCTTTTGTGCTCTACGACGCGTTCCTCAAGCACCAACGTACCAGCATGCCCCGCAGGAATTTCTTTTCAGCAGAAACGCGCCGCCGGCTCCTTTTCTCCCTGGTTAACTGACTTGATTCGTGACTTTCGCCGCAACTGCGCGGAACCGGCGACGACACAGTTCCGCAACTTGCGCACATCTCGTTTTCAAAGGAACCGAAAACGCCACAATAGGGCGCCAACCGAGACAGAGTGTCCGCTGGCGCGGACTGGCGCGGACAATCTGTGTCGTGCGACACGTTGCAAACAGAGCGAAGTGTGGCGCGACTGCGTCGCTAATCGGGAGATCGCGAGAGGCAGCGCGTGGATGACGCGTGGGCGCGATTTAGAGCAGCCGCCGCAGACAGACCTCCGCTCGTACAGCTCCTTGTTTCCATACAGACGGCACGCACTCCTCTGGCGCCATGTCGTAGCCATCGCCGCCGCAAAGCCCGTCTCGCGTGGCACTACCCTTTTCTTCTGACGCTTTCGCAATACATTCCTCCTCCGCTTTCCGCCTCACGGTTCCGCTGCACCCTCCTCCTCCGCTTTCCTCCTCGCTATCACAGGCTTTCATCTCCCGCTGCGCTCCGCGTTCGCTTTCATCCTTCGCTGCGCTCGTTCGCTCGGTTACGAGGTACAACGCGACGCCGATACTCGCCGCAGGAATGGGTGCCTGCTGCGCTCTAAAACTGTGAATCACTAAACTCTTTAGTGGGCGAACCGCTGCACACAAAAGTATAGGCTACATTCAAAGCATAACAATAGAGGCGAGCACACTGGGAGATCGTCGAAAATCTGATCAGCGGGTCAAGCGCGTTGCTTTTGTAAGTGACTCGTCGAAGGGCGTTATTGCTGATGCCCGCGTGCCTTCCAGGAAGTACTGAACAGTTCGCGTTGCGCATACAATCAGGTTGCATAAGGTTCCGTGACATCAAACAACGGATAAGACTAGTATGGTAACCTTCGGGAAACCTCCGATACATGCAGGCGTGGTCTGAGCCTTGCGATTACGTTTAAGATGCCCCGAGCCAGTCGCGCGGCAATTTTGCGTGCATTTGCAGGCTTCTTTCACGCTCAGGAAAACAGAGCACGTATTCAGCAACAGAAAGCTGTATCGGGAGCTTTTCATGTCGCTCTACAATGTTATCATTGACACTTTTCATTTAATTACATTTGAGAAGCCGATTAATTAATTAAGACTAATTATGTAATTAGGTGGAACGAAAAAAAATCGAGGACACTTAAGCTTCGCCTTTAAGAGTGGAACGCGATAGCATTCAAAGATCCCTGAGTGCTTCTCACGCTTCCCGGCAACTGCAGCTTATGTGACCGTAATGTTCACCGGGAAACGCTAGCGGCGAACGCTATGCACGCAGGCGAGCTTTGTGGTTCTTCTTTTGATGACGTGCAAGGAACCGAGGGGGCCGCTCCGCTCTAAACTCAAACGCAGCTGGAACACGCTATCCGGTTAAAAGGTTTGTGTTTGAGTTTCCGCGTAACAGAATTGTTTTCTCGTATATTCAAATTAGAATCCGACGATATCATGTCTGTAGGTTGTGTGTAGGTCGTATTTTACGACTTTTCTACGTATTTTACCTTGAGAAATCCAGCAATTTCCTTGCGCCCCATGGAGGGCCTGCGTGGTTGGGTATGCCGGATTTTCTGCAACACGGGGCCCTTAACGCTTTCGCGTTAAAATAGTTTGAGTATGTCCAAGCGACGGCAAACATTACCTTTGTTCTGTCCAGCGACGTGGCATTTGCATATTCAATTTGCATTTGCAATTTAGCCGGGACACGCTCTATACATAAACGCATGCGCAAATAGAGCGGCGTCACGGTTCCAAGCGCAGACCCAGAGCGACGAGCGACCATCGGTCCGGCACAGCGTGCGAGAGTTCCCATGAAAAGGGACACCGGCTCCAAGCGGGGCGGCGGCGACCTGCGCTCTTCGCCAAGCACACGCGAAGATCAGATCAATACATACAGGCACAGCCGCGAGCCCCGCATTACAACCCCGGGAGCTCGCAGCAGCTGTCCGGGGCGGACGCGCACTCGGCAGCTGCTCTCCGCGTGCTTTGTTGCGTCCCGCTCGGCGGCCCTTCCCGTCTCCGTGCAAGCAGCAGGGCAGTGGTTGTGCGTGCTGAGTGCGTCTCCGGTTATAAGCCCACGTGTCCACGCGCTGCGAACCCGCTCGGGTTCTCCTTTTAGCCAGCGCCTCCGCTCTCGCGCATCTTCTTTCACAAAGGTTGGTCCAGCCCCGCGCTGTTGTGAATCGGGCTGGTCAGGCAAGCCGCTAACGAAGACCCGTACGAGATCGGCAGACGACAAAGGGCTGCGCGAACTTTCGGTGTCGTCGCCGGTTCTGCGCAGTTGCGGCGAAAGTTGCGAATCAAGTCAGTTAATCAGGGAGAAAAGGAGCCGGTGGCGCGTTTCTGCTGAAAAGAAATTCCTGCGGGGCATGCTGGTACGTTGGTGCTTGAGGAACGCGTCGTAGAGCACAAAAGAGAAGACGGGACAGCAGCCACGCTAGCCCCTATTCCGCAGTTTGCTTTCGTCGAATCAGCGCTATACGATGCCTTCTCCAAGTGCTTCCCCTTCTAATTCTACGATGGTCCACACCGATTGGATTGAAGGGCCACGGAAGGATTGGCGGCAAACAATGGGTCAACATTTTCTTCCTTCACCGAGACTCGTATTTGGTTGCCTTTCTCTATCACACAAGAGTAGAGCCGAAAATGTCGAGAACGATAGAAGCACGTCTGTCGTCTGCATTGCGGGGGTTCCCGCGCCTTTGATGAAACGCAGTCATACAACGCTAACCAAGGTTAGAGCTACGAAACGACACTCTACCAGATTCTGTGTCAATATCTGCCTTAGAATCCCAAAGCACTTTTAGACTTGACAACCTAATTACCTGAGCTAACCTAAACCAGTCTAACATAAACGCGACGTGTAGACAGGGACATCTCGGGTAAATATTTCTCCGCGCAGAACAAAGCGCGCCGTGATCCGAACAGTGGCACGGTCGTTGAAAAACAGTGGCCATCCCCACTCGGCGAGTTGAACTTTGGAGCCTCGACGCTGTGCTCCCCAGCATATAACGCGGCGCGACACAAAAACAACTCAAGGACGACGAGCATGAGCCCGAGACGCACGCATGCGCGCCGAGTTCACCAGCAGTCGTTGGCGTTGGTATATTTACTGTTAAATCTCGCCTCACGTGTACTTACCTATATAGCTCTTGAGCGTAATGTAATAAATCAACACAGTACTTCTGAGTCGTTACAGTGACAAGCGCCGCTCAGTCATGGCGATGCGGTGGCCGCGTCCACAAACCGAGAGGTGTATTTTTATACAAGTTCTGGCGCGTTACTGCGCGCGTGTGCGTCTGCATTTATATGAAAATGGGGCCGCGCCCGGACATACACATCAGCGCTGCGCTGCCAGCGGAAGGTGCCCTGATTTGGGAGGCAAAGAGCTCGTCTCGCCCCCTACCTCCTTCCTCGCCCGCGCGAAGCTCGCTCGACTTCTTTCGGCGGGACTTCGAGAAGCGCCACCGAGGCGAGCAGCAAACCCAGCGACTCACTAGCGGCCACTCGGAGACTAGCCGGCGGCGCCCGCGGCAGAACCCACATTCGCCAGTGTATAGTGCAAACACACGCACGCAGCCATCGAATATCCCACCGGAGTGCAAGCACGCGAGAGAGAGAGAGAGAGAGAGAGAGAGAGAGAGAGAGAGCTCAGGCTGGCAGGAATCCGCCGAGCGGACCAGCTGCAAGGTGCGCGGAAACGCACCCCGTCATCTACGCGACGTCACGAGATGAAAAATGGTGATCCCGCTCCCCACCCCGTCCTCCCTGGATGACCAGCCGTGCTACCAAGAGCCGAGAGAAAAGCGTGCAGCGAACGGCAGGCCTAAGGAAATTAGGTACAAACAGAAGAGCCAAGGCCTAAAGAACGGCGTAAACGCAGAAAATCTCGGGCGAGAGCTAGAAAGAGCGTGTAAATGGTAAACTATTTAGGCAGGAGATGAGCGAGGATGGTTGGAGTGTTTCGCGGCAGCGATTTGGCAGAAGCGAGCAGTAAAGCAGAAGGTGAGCGCTATACGGGGATATTATACGCGCCATCGGGTGCGCCGGAGTCTTGCGGCCGGAACTGGGGGCCGCTGCAGCTGCAGCGGCCGCCTCCTCCTTTGGCGCCGCCTCGTTTTCTCTTGATCGCGCCGAATTTACGAGCATGACTGCGCTCTCATCGCGTCGCTAGGAGACGTCGCCTTCTGCGTACGTTGCTTATACGCCACCGCTCCTGGGCCTCACGAGCGGCTTATACCCTAGGTATATATAGGCGAGTATGTGTATACGCAGTGCCATATATGCCTTCCATATATATATTTTTTTCTCCCTGTGCTATACCGTGTATATGCTGGCACGTAGCTTGAGTTCTGTCGGATTTATAGGGGCGCCTTTGGAGCTCATTATCGTCATAGCGTAAATGTGATTTCCTCTGCGCGCGCGCGCGCACGCACGTACGGACACACATTTCTTCCTGATGTTCGCTGGCTTCTTTTATTTGCTTTGGATTGCGATACCAATTATATGGACACTCCAAGCGAATTTGTGCCGTCGTCGTCACCGTGAGGTTCCGCATATATTTAGGTATATGTACGCTATATGCCACGCCCTGCTCTATTACAAGCGGTATATATGCGGATTATATTGCCACACCATTCTATCACTAAAGTTGTTCTTATCAGGCCTTACGTTCTTGACATCATGATTCCTCTAAATATTGAGAATGGCAGCCAACAAACAGACGCCATGAAACAAAATACTGACAGCACATGTCTTTCATCTTCCCAGACTTTAATTAAAAGTGCGAAACAATAACTGAGCTCAAACCTTCAAATGATGTAAGTTCATTGACGCGGCTGTGCACAACCTCCGGGATCGGCCCACGAAAGAGGTTTGAAACATACCCGATACGGAAAAGTGTTGAGAAATTCGCTAAGAAAGACGTTGGCTTTTATTAATAAACATAAATCAAATTGTCCGATGGCATGATTCAAACAGAGGACCCCTAGCACAGCAGCTCGTTTCTACTTAGTCAGCTTACGTTTGCTTCAGTTCATACTGCCGCTACAGTTACGAGTCTTACCCTTCGCGTAATATTCTAACATGCTGCCGAGTAGTAGCAGTAGTAGCAGCCGAGCGCAGACAGACAACCGTTGGCAGATTTAGAATAATGAAAGGAGTGGCCATTCCTTGAGCTACAATAGACCGCCGTTGTAAACCCCTTTATAGACAGAGCCACAGGAGAAGGAGGAACTATAGTCTGTTGGGTGCAAGCCGATCTAGCGCAGCGAGGCTGGCCGGAAATCTCAAGGTTGCCTCCCTCGCGTCGGGCCACCTTACCAAAAGTTGTAGCAATTAGGCGGGTCGTTCAGGGCGCCGTCATTCAGAAGACCGCCCCCTAATGAAAAAAAAAAAACTGCGCGTACTGACTGCCGCGCTAATAGGAAGGTCGAAGCTCCCACTGAAAGCCAAGTCTCGGGAGAAAAAAAAGAAAAAGAAAAAGATCGCAGACTCTGCAAATTCGAGTCATTGACTGCTTCTCGCTCCAGTGCCTTGCATGCCTTCGCATGACCTACCAACCCCAGTCACAAGACCGAGCTAACGCTTACGGAATCAACGCATGAGATCGGTCTTAGCTGAAACGCCGCTGCGCACAACTCAATTACTGTTGTCAGTTTTTTGCCTCTGCAAGAGTGCAAATTCATCCACCAAGAGGCTGTTCGGTTTATCGGCAACGTGACGAAATATGCAGTTCTCCACCCATCCAGATGTACAGTACTACGTGCCAGAAACAGTCATTTTAAACATATACACCGTACGCTTCGACAGCGCAACGTACAGCAAATTGCGACAGCCGCGGCTCTTCGTCCGGTTACTGTATAAACTGGCTTGCTCACGTCATCCTTTGAAACGTTTTGGCCTTAATCCTCGCTTGACGCCACGGCTCAAAATGCGTTGACCACATATAGGCGGCGTTGTTCAGAAGCGCAGCACGAGACGTGCGGGCAAGACAACCGCGCCAACGAGACGACACACTGAGAACCAGTTTCTCACAAAACCTCCAGGAGGAGCCGAAGTACCTGCCTTTTAAATGCCAGGCGCTCCGGCGAGAACGCAACTTCTACACAGTTCTGCGCATGCGCAGTGTCTCTTACCCTACAGTCTTCGGACACGCTAAGCCACTTTGTCTAATAACACCGTCGAGGCTGCTCGCGTTTACCGTAACAGGTTCAGCCACGTGGGTTCGTTTGTCGCATTAAGCTTTATTTCCACATAAATAATGGGAATTCGATAGGCAACGACGCTGACTATATAAACGCCGATTCAGGGTAGCGCGATGATTTAATAAGAGAGAGAGAGAGAGAGAGAGAAATACCCAGGTGGATATTTATTTCCTTCCTATTTCTCCTATTTACGAATAAATTGTTTATGTAAGCTGCACCAGCGTTCAGCCCGCTGCTGGGTGTTGCCCATAAATTCGCCTGTCCGCTACACGGTTGTCTCTCTTCTTTTCAATAAAAAAAAACAAAAATCAGAGGGAGGCTAAACACGAAATCGATGTCCTGGCGCACTAGAGACTCTCTTTCTTTCGCAAAAAAAAAAAAAAAGCGACACTCCCGAAAGAGAACGTTATTCTTTCTTCTCATTCTTTACAAAAGCAGCAGCAAGAAGCTTGTAGCAACATTCGCCCTGCTTCCAGCTGAAGGACATGAAGAATAGAATTTCAACACACTTTGCACAGAGGATGAAACATTGCTCTCGGCTATTCACAATGGCATTAGAGAGGCCGTGTGCAAATCTTTTGTGGAATGACAATGCAAAGAAAAAAGGAAAAAAAATACACACACGCACCTCGCTAGTGCACATCGTTTTATCTTAGCTTCTATTTGCGTTCTAGACAACGATAAAGCATATGAAAGCAAAAGACGGAAAGGCACGGTTGTACAAAGTGCAAAATCGTTCTATGTCCACCTCTCCCCCACCCTCAGAGTCCGAAAAAAAAAAAATAAGTTGAGAGAGGAGAAAAATGCAACAGCTCTCAGGACTGGGATTCGATGTATGTGGCAGACATTCCACCGATGTGCATCGACTCTGCAATAAAATATTTTAAGAAGAATAGAGAGAAAGTGAAGGGTTTTCGAAGATACCGCAGACAAGATGAGGCATTGCTGAGCTGAACAACGTGCGCGTTCTCTCTGTGCAGTGCTGGACGCAGCTAGCGGGGCCAGAGCAAGTGATTTACGCCCTCCACGACACCCGACAACAGTCGCACCGCCAGTAGCCCTCGAAAAAAAAAATAATAGTAAGGACGGGGAGAACGTCCAAAAACAAACAAGCAAAGAAACCGAGAGAACCCCTTCGGTTACACAAGGAATCCGCGGGGTCGTCTCGCCTGCGACGACGAAATGTGTACACACGCGTCCCAGCGACGACGAGACCACCGCATTTTTGGAAGCGAGGGGAACCGTCGAAGGTTTTACAGCTTGTTGCGCTGCGCCTGTTACGACGGCGAGTCCAGCAGAACGATGCAATCTTTGGCGAAAGCGTCATAGGCGGCACGCAGGCAAACCGCGGCATGGGCGGCGGCTTGCAGAAGAGAGCCCGCGAAGCTCTGGCCCCGAAATTCGCAGGCGGCCATTGCATTACTGCTTTTATCTCTTCTTTCCTTCTGCTGGGTGGGCGTGAGACAGCCACGAGGAGCAGGCGTGCTCGTCCTGGCGTGAGCCCAGGGGAAAGCGCAGCTCCGCGAGACCGCGCTGTTCGAGAGTTGCCTCGACGACCGCGACCGCGCGGCTTCTTTCGACGACGTCGCTACATACTATATCTGAGCGCGGAAGGTGGAACTGGAATACGCTGCTCTGCTGCTGCTGCTGCTCAAGAAACTGCGGACGGCCGGCAAATAAGAAGAAAAAGAAAAGTACGCAAGAGACTATGTGCGTGCTTGTGCGCGAGGCGGGGAAGGGCAGGAGAGGAGGGAGGGGTAACGGAATTGAAATACTTTTTGCTGCCTACCGTATAAGACATTCGCGAAAGATTGAAAAACTATTTTTGAAAGAAAATGTATTCTTCAACGAAGCCGTCATTTCGCGGCTGGCTGCACACCTCCTTTTCTTTTACTTTACTTATTAAGGAGTTTTAGGTTTTACACGCCCAAAGTTTTTGGCGAGCAAACCACCGCTTTTACAAGAGAATGCGAAAATGTGCACAGAAGAAAGCAAAACGTGTACAAAAGAGCGCAAGCAGAGCGTGTATAGCTTGGGTGCGCGAAGGTTCCTTTGGGTACCCAAAGCCATCTGGATGCGCAAAATCTAAAACTCCCTATTATTCTTATTTTTCCCGTGGGAGAGACAAAATCACAAAGCCGTGAGATGAGGCCTCTCGTATCAACTAATATAAGAGACATGACAGATAACGAGAGAGAAAGGAAAGAGTAACGCAGAATATACATTATCCAACAAATACTACATCAACTACCGAGGAACCACGGGGACCATCCGTGTTTTACTACCGCAGTCAACGTGCGTCGCACTCATGTCTCGCGTAATCATGGTGAAACTCAATAATTATGGTAGATCACGACTTCCGTATGTCAGTGCGTGTGGCTGAATATGAT
Organism: Dermacentor variabilis; assembly: GCF_050947875.1. Lineage (NCBI taxonomy): Eukaryota > Metazoa > Arthropoda > Arachnida > Ixodida > Ixodidae > Dermacentor > Dermacentor variabilis. The sequence goes on from NC_134569.1 coordinate 30,765,975, forward strand.
CCAGAAAATTTATACTTCCAAAGAAAAAAAAAAGTAGTAAGGCCCGTCGCACGTAAGTCGAGTTATCTACATTACGCATCGCTAAATGCACGCAGTTGGTTAACCCTGAACGTTCTTTTCACCTCCTGCTCGTGCCTCCAATCCCGATATGGCTGACGTAGCCTACGTTTCGGGTAGAGAACACTCTTGCTTGTATTCTGCACAGATTACACGGCAAAAACAGACTATTTTGCGCGAGAAACACACAGCAAATCGTCTCGAAGCCGAAAAGACATGGAACGTGCTTGGTCGCCACCGACTGTCCCCGCTTGCGCAGCGTGTAGCGACAGCCATCGACAAAGCGGCGACAACAACAACAACAAAAAAACCGCGCTGCATTTGAGACAGCTGATGGGAACACCTCTGAGAACAAAAAATAAATAAAGGAGAACGTTCATTTACAAAAAAAAAAAAAAGAAAGAAAGGAAGAGTGACTCGCAGATGGTAGCCCTAGGCTGTTTTCTCTGGCTAACGACCCTGCGCTGCGGGAAAGAGGAAGCGCGGGAGAAAGAAGGTCAGTGCCGGTGACGACGAAACGAGATTCCGAGCCGCTGAGCTGCGAGCAAACTGCCAGGTCTTCTCTTCTCGACTTCTTAGTCTCGTGTTTTCACATCTTCAGCTTTGCGAAGTTTTCCTCTTCTTCCTTCGCAGCGTTCGTTGTTCTCTCGCTTAGATAACTGCCCTGCTCTCCTTCTGTACCTTAACATGCTAAAACATTAATTCAATTCGCATCCTTAGCGGCGAGAAAAAAATCAGCAATAGATAAAACGTGGGGGGCAAGTAAATATTTATTTATTGACTATTCTTGGGACCTCGAACACAAAACAATAACGGCAAAAGAAAACAGACTAACGGAGGGGTAGTGAAAGAGAAGCCTAAATTGTCACCAAGAACGCAGTTGCTGGCGTGGCGACAAAAGCTGGGACAACGGCACGACAACGGCACGACGGCTGGGACTACGAGATCTAGGGATATAATCGCGGGTGGACAACACTACGACCTCTTTCTCTCTCTATCTCTGGCGACTTTTACAACAGAAACACGATTATTACAAACAAGATGATATCTGCGAACAGACGCTACGAAAGGCAGGGATGTTAACGAGTCAAGAGTCCGGTTGGCTACCCTGCGCTGGGGGAAGGGTAAGAGGGGAATAGAAAGAAGGGAGAGAAAGAGAGAGATAGAGGGACGTGCACGAACAGCGCTGCAGTCAAAGGCGCTCGCACAAGCCGGACGTTTTCAGAAAGCACAAAAGTGCCTGTAGTGCCTTCTGAGCCGATTATCGGCTGGGACAGTGTTCTAGTATTGTGTGTCCACTCAGAAGACGATCATATAGTTTCCTGAATGCATTGGTCACAGATTCTCTTTTTTCTTCAAACTGGCGACAGTGGCACATTATGTGGTCAATGTTCTCCTCGAAGCCGCAGAGATCACATGCAGGACTGTCAGCCATTCCAATCACTGCTGAATAAGCTTTCGTGAAGGCAACTAGCTCCCCGGCTGAAGAACGCAAAATAAAGCTGCCCCTGTAGAAAATGGAAGCAAAAGAAGCCAGACATCCACTGGAGGTGACGTCACCTTGGTTTATCTTACGAATATGACTCAGAGGGGCAGTGCCAAGCGACGTGTGTCCACCACGGGCCGAAAGCCGAACGAAGGACGACCCCACCGACAGCCGGCGGAAAGTTCGCCGCCCACTCTGGCCACAAGCAGCGAAAGGCGCCGTTGTTTACATGCCCCGATTTGTCGCACGCGCTTCCACGGGACGCACCGCCGACGATTGCACCGCGCACATTGGCACGCGAGCGACCCTTGCTCATTCGCCGGCCTCCCCACCTTCCGCGGTCGCAGCACGTGGGTCGCCCGGCGCGCGAGCGTCACCAGAACGTGCCTCGGAGGGAGGGTCACTATGCAAAGTGCTATTCCCGGCACACGGTCGGCACGCCCGAGGTATATTTGCGTGTTTCCCTGCCTAGCACTTGCGCGTTTGTTTCTGCGCTGTCGCTCCGTGGCCCGCCGAGCGCTCCCCCATTCTGGGCCTGCAGCTAGCGAGAGAGCGGGACGCATATTACGTGGCGCGTTGCGCGAGCGACGGACGGCCGCGCGGCGGTCGTGACAGCAATATGGCGACGCGGCGGCTGGACGGAATGCACAATACGGCCACCGCCTCTGGGACAAACGCATCCCCCCCCATGCGCGTACACGTAGCTGCATTTCCCGCATCGTGGGGTCCTCGTCACGAAGACGCAGAACGACAATTCTCGGACTGTCTGACGCAAATATCTTACGTGCCTTCTTTCAGCTACACGCATCGGAGCAGTGCAATAGCTGGCGCCTTCGACGGACGCCAATATCTATGCACGCGCAATCTATAAAATATAATGGCAAGAAGAAAGGAAAATTAGTAAAGCACAATAAAGCAATAGCTGGCGCCTTCGACGGACGCCAATATCTATGCACGCGCAATCTATAAAATATAATGGCAAGAAGAAAGGAAAATTAGTAAAGCACAATAAAGAAGCCGGGATGGCAACCTCGATTGGAGGAGTATTGTTATACCCTGGGGAACACTACCTACGGAAACAAAACTCGGAACAACAAAAAATAATAATAAGTGATCGAAACTACGAATGGCGCGGCGAACGATGGAACCGACAAGCTTATCACGAGATATAGAAAGGCAGCACTGTGGATAAGAGAGCAAATGCGGGTAAGCGATATTACGGTTGAGATTTAAAAGAAGGCGTGCAGTTGGGGCAGGTCATGTGAGCGTAACGCATGCAAACCATCCATCCATAAGCTGTTGCGTAGGCAAAAAGCAGCTTTCACTGTTCGACCCTTGTTAACCTCACGCCTTAGAATTCCCATGTCTGTATATTCGTGTGCACAGAGCGGCAGTTCGCAACTGCCGCCACGCGTTGCATCGCATGCGTTGGAATAGCGTACAGGGTAGCCGTCCAATTGTTCGCTCTGGGTAGCCTTCCAGTAGAACTCAAGGAACACGTAGACAAAAGCCACACAACAGTGAATAGAAAGAAAGTTTGCGCAAGTTTACCATTATGTGCTATGGGCAGCCGTATGCTGCCTTATCGACCGTGGGGCCCTGTGCATGTTTTAGACTGCCAAACGGGGCAAACAAACGACACAGCATACTTGCAGGTTTAAGTAAGCGCACACTTTGTACGAAGAGGGAGAGAGACACAGGACAGGTGCTTGTTTTTTTCAACACGTCCTTAAACTGCAACATATAGCATCTGTCTCGAGGTACCCGATTTTGTTCGGGTTCGGTTCGTGTTCGAAATCCACGTAATGGTACGCGAACCAGAAACATCAGAGTTAGCTCATATCCCCGTGTGTTCGTGTGTGCGTGTGTGCGTGTGTGTGTGTGTGTGTGTGTGTGTGTGTGTGTGTGTGTGTGTGTGTGTGTGTGTGTGTGTGTGTGTGTGTGTGTGTGTGTGTGTGTGTGTGTGTGTGTGTGTGTGTGTGTGTGTGTTTGCGCGCGCGCGTGCGTGCGTGCGTGCGTGCGTGCGTGCGTGCGTGCGTGCGCGCCAGCATCCGCTCGGCTGTACTCGGACATAAATTTCTGTCCCGCAGAAGGACTGCAAATACCGTGCGCGCTCTTTGGTGACAGACGTCAAAACATGCGCGTTCACAATGAAATCGGGCAATTATCCAGGAAACGGCGTAAAAAGATGCGCGATAAAACTTGAATACGCAGAGTCAAAGGGCGCCACAGCGCCGCCGCGGCTATCACGTATGAAAAACAAATGAAACATTATCTCATGGGTGCGCAATGTTCGAAAACACAACACGCCGAACAAAAGCCCATTCTCTACCAACGCACTTGCATCCGCTGTGCATAACGTACTACCTGCGGCGAATATAAACGGTCAGAGAGGTAAAAAAGAAAAGCTGCTGGGAAAGAAAGAAGCACCATGCAAAACACGTGCAACATACGTCAGAAGACTTGTTTACGCGTAGTAGGAAACATGCGACGTACATACGGAAAAGAGCCGGAAAGATACGATAACTACGGTGGCCTTGCAGAACCGCCTCATACGCTTGAATGATAGAAGGGGAAGTAATTAAGGCACGACAGCCCTTCGGAAGTCGATATAATGTACGCGTGCATTATATAAAAAATATAATATAGAAGTCAATATATTACATGAACGCAAACATCACCATCATCTTTCATGTCCACTACAGGAGGAAGGCCTTTCCCAGCGATCTTCAATTACCCACCTCTTGCACTGACAAGCTGACTCTTTCCTGTGCGAGCGCATTTCCTAATCTAATAATAACAGCTAAACGTCAACGATAATGCCAGCTACCGCGTTTGCTCATCTTTAATCGATGCTGCAGTATTGCTGTATCCTAGTGCTGCACTTATCATTTTCATTCCCGTCACTCATAGCGTGCTGTCCTTAGCTACAAGTTTCGTTTTTGTCTTGACGGAGTCGGACAACGGGCTTTTCTGGTAATAAAGCCGATCTCTCTCTCTCTCTCTCTCTCTCTCTCTCTCTCTCTCTCTCTCTCTCTCTCTCTCTCTCTCTCTCTCTCTCTCTCTTGTATTCCAAGCTTCGGCTCCGTCTACCACACTACGACTCGTAGAGTGACTTGTACCACTTCTAGAATCGGAGTCGCTATACAGTGCCCGATATGCAGAGGAGGTATACTGTAAGAGTCCGCGTATAGTGGACGTGCCGATTTTGTCTGCTGTTGAAGTTCTGATTGGCTGGGCTGGGCTGCGCGTCCGCAACAACGAGACGCCACAGTCAATCAGCACTGCAGCAGCAGACGTAATGGACACATCCACTATAGGTGGACTCCTATACAGAATACCTCCTCGGCAGTCATTCGCGCAGCGCAGCTTTCAGTGCAGCAGTCATTGTCAACGTTCCTGTCGTAAAGTTATAGATGCGAGATATACCACTATTTGGGCAAGATCTGTCCGTTTTTTGTTTATTTTTTGTTTATTTTTTTGCCAAGCTACGATGAACCAGCTATGTCAGTGTATAGCGCATTGTTGCGGGAACAGTGCAATAAACTTGAAGGCAGAGATTTAAAAAAAATTCAAAATAAAAATATGAAGCAGAACCAAGAGGATCCTTTGCTGCCGTATACACGTTTGTTTCAATGTGCACTCCACTTCATCGGCGTCGACGCCCGTTTCCAGTGTCTATTTACAGCGAATCGGTGGGTGCAGCACGAAAATCCGGTTGCAAACCTCTCTTTTCACTGTCTCTCCCCTTCTCTCCATCTATAAGACTTCAGATGCTTATGAAAACACACGAGCAAGACGGCCGTATGCGATGTTGCGAAACCATACACTCGGTCATGGACCCCATTTTTATTTGTCATATCATAAGAAGGGGCCAACAAACACTGACACCAAGGACAACATAGGGGGAATTACTTGTGCTTAATAAATGAAATAAGGAAACGATAAGCTAATGGAAATGAAAGTGGATGAAAAAACAACTTGCCGCAGGTGGGGAACGATCTCACAATCTTCGCATTTCGCGTGCGATGCTCTACCAATTGAGCTACCGCGGCGCCGTTTTCCCATCCACTTTCTTGGGTATTTATGTTCCTAGTAGAACCCTGGCAGTGTTAGTCGCGTTTTATGCATGCTTTATTTTATTTATTAAGCACAAGTAATTTCCCCTCTGTTGTCCTTGGTGTCAGTGTTTATATATATATATATATATATATATATATATATATATATATATATATATATATATATATATATATATATATATATATATATATATATATATATATATATATATATATATATATATAGAGAGAGAGAGAGAGAGAGAGAGAGAGAGAGAGAGAGAGAGCACCAGTCAACGCCCGAAGTTCTGCCATGATTAACTTATTCTTTCCCAATGGTATAACACTATGGAACAAGCTACGCCATAATATAGTCACGAGCTGTAACGGCTAAACAATCACATGTCGCAATCTAACTGAACATACTTGTCCTTTGTTGTTTTAGAATGCTCTTTTTTGTCCCGTTTTGTAACGTTATCATTGCTCTTGGATTTTCAACCTTCTGTACTGCGTTTTTTTTTCTTCTCTTTGAGTTATTGTTGAATTAACTATTACACCTTGTCCGCCCCCACCCCCTTATGTAATGCCTTCGAGCCTTTAAGGTGAAATAAATCATATATATATATATATATATATATATATATATATATGTATATATATACAAATGTACGGTCAGTGAACTCGGCCTGTTGAAACGCTGACTTGGCCCCGGACCAACGCTTGACGTTGGGCGCGCCCCCGGTGTGCCGTTGTCTTTGACGCGAGAGTTTAGTATATATAAATTGGATAAAAAAAGAATTCTGCGGAAATGAGCAGAGTTGAGGATCCTTTGCGAACGAAGTTGTTCTACGGACTGTTCCTGTCCTGGCGATGACTGCGGGAAGACGACTATATTTTCGCATGTAGGTTTGATTTTCGAGATAGCCCGCATGGGTTTACACAGGGGAACGACCTGCCTCCAGCAACATCATTTATCGCGTTCTAATATTTTCTTATACTTTGTTCCTGTTATGCGAATGTATGTATGTATGTATGTATGTATGTATGTATGTATGTATGTATGTATGTATGTATGTATGTATGTATGTATGTATGTATGTATGTATGTATGTATGTATGTATGTATGTATGTATCAAGACTAAGTCTTTCGTCGCTAACGGCGTGGAGGCTCAATTCAACTGTTAGTTCCATCACGATGCTCAGTTAAATATACCTCCGTAGCTACTCCATTGCTCGTGAAGAAAAACTAAACAAACAATATTCGATCTGGTTTTGGTTTGGTAATATCGTATAAAGAGATACGTGAAAATCAGAAAAGACAAAAGACGGATGACGACGGAAGATTGTGGCGCGTCGAGGCGTTCAGTGACCGCGGCCACTTGAACCCCCGACGCGGAGGCAGACAGGGGCGGACGTGGTACGCCTGTATATCAGCTCGCATCGCCCAGAGAGAGAGAGAGGGAGGGAGAGGGGTCGCGGTCACTTTCGCGGCGCGCGTCGAGGCGGTCGTCCACGCTTCAAGGTCACCGCAACCGGCAACATAATTACGACAGCTGAACGATGAACGCCACAGGGAAAAAGCAAAGCGAAGAAACAACGCAATAAAAGAATGGAAAGAAGGGCTCAAAGAACGATAGGTGACGACCTGTCCCGGCTATATAAGTGCGGCCTGCGTTGAAATTTAGCCGCAAAGTGAATCGGTTAACGTAGGGCGATATACAAGGGGGAAAAAAAGAGACTATAGATAAACGAGCCGGATGACTGTAAACACGTCGTCAGATAGCGCCCTGCATACATTGACAGCTCGGCAGATCACGAATGCCGTTCGAGCAGCAGTAGCCTATACTGTTCAGCACGAGGTCGCGAGTTCCATTACCGATTGAGGCCAGACGCAAGGCAATAACGTTCGTTTATCGAGGTGTCGGCGCACATCGAAAATCCGGAACCTCAGAGAGTCCGAATTATTCGGGAGCCCCACTCTGCACGTCGCCGCTTTTGGACGTCAAGGCGATCATATAGTCTGACCGGTGAACTTACATTAACCGTGGGTCACGAAACTTGGAGGCTGAGCATTCAAATCTGCGAGTCAGAGTGTTTTTTTTTTTCTCTCTTTTTCTTTAAAGCTTCTTTTGAAGCACGGGCAGCCGGGCCAACGTAGGCCTTACGCTGGGCTGAGCTGTGGAATTAGTTGTTATTCAATTGTGCTGGTTACATAATAAAAGGCGTGGCGAAATTATTTATGGTGAGGTTTCGCCGATGATTATACTATAACGGGTGCCAATGAAGCTTTTAACTAATTACCTTACGACACACGTTGCAATTTACAAATTGTAGCCGGCGAGACTGCAAGACATATCCACTCGAGAATAATTCTGTGGATGACAATTTTCGAAATACGCGCCATCAATCTTGCGGTATGATTGCACTGTCGTTCCAGTTACTTCTATAACAAAACGCCGTCTGATGCATTGAAGTACAAAAGTAACTGAACCGCCTATGGCATTTCTTCAGGACGTGTGGAAATTAATATCTCGAAACTAGTGTCATCAAGAATTCGTTCCAAGCGTATATCCGCCTTACGAACTTCCCGGCTAGAACTTGTAAGTTACAAAGTGTGGCGTAAGTTAATGACTTAAAAACTGAATTACGTATTTTTCGGGTAATTGGTCGATTACGCATTTCGATTTTTTTCGTGCAGATGATGTCCGCCCGGTTGAGAAATACAGTTCAAGGATTACAATTCCGCCTTCTGCCACTAGTTATCTTTAAAAGTTGGTTAAAATATTTGTAGGAACACTCGCTATGCGCCAAGGAACAAGAAAAAGGTGTCTCGTAATTCTTGCGCATTCCCTGTTCACGTCGCATAATCGTGACCCTTTTTCGAGAGAGAGAGAGAGAGAGAGAGAGAGAGAGAGAGAGAGAGAGAGAGAGAGAGAGAGAGAGAGAGAGAGAGAGAGAGAGAGAGAGAGAGAGAGAGAATGAGAAGACAGGAAAGGCAGGGAGGTTAACCAGACGCACATCTGTTTTGCTACCCTGCACTGGGGGAGGAGGTATGGGGATCGAGAGACCATAAGGTTTCACGAAACCTGAGTTCTAGGAAGGTCCGCAAGTAACACGGTTCGGTTGGTTTTGCGAGCTTTCTTTACGAACAAGCATTCTGTATATAAGCGAGGCATCAACTGCATTGCATGAGGCCAAGCTTGACAACTTGAACGCATGTATCTGACACGCGCAGTAGCTCTTGCTGATATGCTTTCACGCTTACATATTAAGAAGTGGCATGCACTCGAACGAGCTTATAAATCGGTTGGCGTGTTTACAGAAATAAACAGCTGACAGTAGCGTTCGTCCTTGTCTGTTGCCAGCGTCTGCGTTCATAATGTTTTGCCCCCACGATGTTTTCTAGTCAACACATCGCATCACAGTTCAACATCGAAGCTGATGAGAGCTGTAGTCAGTCTGAATGTGTCATACGTTATGTACCACGTATGCACCCACTAAGGGACAACTACACGCCAACAATCTACGTGCAGCGACCACTACACGACTTGCATGCACCCAATCTGACGACGGCTTTTGGAAGTTGAAACGTGAAACAAGACCGCCTAATTAAGGTGATACGTTACTGCACACGCATCCTCGCCGCATTCGTATGGATTGTAACAGCGTTTTCGCGAAGACGAGAGCTCGAGCGTCTGCTCGAAGTCTTGCCAGCGACTATTTGGTTCGCGGCACTGTGCATATGCATGCTATGCTATAGAAGCAATCAAGTCAGCACGGTCTATTTTGCATCGAATCATCTCCCAGTGCACAAACGAGCTCATGAAACCAGCGGTTGTCACACCTTTTACATCGAGGCAACGGTTCTAGTGCGCGGCGGTGGTGGCGACTTGTGGCAGCGTAGTCGGTATCCTATACGAGCGCATTTGTGCAGAGCTGAGCCGCAGTAGAGTCGACGCAGCATCAGCAGCAACGTGCGCCAGCGCTAAGAGTGTATAGCTTGCTTGTGACGTCGCAGACGCAGCTTGTCACCGTGCTACAGTATCCAAATCCACGATAACGTCAGTTCACCATATCATCACGCGCAGACATCGTTTTGCTTTTTTACTGCAGGGGCTGTTTTGCACCGCATTGTCACTATTATCAGCTTGTCGCTCGGTGAATGACGCGCCTGTCGTGCTGTCATGTTTCTTGTTTACGCAGCTTGTGAGAGTGCTGTTAGTATACCGTAGGATGGCGGCCATGATTAAGTGAATGCAAACCATCTATATAAGTATTAGGCCAACCACTTAGCTCGAATATAGCAAAAGAGATTGACTATACTATAGGGTATAGCCGACGAATTGCACCGGATACAAGGGTTTGCAGTTTTCGGTAGATTTCAGGCAGTCGCAAACCAGACCCCAGCAGGACTTCCTTCGATTGGTGTGAGAGCTCCTCTATACAGATTCGCTGTCTTTGATATACGAATTGCTCGGATTTGCATGATACACCTTCGAAGGTTATTTTTGATAGGATGGGACACCCATGCTCTTTTTTATACGTGACAGTAACGAACGGCTTAGCGAAATCACTGCCTTGCGCTGGCGTCGACACCACTAAACGCACACAAAAAAAGTGCATAGGAAGTAACGGTATTTGTCTACAAGATCCCACGGTGTCTTTCGACAATTTCTACAAACCACCAAAGGTTTACGCACAGTGTTTGTGGCAGGGCTTTCCAGCTCGCTTCAGCTATCGGACTGCATACATTGTAGTACATATACAGCAATCACCGCTGGCCGCGACTGAGCTCTTCTATCGCAGACCCCGCGTCTTAAGAACCAATGGACATGCGGCCTTGGACTTCTATTCAACAACTGTTCGCAGTATATATAAAGGCTATATACGTACAGGATTGAACAGAGATATATAATCGTAATCGTAAGATATAATCGTAAACAAGGCAATCTCGCCTTGTATGTACGCGCCGCATAAATGTATTTCTTATCGTTCGAGCTTCTGCAGCAGTTCTTTACTATTGTGTATACGAACAACGGTCTGCGCGGTGTCTGTGGCGTTAAGTCTCGTGCAGATCGCAACGCTTTCTTGTGTTGTCCGCGCCTTAATCAGTGTCCAGGCACTGTCACTCTCGTTATCCCATTCAAAGCCTTGTCGTTGCCCCCCCCCCTTCCCCCTCGCTCTCTCAACACTGCACGATGCAAGCTTAATTGCGAGAATATCTCTTCCTTCGTACACCGTCCTCCACGACGCTCATTATTAAGTTTTCTTCTCACGTCCATGCATATATTAATTTGCTACACAATCGCGATATTTTCCTTGTTAATAATATAATTTCTCGCTCTCCTTCAATAGTTCTACGCACTTTCCTATGTATATCCGTCTCTCATTTTTTCCCCACCAGAATTATCATCCCGCACGCACTCTAACTAATTTGATGTATAAGCCGCGGAGAAGCAAGCGAAACAACATTGATATTTTGCCTTTAAAGCAATCGTGCACTTACTATAATCCTGCAAGAAGTCATTCCGCCATTTTGTTTTGCTCTTTCGTCTGTTCGCCTTTCTTTCCTGTTCAGTTCGCCTCCTCACGTACGCGCTAATTCATTTCTCATACGCCGCGAACGCTGCTGCGCTAAAGGCTCGCTGCCATTTTTTTGTCCCCACGCTTTTCTCCCTGTATTCCCCATTCAAGGCGTTTCTGATCTGTGCCTAGCAATTCATTAGGAGAGCTTTAGAAGCAGCGGACGCAAGCGGCTTACTCGTATACTCAACCCACTTCCCTTCGTTCTGCGCATGCGCAAAACCTAAACTCTTCTCAGTTTTCTTGTTCCTATATTCTTTTAGTACCCAGGGCAAATAGCGTCCGCTGACTTTAGCTCAACAGCTCCTAAACTTCCCTGTCTGCTGCACGCGCGCGCGTACGCCCGCGTATTGTAACACGCGCAGCCGGGCGATTCATTAGCGGCGGTTCTCCTCTCCTCACTTTCTCAACGCCAATGGGGCCGTTCGGTGACACGCGCGCCATCAATTTGACCGATGCCGTCCGCGCGGCAACGCCGGCCGTTCGGTCCAATTTCGAAGATGCGGCCGTTCGGACGCCGCAGGCGAGCTGGATGACCGCGGGCAGCGGTGGGGGAGACCGACCAGCAGCGCCGGATACGGAGGCGCGCGTGCGCGTATACGTGGGCGGCGTTTCTTTTTTTTCTTTCTTGTTCTTTTCAACAAGATACACGAGACAGCGATAAATAAACCGGTCCAGCCTGGCCGCCAGTGGACTCTGCGGCTGCGCGGCGCGGCCCGCCGCGTCATCAATAAACACTCGCCAGGCCAGCGAGATGCGCGCGCCAGCGACGCGTCTCGGTCATAACGCGCGCGGGACGCGCGTGTTGCGCAAGCATTGCGTGCACGTTGTTTGCGTGGCCCGTAACTCGGCCGCACCCGGTTGCTCCGTTAATAAAGCAGACCCCTCTGCGTACGAGATACTTCACGAGGACCTTTCTCCGAAGGCGTTCGTTAAATATTGTCCCAAATTCGCGTAACTGGTATCCGCGACGAGAAGAGAATGATAAATTAATGGAGAAGGGAGAGGGAGTCAACAAAAACAGCGTATCCGGTTTGCTACCCTGTACTCTGTGACGGAGAAGGCTGCGAGGGCTAATCTCAGTACAAAGTGTACGTGTCGTTGAGAACGGGCCGAGCAACTAAAGCTAGCATGAACGGCGCCTGTCTGCCGGTCAGTACGAGGGCGAAACCGCGAACAAGTGGATCGCGGCATCTCCTGCTCTATTAACACTCGATAATTCGTGACGAGCCATGACTAATGAAAGGATGACGTGTTTCACGCTGTTATGACGCATGCTAATACGATCTGGCCCTCAGCGTCACCAGGGATTTCCGGTTGTCCGTGCAGACCGCAAAATCGAAGCCGTGGTTTTGAAAGCTGCTGATCGCGTCTATCGCCTCGCGTGCGGCTTCCATCTCTAACTTGTATCTGGGTTCGAGGTACGGCCTTTAGCGACTGTGGTGGTGGCGGTACTGTGGCAGGCCGCCGCGTGCAAAGAATGCCTGCGCTGCGAGTCGCGCAAACTGTGCCATAACCCTGCCCAACAAATCCTATGCTCTTCAAGCTGTATAGAGTCATCCCTTCTGAAAGTAAATGCTTAATCCATTAATTAAACACATGCCCATTTGGCCCTGTACACTTACTTTTCGCCCTTGCATTACAGACCTCCGCCTAAATAAATAAATAAATAAATAAATAAATAAATAAATAAATAAATAAATAAATAAATACTCACTTGGGCTAAGCACCTTGAATATGTAGTAGCTAATGCTAACCGCAAGCTTTATTTTTTAAGTAGGGCTTTGAAGCTTTCTACTCCCACTGTACGCCTATACTCGCATATAAAGCTGTAATTCTGCCAATGCTAGACTATGCATGTGTAATTTGGGACCCCTTTACTAAAACTGGCACTAACAAGATATAAATGGTGCAAAGAAAGCAGCTCGTTTCATTTATAACAGCTTCGGGCGCACTTCAGTGACAGACCTCTTAACAAAAGCAAACCTGCCACCATTAATGCAAAAGAAATCGTGTATCATGACTAAAATTGCTTTTTCAACTTATTAACGGTCATTATAAGACAGGTCTCACGGGAATAATTACTTCTTCATCTGGTTATGCTACTAGGCAGCGACATAGCCGAACGATAACCCCATTTAGTACATGTAATAATTGTTTTAAGTATTCCTTATTTCCCCAAACAGTGGTTGAATGTAATCATCTAACCAATGATCAAGTTTTAATCTCATCACTTTCGGCGTTTGTTTCAAGTATTGAGTAACAATCTGTTATCTTGCTGTGCCACAGCTATGTTCAAGCTCTGTTGACCTGATTTGTATTGTTTTCGTTGCCTATGCTATAGTGTCCTTTACATATGTATTGTTTCCCACCCTGCTAAAATCCCCAATGGAGATTGCAGAATAGATAAAAAAAATAAATAAATAAATACTCGATTGAAGCGTTCAATCTTCCTGTCCATGGAAAAGGTTTTCGTCCTGAACTAATAAGAACATCTTTAGCGTTCTGCGCTGGCATGTCCGCTGCGTGAACGCACAAAGCCCGGAGCACACTCTTCCTCTGCCGCTACACAGTTCCACTGCACGGCAAGCCAACACTAGCGATGAAACAAATAACAAGCCGCCGACTCAATCCACACACTGCTGCGAAACTCTTGCGAACGCAACAATAAGGGAGAACATGCGCCGGTTTCCGGAAGTTTCTTTCAGTGGCCCAACGAAGAGGCCGAGCGCAAAAGCAAAGTCGACAAGACTTCTCTCAGCGCGGTGCGGGCTTCCAGTCTCACTGAGGCGTGTATAGCGCGGAGCTGCTGCGATAACGCACCCGCCCTGTGCCGCCTCCATAGCTGAGGTTCGGTTCGTTGGTTATGTGCACATGTCGTGCCTTGCGTCGCCTGGCGAGTTTTACGAGCCCCCTGGAGCACAGCTCGCCGCCGGCAGCTCGGCCCCGGCCTCGGGCTCTTTCCCCGAGTTCCTCGGCCAGCGGCTTTCGCTTCACAGAACTCCGCAGCAGCCAAGAATGCGCGCTGTTCCTCAATGTTCCCAATTTTGCGGCACTCAAGCGAGACAGAGAGAGAAGGTTGTTAAGAAACGGTATAACGCAATACTAAACAAATCGAGACCGGCAAGGTATAAAAACTATATTTTCGTTCATACGGCCGAAAAACGTTATAATAGCGGAATAAGATAGCGGGCGAAGTTTCCTTTCTTGAGCCTCGTGCGGACACCTCGGCGCCAGTGCGTTATAGTGCGACGCCGCGAATTCCGAGGTACGCGCGCGCACGCACACACACACACACACACACACACACACACACACACACACACACACACACACACACACACACACACACACACACACACACACACACACACACACACACACACACGCACGCACGCACACACGCACGCACGCACGCACGCACACACACACGCACACACACACGCACACACACGCACACGCGCACACGCACACGCGCACACGCACACACACACGCACACACACACGCACACGCACACGCGCACACGCGCACACACACACACACACACGCACACACACACGCACACGTGCACGCGCACACTTTCGTGGTTACTGCTTTACTACACATGTATACTTGTTGTTCTGCGCCTCTCGTGTTCATTAGGCGTGCGGCTGTGTTGTTTGCGTGCGCGGCGGTGTGATTTAATAATGTGCTCACGCAAGAGTTAGCACGCCGCTCACTACCAGCTAAGGCGTCCTACGTCCACACGCACGCACGCGTGATTTTGGTGCTCGCCAGAGGCTTAGCTCGACGCTCGCCTCTGTTGTGTGCGCTGGTGTGTTGTCGAGGAAGACGAGTGTGGGAGACACCGGATATTACAAATGACTGCGAAGAGGAGCCGAGTAACGCGAAGAAGGGAGAAAAATGAAAAGAAGACGAAAGAAAAAAAAAACGCGATTGTTTTGAATTCGACTCGCGGAGCACTGCACGGCCAGAAGTGAGGAGCAACTTGACAGCCGAGAGATAGCCGAGTGCAAGCAGCCGTAGCTGTAAACCTTCAAGCGACGAAAACGGGCAAGTCAGCGGTCCGCATCGTGTCCAGGTTCACGTCCTGCAGCTTATGACCGTTCCTGCTTTTAACCTTAGCCTTTATGTCTGTCACGGCTCGTTGCCAATCGCATCCAGTGAGACGAATGCGGCTGCTGTCCTCGCATGCGTGAGCGCACCTTCGAAGTTGTAAGGACTTGGCAACAGCTGAATTCAGCCGTGAAACCTATACGCGCTGGCTTTACCTATACGCTCGCTTTGTTCAGTTTTCTTTTTTTCTACGTATGGAAAATTAGTTCTGCGGAAATCCGCAAATAGAGGAAGTTTCATGAAAGAGAAATATTGTTACCCACCCGAAGTGGCACGAGGTCGTACTAATCGACAACTCGAAGCGCAGGGACAGTGAATATGACAAAACTTATCCTCAATTCTCAGCTCGATACTCTCAACTCGTCTAATCCTCCTCCTCTTCCTCGCGCTTACGTCTCTTCACTTCTGCATCTTCGCCGTTTCTTCCTTCATGATGTCACACTTCGTCTCCGCAAATTTTCTCTAAAATACATGTAACGGAACTGACGTCACCCACCTAACGTCGTATAAGTCACCCCTCTCCTTTATCTGAGCACGTTCTTACTTCGAGGGGTCCTGAAAAGGCCGATCGGCAACTTCTTCATTAACTTGTCTCGAATGCATGCAGACCCAATGACTACATCTTGTAAAGCGAAGCTTTCCCAGCCTCTTTCCTTTACTCGCTCCTTACATAGAAACATTTGAGCCATTGTGTTACATTTGCCCAAACATTGCACCGCACTTGCGTTACAAGCGTTACATGTGCTTAAACTATCATTGCGTCCGAATTACATCGCACAAAATTTTACGTCAATGGCGCTACGCTTGCATAACGTTTGCTTTAACATTTACGCGAACATAAAATAAAGCTTGTAAACTTATCACCGAATCTCATATATGCCCTAGCTGTAGGACACTCCGCTCTTTTTTCGGCCACGACGACTTTGAACACGGCCACGAGATGAAGATCTGTGAGAACTGCGCAAGCCATTGATGAGAACGGTTTCGGTGCAAGCCACTGAACCCGACTGTCGTTCACCCAAGAGTTTCACGCTCATCTCGGCCGGATGACATTATTTCCTTTCATGAAGTTCCACCCGTGTAGCGGATTTCGCGCGAAACTGATTCAGCATACTCCAGGCATACAGTAAAAATAAATTCCCCTACGCGGCGCCTTTCATAGCCAGATTTTTGCTTTGGGACGTAAAATGTCATAATTTAAACGCAGAGTGTCTCGCAAGTGCAGGAGAGAAGACAGCAAGAAGAAAGGAACGAGTGCCGGCGCCGCTCACGAGAGCGCGGGAAGTGGCGTCGGCAAAATCCCTAAACGTACAACGACATCCGGCAGCGAACATCGCCTCACGGCCGACCGTCCTCCACAACTTGAAGCACCGCCTTCGCCCATTACGAATAGCAGGTCGTGCTGGGCTTCGACGGGTTCGTCGGCAAAGCCAGCGCAACGATCGCGCGGCAGCGCTTTTTTTTTATATATATATATTTTTTTGAACGCCGCGGTGCCTGCGTGGCCGTGCACTCTTTCAAGCTGTCATCCGCACTCCCCTCCGGGCTATACATGGCACAACGCCGACGCTTCCGTTAATCGGGGGACCCTCTCACTCTCTGCGCATGCGCCGTACCGCGGGGCCTGTACGCGCTGTGTGCCGCGAGAAGCCGTCCATGCTTGCCGCGCGACACCATCAATTGACGAGTCCCGGAAAATGAGCGCATGTCGGAACCAGGCGAGCGCATGACGTGTAAGTAAGAACACGTCCGCGCATATATACCGTTCGCATAATGACGCATACAGACGAGAGCCAGCCGGCTTCGCTCTTTTGCGTTCTCCGAACTGTACGGTCACTGTATAGAACAGAACGAAGGGTCTGACTGCGAGCCCGTTAGCGGCGCCGACATTGGAGAAACCAACCGCAGTTTACTTGGAATGGAAGAAGTGGCATTTCGCATGAATAGAGCAACATTACTTCGTCAGAGTACCAAACGACCGTGATATATATATATATATATATATATATATATATATATATATATATATATGTGTGTGTGTGTGTGTGTGTGTGTGTGTGTGTGTGTGTGTGTGTGTGTGTGTGTGTGTGTGTGTGTTTAGAGGTTTGATACCTCTAAACGCAAACTTCGGCGCGGGAACCTTTTCGAAGCCCGTAGTTTCGTTTTCGATAATTCTGGAGCCAGCTGTCGTCTGTGGATAGTCAACAAGCCAGTTATTAATAAAAAAAATTATTATACTAATTCGACTCTAAGCCAAGTAACATTTCCTTAATTTTTCGTTACAGATGTACTACTCTCCATGGCTAGAAATAAGGGGGATAAAGTAATTTTCCTTGATGTGGAACTGTGTTTGGGTATTACAAGGATATATACATACAAAGTCCATTGATTCGTTCTTTGAAAGGAGTAGTGGGAAAGTAGACGGTATTGACTGACACGCACATACGCACATAGTAGATGGCCGCAACTTTCGTTTTCAGGCGGTGAGATGTAGTGCCGTGCTCAAAGCTACGCATATCAAAGACTGGGGATTAACTTCTGGATCGAAGCTATAGATTATGTGTGTCATATAGTGTGTTGTGCGACGGATCGATTTCTGCGCCATGGGGCTCTCTAACTTGCACCTAAATAATAAAAAAAAATAAAACACGACGTTTTGGACTCGACTCACACCGGAATGCGGCCGGCATAGCAAAGGAAGAAAAAAAAAAGACAGAAATGCGGAACACGCGATCACTGTGTTGAGCGGAAGAACGTCGCAGCCAGTGAGCTATATAATATATACACTGCGCCAGACGCAAATCGATAGATTAGATTAGTTGTTTTACTCTTACGTGTCTCTTCAATTTGAGGCTTACATATATACTAAACACAGTATACTTAACAGGCGCGGGCACGCCGCGCACATATACGAGAATAAAGTCTGACAGCCGCCCTATTACGCGTATAAGGGAATCGATACATATATAGCTGCCGCGCGATGCCCCGTCGGCCGTCAGGGGGAAATGGACCGCGTAAATGTCTTTCGGAAACGCGGTTAGCCGCCACACGAATGAACTTGGAACTGCGCCGTTACCCGCGGCCTTCCGACGCGAAAAGAAACGACCAGCCTGTATAAGTATAATGGGCGCACGTACAAGTCTGTCGGGAGTTTCGAGTTTGGGATGGCGACACGTCGGCATGCAGACGCTGCGCGCAAGCATGAATACGAACGGCTAATTGTCGAGGATGCGTGTGGTGGCGGAGAAGCACGTAAGACTAGAGCGCACGAGCAAGGAAATGCCGTACGTGGACTCCAGCATCTCGCTAAAGAAAATTTAAAGAATAAACGAAAGGCGCGTACAAGCATACATACGACTGCACCGAGGAAAAGTACCGCCGGCCCCCGTTCGTAAACCACTCGGGGGTTGTCCGAAAACGGGTGAGGGGAGTCGTGCCCTCTCCGCCGTGGTGCGTGAAAGGCGCGCGCGCTCTCGATTCGCACACAGGGAAGCGCTGCCCGAACCGGCGCCCCTCAGAAATAGTAGCGCGGAACGCAAGCCGCGCCAGCCAGGCTTTCGTGAATGGAAACACAGAACTGCGATGAAAGAACCGCAGAATCAACAGCCGCGTATTTTAGAGACGGCGCGCGGAAAAACGAGAGACGTATATATATATAGTGCAAAACAACGCTTCCTCCTCCTTGCTTACCCTCCACCTCTCTCTCTCTCTCTCTGCCACTGCGAAGTCCGCAGCACCGACTCAAGCCGACGTTTCGTCCCACCAACTCACTCGAACAACGGAGCATCGCTATGCTAGCCCATCATAACACCCTCGTGCTTTAGCGCAACGGCGCTCACAGACTCGCATTCGTCCGTACCGTTAGTCTGGCCAAGACGCGAGCCACGTGGCCTCGGCTAGCGTGGCAAACAAGCGGCAGAGCGAAATTAAACAGGCAAGGGTCACCGACGACCCCGAAACGGCTCTTGTCCGGCTACGTGACGAGCGTTCCTCAATTGTGCCTGCCCGCAGATACGCAGAGGGTCATAAAATCGGGCCGCGTTAATGTAGCGCTTTAAGGTAGAGGGGAGACGCTCGCTGGTGCAAACACTGCGTTGGGCGCGACGAAGAGACACTTCTGACGTTGCCGAAAGCCAGGGAACTTAATAAGACATGTTGAAATCAATTTTCAGTACGCGCTCGCCTGTTCTGGCAAGTGATCGCCAACCCGAAGCATCCCAGCTTCCAATACAACAACAACAACAACAACAACAACAACAACAACAACAACAACAACAACAACAACAACAACAACAACAACAACAACAACAATAATAATAATAATAATAATAATAATAATAATAAACAACTCTTCATCTTCGTCCTTCTCGGTCAACAACTACTACTCTCGTCGGTAACGCGTGAGCGATGCGGCCCACAACGTCCAGCATTTTCTTCTCCCTCCTTCTTCAGCCATCCCGCCCGCCACGCCGTAGGAGACTTGTGGGGGCCCGAAATATTTCCCTCACGAGTTCAGCGCCGGCAAAAATAGAAAGAAAGAAAGAAAAAAAAGAAATCTCCCTCTTAGAGTTTACCCTCTGCGTATACCTCCCTCGCCTCCTCCCACGGAGGTATACCAACTTCGCCGAGGAGAGTAGGGGAGCAGGTCACGGGTGCCGTTTCTCTCCGAGCGTCGTAAAAGCTCGCAGTGGCCCAAGTACCCGCGAATGACGTAGCGCTCGGCCGCTCCGAGGGGGCAATCGAGCACTCACGCCGTGCAAAACAACTCGCCCCTTCCCTCCGCTGCTGCTGACGAAAAGCACGGCCACTCGGGTTCCACGCCTCTGGTGCGCGCTCCTACCTCGACCGGCTTTCCGAAAACCTTCGTCTCTTCTTCGGTTTTCCCACTCCGTACCCATTTACACCTCGAGAACCACGCTGGTCTTATTTACTTTTTTGCTGTCTGCTTCTGCTTGCGGATTCCTTAAAACCAAATAAAAAGAAGGGGAGGGGAGGGATTCTTTCAGCTGCAATTCCTCATGATTTTGTTTTTATAGCGAATATTTCTATGCCTACCTTATTTGCAAACAGGCTTATATTAAGAAAGCTTAAAGTCTCAAGAGACCCGCCGTGGTTGCTCAGTGGCTATGGTGTTGGGCTGCTGAGCACGAGGTCGCGGGATCGAATCCCGGCCACGGCGGCCGCATTTCGATGGGGGCGAAATGCGAAAACACCCGTGTGCTTAGATTTAGGTGCACGTTAAAGAACCCCAGGTGGTCAAAATTTCCGGAGTCCTCCACTACGGCGTGCCTCATAATCAGAAAGTGGTTTTGGCACGTAAAACCTCAAATATTATTATTATTAAAGTCTCAAGAGAACGAGGCAAGGAGTACACAATTAAACCGGGGCGGGGAGAGGGACGTTCACTTTTTCTTGGTTTTCAATTGCCAGGACTACGCCAGTTTCGTCAACCCCTGATGACAATAGTCAAGAGGGAAGGACAATTGTTTATAACAAATGCGTTTCAACAACATCGTACAGACGTACGTGCGCAGAAAAATGGAAATCTATCTATCTATCTATCTATCTATCTATCTGTCTGTCTGTCTGTACGTGCGTGCGCGCGTGCGTGTGTGTGTCTGTTGTATACGCAGGCAGAGGTGGCAGAGGTATTCTGCACTCTTTCAGACAACAATACTACTCCTTGGGTTGCGCAGTGAGATAGATACATTGCGTACACCAGCTCAAGCGGACGCGCAAAGAGAGGACACTTAAGTCTTTTCTTTTTCTTACTTTAGTTGTTTAGCCTCAACCGCCAGTTCCACGTTCTAAGCGTATGCGATCGGCATCCGCTTGGTCGACCACGCGCCGTTATTATCCTCGGAAAGCTGTCCCTTTCCCAGATGGCAAAACACACCGTTATGCACGTGCTGGCTGCACAGGCTTTAGCGTTCCCCGTTGGAATACTACCGGTGCCACTGGTAATAATAATAATATATGGGGTTTTACGTGCCAAAACCACTTTCTGATTATGAGGCACGCCGTAGTGAGGGACTCCGGAAATTTTGACCACCTGGGGTTCTTTAACGTGCACCTAAATCTAAGTACACGGGTGTTTTCGCATTTCGCCCCCATCGAAATGCGGCCGCCGTGGCCGGGATTCGATCCCGCGACCTCGTGCTCAGCAGCCTAACACCATAGCCACTGAGCAACCACGGCGGGTAGGTGCCACTGGTACAAGGAACGAGCAGGAGGCTTTCCTTCAAAACGGCTGGATCGTAAGGCGGCACTTCAAGCTACACAAATGGATGCTCTGGTGTTCGCCTGGTACTCGTTCAGGAGATAGGTAACCCGGCTCGGCTCACTTTCAATGATATTTATTTATTTATTTATTTATTTATTTATTTATTTACGCGGTTCGTGATCGCTGGATTGCGCATGCATAGACGAGCCACTGGTGACGCAATGGATTTGACGGGGCAGTAATTGCTTGTGTTGCTGTTTGTCCGCCTCACCTGTCCATACAGCCGCTGTACACAGTGAAATACAATTTCTTTCCCGCCGTTTTGTCTTGCTACTACAGTTAACGCTGCTACTGTTAAATCATTTTATCTAAAACGTGAACTAAGAAACATATCTAAATTTTCTCTTAACACACACTCAACGCCCCCTTGCAATGAGCAAACAGATCGCTCGCTCACTCACTCACTCACTGACTCACTCACTCACTCACTCACTCACCCACTCACTCACTCACTCACTCACTCACTCACTCACTCACTCACTCACTCACTCACTCGCTCACTCACTCACTCACTCACTCACTCACTCACTCACTCACTCACTCACTCACTCACTCACTCACTAAACTCCTCTTCTCGTTACTGGACGCTCTCATACCTAACCTGCCGTCACATCACTACACGTACACGTGCGAGGCGGGTGTGCCACATTCGATGTGCGAAGGTGTTCCTAAGGCACGTAATAACGACGGCGCCTGTTACGAAACGCCGCCGACAGGCGAGGTTGCGCAGGGCACAGAACCGCGAGCCATTTTCGTGGACGAGATCGGAGCAACAGATGCTTTTGAGTGTTCGATGTAATGGGAGAGGAGGCTCTCCGGGAGTTAGACGACGTTATAAAGGCAGATACCGAGTTACGCACTCTCGTAAAAAAAGGTTTTTTGACGCATGTTCGATGGGAAAATATCGTTCGCACCTTGAACATCAAAGCTGCTCCTCGTACTCGCTTGCGTTTCATGCCGGCTTTAATAACGCTGCCCTTGGCGCTCATCGTGCGGCAATTAGCTATCTGCACGCTTCGCATTTCTTGCACCGCGTTTGCATTTACGTTGCGGTATGGCCGTTGGCCGAATAACCAAAGGCCGTTCGCAGTGCCACAGTTCCTTAAGGAAGAAGATTGCGAGACTTTGAAGAGAGACCGAGGTAATTTATTTTGCACGGCGAAAAGAGGGAGCGGCCGTTCGGCCCGAATTAGACGAAGCTCGAACAGGCAGGCGCACCAATGCACGGAGGAGTGAGGACAAAGGTGCACGAAACAAAACAAGAAGAAAAAAAGGAAATCGAAATACAGAAGAAAATAAAGCCCTGATAAGCGCACTGACGTAGTCGGGGTCAGCCCCGATTTTGTTTCGCAGGAGGAATGTTCCGCGATGCAGCGAGACCGCGTTTTTAGTCAGCCAAGGAGGGAGGGCTCCCTGACGGCAATTTGTTCTTCTTCTTTCGGCTTTTACGAGTCGATATAGGCGCCGTTATCGCGATGTCGGCGCTTCGATCAGCAACAAGTTTTCGGGCCTCGCTTGCCTTGAGTTCTTTTCGGGCTCATTTTTCACCTCTTACGCGTTTCCGCCGCCAGTGGTTGCAGCGGTGGTCCACTGTCCTCGATCACGGCACACGGTGCCGCTTCGAGCGCAGCAGCCTTGACTTCTGGCTGTGCATGCTGCTCCCTCGCTCTTTATTTGCCGTTATCATTTTGTCCGCGCAGAATAACGCGACCAGTGCCAGTGGTACGTGCAGGCATCTCTCTATAGGGTAGATGGATACAAGCTCCCGACGCTCGTCACCGAGGTTCGTGGACCATTTCATAGAGTGACGTTTGGGAATAAACACATGAAATCAGCAGATAACGAGACCAAGAAAAACACAGAGGAAGTTAGATGCAGTTATTTTTTATTTTTAGTTCAAGTGTATAAATTATAATTTCAGCGGAAATAAAAGTGGCCGAAGAAACAACTTTCCGCCGGTGGAAGCCGAACCCAGAACCTTCGCATTACGCGTGGGACGCGGGTATTTATTTATTTATTTATTTATTTATTTATTTATTTATTCGTGCGCGCGCGTGTGTGTGTGTGTGTGTGTGTGTGTGTGTGTGTGTGTGTGTGTGTGTGTGTGTGTGTGTGTGTGTGTGTGTGTGTGTGTGTGTGTGTGTGTGTGTGTGTGTGTGTGTGTGTGTGTGTGTGTGTGTGTGTGTGTGTGTGTGTGTGTGTGTGTGTGTGTGTGTGTGTGTGTGTGTGTGTGTGTGTGTGTGTGTGTGTGTGTGTGTGTGTGTGTGTGTGTGTGTGTGTGTGTGTGTGTGTTGCATTCGCTGGCAGAGGTATTCTGCACTCTTTCAGACAACAATACAACTCCTTGGGTTGCGCAGTGAAATAGATACATTGCGTACACCTGCTCAAACGGACGCGCAAAGAGAGGACACTTTAGTCTTTTCTTTTTCTTATCTTAGTTGTTTAGCCTAAACCGCGCCACTCAGGCCATCGTGCGGATGTGCAACTTTACCAATGGCGTCACGTAGTACATGAACTTAAGGAGCAGGCAGCTGACCAAGAAACCCTCGTATGCTACCCGCCGGATTCGAGAACCTCGCTATGAGATTCGAGACCTCTAGGACCGAGACCTTCGCTTGTTTTTTTCGTCTACTTTCATTTCCCTTTAACTTATCATTTCTACACTTCAATTAAAGAAAGTGCGAATAACGTCCCCTGCACCATTGGGTTTCATTATCTGTTGGCTTCACATGGTCGTGATTCTATCTCTCTAACGACTTTGTTTGTGAAGTCAAATCGTTGGTTAACGATGTTATTAATTTTCGACAGAATCATTTTCTTTACTCTATCCCATCCCGCTGTTACACGAGCATCGCGAAGCCATACCATGATGTAACAATGAAGTCGTTTGATGGTAACGTAACGTTATATTGCCGGTATATCTGCGAGTGTGTGTGTGTGCAGAGGGCATTTCGCTGGATCAATGGGGGTGACGCGAGCTCTGCGCAGCGCAAGAAATCTGCAAGTACGATTGATGTCTGGGTGGCTGACGCACCGAGCTGCTCCCACCGTTGCTGCAAATCCTAGCCTTTGTTGAAGAATCCAATCAATCAGCTTGCTCGGATGGTGACGCAACCAAATCACTGGTCACATGTACCTTCTCCAGCTCGTCGATCGAAGAATTATCCAAGCGTGAGTGTACGTTAATAGCACAGTGCCGCAGCAGAATCTCATGCATACTTACGGATCAAGAGCAGTATATGTCATAACTACCGCATCCATCTGTGCGGTGCTCTTCCCAAAGAACATGCGCCGTTATTTTTTTGTTTCGCATAACCTGCCAGCCTCTGTAAGAACTCTATAAAAAGTACACATGAAGGTATATTGACGATTATTGCTAATAATTTGGTTAATTTCCGTACACTTAAGTACAGTGAGCATCACTGTAGAACGTAATACTGCAGTCCGAGCATAAAGCGCCAGAACGAATCAAAGTAATGACAGGATCGCAGGCCAAGTAATTAACAGTGACGTAATCATCTGATGGCGGACACGTGCCCCGAAAAAAAAGGACAAAGAAAGAAGAAAGAATTCGACAGCGTACCTTCACAGACCAGCTGCTAGCAAAGCTGTCGGTGAGAGCTGCGCAGTTGGACCATGCACGAAGTGGAGAATGCGCGTGCACGGTCGCGGCGAAGAGACAAATTTGCCGCAGCCGCAAACCGCAGCCGTGGTGGCCTCGTCGTTGGATGCGGGAGGTCGTGGGCTCAAAAGCACGCGGCCGCCGGTTACACACCGGTTGTAGGAACGGGCACAGACGTCCCCCAGCTCGGCTTTTTTTTTTTCAGCGATGAATCGCTCTGCGAAAGGAGTCCGCGCGCCATGCGAATCCCGTCGAACCCCGTGGGCACCAGCGAACCCTGGTGAAGGAGGCTTGGGCCGCTCGCACGGCGACAATTTACCACGTGGCGCCCCGAATGCACCTATTGAGGTGGAGAGACGCCTTGGGGTTGGGGACGAACACTCCTTTCCAAGCGTAGAGATCCCGTAATGGCCGAGCAGCGAGCGCGCTTGCAGCTATTTTGCCGGCATAGGTGCCCGGCGGCAGCACTATGCAAAGCATGCAAAAAGGAGATATGCACACTTGAACGTCTGCTCTGGGACTGTGGGTCGCTCGGCCCTGGCATTTCCCGGAATCGGTTTTTAGGAATGATCAGATATCCAGATCATATCCCTCAAATCCTGGCTGTCCAGTACGCCCGTGATAGGGCTAGGAGGCTTGACCTCCCGGTCCCAACATGGGACTAGCCAGGCAGGTGGCAACACCTTGTACAGGACGAGAATAAAGTTTTTTCCTCCTCTTCCTCCTCCTCCTCGCCTCCCATAGCCGCGGCGAGTGTTCTTCAACAGGGTCGTCTGTGGTTGGACAAGAGGCGCCCAAGGACAACTCGGGAAATCTCTGTTGGGCCCCTTTTCGAAATGTGAACCTCAGAAGAAGGCAGCAAGCACCAGGCCTGGGAACATCTATACCCATTAGAAAAAAAACAGTGGGTTTCCGGTGGAGCGGCCCGCTTAGTGCTTAATTATCACTACTTGCAGGACCAAATAAAGTTTTCCTTCCTTCCTTCCTTCCTTCCTTCCTTCCGGTGGCACCGAGATTTGAACTCCCGCATACGAGGCGGATGCTCTACCGCTAGGCCACCGGCTGCGGTAGAGCCAAAATACGCGTCTTCGAGTTACGTGCGAAGGCGAGGGGCTAACCATTCGTACTATGTGCGAATAGTAGTAACTTTTGAGACCAAATCAAATACGAATCAAATAGTGTCAGAAGCGAATTAAATCGAATCTCGAATACTTTTCGGATAAGGGACAGCCATTTTCACCAATAATATAAAACGATGTTCGCATCCAAGTATATTACCAATGTTAGCAAGCTTCTATCATTACATTGCACATAGTAGTATTGTGTAATAGAAGTACAAATGGAGCTTTAGGAACAAGCAATAACCAGTTAGTTTGCGTACTCGGGGCTCTTCGCCAAGTGCGAAGGGTAGAAATGTAAAGGGAAAAAAAATTTGACTCTACGAGTGGCGTATATACGGCGCGCTCCGGCGAACGTAACTTCTCGTGTTTCATATCTATGGAAGTCTTGCTCCAATTTTTCCGCTTGATCGCGCACGGCTGAAGATTCAACACATTCGGAAACTATTGGAAACATTCGCACTTCCAAATGGTGATCACTCGAATTCGAAGACCGCGAATACAACTCGACAATATTTGATTCCTTATTCGAAAGTCTCGAATATTCTCGCGCCCCCACGCGTTTTCCTGTATCTTCCGCAGATGAGTCGCCTGCAGCGGATCCGCTCTGGTGTGAACAACGGTCGAGGCAGCGAAGTGCGCGCGCCCGTCGGTCGGACTGACGGGCCACGCGCGCCGAATGTTCTTTTTCATTTTTTTTTTTTGTTTCCCCCGCTGACGTCAGGTCAGCAGCACGGCGAGCGAGGTCGCCACCACACTCAGCGACTCTGAAACAGCAACAACACACTCATAACTCTTGATGAAGAAAGCCCGAAAAGCGGCACACGTGCCTCTCTCTCTCTCTCTCTCTCTCTCTCTCTCTCTCTCTCTCTCTCTCTCTCTCTCTCTCTCTCTCTCTCTCTCTCTCTCTCTCCCTCTCCACACACACACACACGCACAAACAAACACACACACACACACACATATATATATATATATATATATATATATATATATATATATATATATATATATATATATATATATATATATATATATATATATATATATATATATATATATATATATTGTAACGTTCCGTGCCGGCCACAATATGAAATATGAAATGCTTCGTAAGCGTTCTTTTTTTTTTAGTCGCCTGCATATACGTAAAGCTGTGGAAGTTAAGCGCGCGGCCATAATTACGTAAACAGCGCCGTTCAACGTGTGACAAACTTGTTTTGGCGGTGAAATGCCTAAGGCGCGCCACGCACAAGCAGCGGAAGTGCGGCGTAGATTGTTTACTTTTTTTTCAGTTTAACGTAGATTTTTTTTTTCTTTCGTTTTGATTCCGCCTAGTTCTGTCGACCTTTCCTGCATTAACGTTCGGCGCACTCGCGGAAACACGTGTGGTTATTCCATTTCCTTTCTTCGTACTTTCTTTCATACATTTATTTGATCCGCTTCATTTTCCACGCGAAAGCAATCTGCTCGCGAAGGGGAGCAAGATTGGGAGCGAATCCACGAACTCCGCAAGCGGAGGCTGTGGGTTCGGCGCCGACCGGCGACACGCTATCTTTTCGTCCACTTTTAGTTCCCTATTTTTTTTTAAATTTTCCACATTTCAATTTCAATTACCCACAGCTGATTTCCAAAGAGATGGTTCATCGGATTGAGGGAACTGCCACGACGTATTGCTCTCCATACTTATGCTCCTCTGAGACTAAGCATTCCGCGATGAAGGAGATTTTCTTCTCACACTAGGGATATAACATGAAATTGAAAACGACAATCCAAACTTCGCGTTGCGAACGTTCAAGCGCACTCGTAAATATTGCGCGTTTAAACATTGAATACACTCAGATCTTTTTGTTTCTGCGAGCGTTTGCTCCGTATTCCTTACGTACGTGTCCAAATGGTGCACAAAATATTATTTGCCGGCCGTCCTGAATTATACACTGACAATATTTTCAGAAGAAGAAACCTCTAAACTCTGCTGGCTGTTTGAAGCAGGCTTTTTAATTAAGCCCTTGGGTTTCCTTAATTATGGGGTTTAGCCTTTCCGAGCGGCACCGTCGTAGTGGAGCTCTCCGGACTGATGTCAGCATCAGAGGATCCATGACGTGCACGCAAAACACGGGCACACGATCGTTCTTGCATTCCGATGACGATAATGATTTATCGGCATGCACATTGAAAGAGGCCAGTGACAAACAGTCGCCTAGCCTGCTTGAGTTAATCCGGTATGCTAGACATGCTTTTCATTCTAGCATTTCTTTTATACAGCTTATTAACCTTTCTTTGTCTTCCTCAAGTCTTGTCTGTCTGAATTGAATCGAATGGTGAGGTTTTACGTGCCAAGCCGCGATTTGATTGTGAGTCACGCCATGCAGTGGGGGACTCTGGATTAATCTTGACCACCAGGGAATATTTGACGTTCCCCCAGTGCACGGGACACGTACGGGCGTTTTTGCATTTCGCCCCCCGTCGAAATGCGGCCGTCGCGGCCGGGATTCGTTACCGCGACCTCCGTCGTAGCAGCGCAACACCACAGCCGCTAAGCCGCCTCGGCGGGTACCTCTTCATCCAACTTGCACCACTACCTGTGCCCGTGACCTCGTGCTCAGCTAGAAAGACGTCATAGCCACTCAGCAACCGAGACGGCCGGGTAGCACTGCTCTTGCAAAAGTTAACGAAAATCTTAAAATTTCCAAAAAAGATGAAGCGTACACTGGATCGGCAAATTACACCACGGACGTCAGTCGTAATGCTGGTGGAACATCGGCAAGCAAGAAAATATGCAACAGCAAAGGACAGGTAATTTGCCTCAGCTCGTAAATGGAGTAGCAAGGGAGCTCGTGCTTCCAGCCTCTCCGCAGTTGATCCCCTAGCTAAATCTATCCCAAAGGGGCGGGTGGCGAAGCCAGTGTGACACTACCGCACTAGCTGTTCGTGGCGTCACAGATTTTGACGGTGTCTGCTCGGGGCGTGGTTAATAGTTTATCGATTACGACAAGCATATTACACCGCACTCGCAACGAACCGAGCACACAGAGAATTTCTACAGCTACTTTCGAATAAAAAGCAGTTCAATCTTGCGAATATACCTTGCAATTCGTGTCGTCACACTAAAGTACTGGGGCTGTTATTAGAGCTCCAAATATAAAGAAGGGAAAAATAGCCTTTCAATTTCTCTGAAGTCAACCAACTTCTTTCCCGCCAAATAAACGAAAACATAGTCACGAAAGACTATTTCGCCAAACTAAGCTAGTTCAGCGCTGCTATCGGCGACCATATAACGTCTCGCAAAGCCTGGTACGTCTGATGGAGGACACGTGAGAGCTGATTTATCATTATCTATTCTCAGAGATAAAGAGTTGACCCGACGCCCCCGATACACCTCAACTGACGCATAGAAGGGTCTTCCGGGAAAAGCCTGCCGCGGTATCGATGTGCGTGCATGCTTCCAGATAGGTCACGTTATCATCACGATGTCGAACAGAAGAGCAAGAGCGCTTACACCTCAGGCATCCCTTGTGTCCTCCTTTGATATGCTGGTCAGGCATGCCAAGCCTGTTGCCATAGCTGTAGCCTCTCCAGATATTATTAAACTTTCTCTGTCTTCCTTGTATCAACGGTATAGTGCAACATTTGCGGAAGTAAACAAGGCAGTGCATACTAAGGACGGCAGCCGAGCACGAACTTTCGGGACAGACATCCCCGCTCGACACCTCGTAAATTACAATGCGCATTGGTTCAATCCTTTTGAAAATTAACTGGGAAGCGATTATACGTAAAATAATCATCCAAGACATGAAGTCGGATGCACGCGTAACTGCCGTCAGGTTTCGTGAAAATTGACACTAATTTCATCTGGACCATAGTGTCGTGCCACATGACGACGAAAAACAGTCACGAAACGCGTTTTGAGTACTGCAAGTTGACATGAAAACACGGGATGTATAGTATCAATGTGCCAACGTAGCCCACGATACTATAACCAATCCCTTTCTATGTTTGTGCTTTGGAAAAACAGTTATTACGTTAAGAAACACGAACAGACGGTCACTTCTCTACGTAAACGGAGTTGCTTACTTTAATCATGTCACCGTGGCATTTATTTTTTTAAGTCTTTCGCGTTCGTAACATATCAGTTGGTGATAAAAAACCGATCTGAAAAATCCGATTGCATGGTTGAGTCGCAGTCTTCTGATCTGAGGAGAATATAGAAACCCCGATAACTACCTCGGTCTAGTCGCGCAGACGATCGCGCACCGCGAAGAGAGAGGAAGCGAATCGCGAAGGACACCCGGCTCTCATAAACTTTCACACCACTACTGCCGATTTCAGACGAAGAAAACGAGACGAAAACTGCAAGGCCATTCCGCAAGCTCTGCGCCAGCGTTCTGCGCGTATACCCGCGAAGACGCTGCAGCCTTCTTTTCGCTCATGCAAAACAGCACCGCTTCGCTCCGAGACCAAATGCGCGCGGCTTCGGGCCCCCTAAGACGGAAGAAGTTCCGGGCGGATGCCCAAGAGAGATACCGGATACTTTATTTTCGTATATCTGCCTTCAAAGCGTGCAGAGTTGGAAGCGAAAGCAGCGCGGATGGCGGTGGTGGTGGGTGGATTAAGATGGCCGGCGCACTAAATCAACAGAAACAAGCACCGACCCGGAAGCGCCGCCACGTTCGCCGAAGGATGGGGAACGATCCGCGACGTCGCGTAGGGGCCACACGTGAAGGTCGGAGATGAAGGACGTCTTCGGTACTCGCGCGCGCGCGACACGGGAATACTTAAAACGTCGCCATCCGCAGCCGCCTCAAGGTGGGCCGAGGCGCGAAGGCGACGATGCCGCCACGGTATATAAACGCCTGCCAGGCCCTTCGTAACGAAATAATAAATAACCGGTATACGCGCGCGCTCTTCCTTGCGAGGAGCGCGCTGGCAAAGAGCGGGCCGCGTTGTCGCTTCTCCGGCTGCGCTTATTACTTCTCCACTGTTTCTTCGCTTATTTGAGCGCGCCCGGAGATTTTTAGTTTGCGCACCCGGAAACCAGGCGAGGAGAGAAGAAGAGAGGCTCGACTCGCAGACAGGCAGGGGCGCACGTGCAACTTCCGCGAGTGCAGTACGTGCGCGCGTCGTCGTCGACGCTACGCGGCGAGAGCGCAGCTGTCGCGTGTCGGAGAAAAAGGGAAGCCAGTTAACGTGTCACCTCGGTAATCGTGGCGTCCCGTCGGCGGTGCCAGAGAACAGCTATATAAGCATGCAGTGAGCAGGGAGCAACGTCCTCGACTGGCTGATAGGAGGACCTCGTGCCCATAGCGCTCGCACTATATATATATATATATCTATAGCCGGAAAGTCCACGAGATATATCTCGGGGTAATAAGGGGCTAATGAATGTGTCGCAAGCGCCCCTCGCAAACAACATCCGTACCTCTGGCATGTATGGGGATTCTATAGACGCGACGAAACTACTTCTAACGCTTTCACTGTTGTAAACACGATCGAATACACCCGCTTTGATTGCATGTTTATGCATTCGTGCAATTTATTCGAATGGACTGACACTGCCGAAGGTACATATATGTGTGACTGTGGAGAATTATAACGCTCGCGGCAACATTCCAAGCGGCCGTAGTGTGTGACCACGATTCTCGCGTGCACGATCGAGACACCTGCGTTATCGAGTTACGAGGTCACCTGACGGCTCTGTCCGTCAACGAGTCAAAATTCGCTTAGAAGAGCTTGTTGTTGGCGACTTGGTGTGTATTAGCGAACACTTTTACAACTGCGCGAACAAACGACCACAGAGAGAGGACAGGCGCAGTGAGCACACAATGCTGCGCCTGTCCTTGTGTGCTTGCTCTGTGGTCGTTTGTTTGCGAAGATATAAAACTGTAAGTCAAAATTCGCTTCACGGGCGGCCCGTTGCGGAGATGTCGGCGGTTTCGAATAACATCACGTTACTTCTCTACGAGTCAATCCTAGATATGGCTTCATGACCGTCGCAGCCAGTCACATATATATGGCAGGATGTCGAAATTTCTTATTGGCTCCAATTATTGGCTCAGAACAGTGTAGGAGTGTTGCATGCCGCAGGCGGACCTATAGCCATGCAAAAGTTGCCGGCAATCACTGCAAGTGCCGTAGGGTTTCAAGCCCGTCACACTACACCTGGCAAGAGAAGAAACCATGGTTCATGGAAAGCATGCAGAAACATGGGAAAGCAGCGAAACGACCGGAATGAGACACCGGCTTGAACACGGGCGCAAAAAAAGCACAGTCTGGACAAGGTCGGTAACGGCATAGAGCGTGGCGCGATAAACACGACGAAGACAGGGAATGAGGTTGTTCGTGCTGGAGGCGGGAAGAGAAACACAAAGTCTGGATTCTGGCACTGCGTACCGACGCAGTGCGTATACGCGACGGTCTGCCTAAAACAGTGCGCGTGCCCCGTGCGGGAAGGAAGGGCGGCGAGTGCACGCGTATACGGCGACGTCGGGCGCGCGCCTTTCGCTCGCTCCCAGTGACGTGTACGCAGCCAATGCAGGCCAGCGGGAAGCTGTTTTTTGGGTCAGCCGTGAAAGTGTCTGACCCAGACCCGCCGCAGCCAGAGTTACACGGCCGAAAAGAGCGGCGTGCCCAATTATTTGCTCCGAGCTTCTTTCTCTCTGCGTGTAACGTGACCAGGTCGTGCCGACACCGGATTCCTCCTCCACATTTGAGTGCATTCCGTATAAGACGTATACGCTTAACAAATAAATTACGGGGTTTTACGTGCAAAAACCACGACCTTTATTATGGGGCACGCCGTATAGTGGGAGATTCCGGTATTTGGACCACTTGGGGTTCTTTAACGTGCGTCCAAATCTAAGTGCACGGGTGTTCTCACATTTCGCCCCCGTCGAAATGCGGCCGCCGTGGCCGAAGACGTATATCTTGTGCAAGCACACACGGTGAACCAACACACGAAGATGCATTGCTGGAAGGAACTATATGCATGAATATTTGCACTTCTATTTTTATGTTTATGCCGATGTACTTAAAGAATCGCGTGGAGCATATATTATATCACACTTCGGCCTGTTGAACGCGATTACCCGAAGGCGCTAATTGCACGACAAATCGCAATTTCCTGGTGCCTAATTAAAAGTATACCCCATATTGAACTTTTTGAATTTATTCACATCAAGGCCTACGTAATTGCGAAGCTGAAGCCGAACAACGTTGAAGTCACGTTTGCTTAGCAGAAACCCTAAGACTACAGCTCCACTTTCAGGAAGGCCGCTCCCAGTATTAACACGTGTACTTGTTTATGTTTCTTGGTTGACCGCGTTTCACCGTCTCACAAATGTTATTGCCAAGCGTAGGACGCACCTGCATGTACCGGAAGTTTCTCGAGTGTTATCGATGGTTCCATCCGCTGTCCGTTGTCATCGAACCTTGTGTAAACTGATTGAATACATGCGCGACGCGAATTGTGTAGAACTTTCTGGATGACACGCGGGCACCAGCGATATAATCTGGAACCTCAGATGACCCACGTATAAAAGCTGACGCGCTTGACCGACAGATCAGATTTTCGACGTTCGCCGACCGTGTTCGCCGCTATCGTTGCAATTTGAATGTAGCTTGTGTTTTGGCCACAGGTTCGCCCAATAAAGGAGTTAGTTTCGCCATTCGCAGTTTTGCTACTGTGTTCTTGACCGTCACTACCACGCGACGGTATGTTCTAAAGAATGCATTCCGGTGAATATAATCCCGGTCTGCCAGATGGACGCTTTGGGAAAACTACTAGCTGGAAGGATAGGATAGGAATAAACTTTATTTGTCCAACGGTTATTGCTGTTGGTGCCCGGGGCTAGGCTGCCAGGGGTCCATCACCCAAAGAAAACCTTCCGAGAAATGCGATTGTATTTCGTTGCGTGCTTACCCCGTTTCTTTCTGTCTCCTGCCTGTCTTTCTGTGTTCTTCATATTCCGGCGAGTTGTTTCCGATCCTCATGAAGGGCTTAACGTTATCAATATCATAATCGCGCCATTTTCACTTCGTTAATTGTAAATAGCTTCGTTTCCGTATGCTTTGATCCATTTATATGTACTATCGCACTCAGTATCAGCCACAACGCGAAAGTGCGCGGCAAAGCAGTCGCGCTTTGTAGCTCATATACCGAGCTTTGTAGCTCATACCGAGCGCGATATTAGAGTTGCGTAATGTGTGCTCGCGTGGAGCACAATTACAGCGCCGGGTTCCCGTGCTCGGTGTCCTCGCCTCGAAACGTTGTCTGAGGCATTGCATCTTTCAAGCTAGCCAGAGCGGCAACCGGTTCCGTCACAAGACCTGTCCCAGGGGCCAGTGGGGCTATAGTACACGAAAGTATATGCAGCCCGGTACGAACAAGATTGGGACGCTCTATCGCCAGAGCAAGAATTTAACTCGTATACGTAACGTCCCTCGTGGACTATGCAAAGTGCACAGCCTAAACAGTTAATCGTCATCGTGATCGAAGCACAGAATCACGGTGACCAAGGCGGAGTTCAGCAAACGGCTCCTCCGTGGCGCGCACTCGCTGCCTCTGACCGCGCTTATCGACGGCAGGCCGCGTGACAGCTCGGCCAGCCTGACGGCACTCGTCTCCCTGCTGCTGCCGTCCTGTGCGATGCAACGCGCGGCCGTGGTTTCGCGTTCCCTTTCTTCTCACAGATGCTAATCTTCTCACCGACGCCGGCACCACCGCTTGGAGCGCGCGTGGCTGTCGTCGTTCCACGAGTGGCGCCGCCACGTGGATCTCGGAGCGGGAGAATGGATCAGCCTCGAGTAGCGGCCAAAAATTCAATAGACAAAAAAAAAAAACCGGCACGGCGTGGGCAGCACGGCTTTTGGGCGCCTCCGTCTCCGCTACACGTGCATATGCTTTTCAAAGAATGCGTTGGCGGAGATTCGCTTCGCACGTGCTGTGCCGACGGCGTGCACGTACATTGCGTAATGCAACTCTCAGCTGCGGACCATAAAGCTGTTCGGCTTAAAATCACGCCGTGTGCACCTCTTGGGATATTTGTTTGTTTGTTTGTCTGTATTTATTTATTTATTTATTTGGGGGATGTTCGAAATTACGAAAAGGAATCAAATGGTCACTCCTATTTAATGTGCACTTCATTCGGGAATCCACAGCTCGAAGATGCCGAATAGCCGTTTCGTTGTAATCCATACTGGAGTCTCCATGACGATGGGTGTGAAGAGGGCTGTTCCGAATGATTCTGCTGCAGGGGCAACAGTTGCAGAACGAACGCACGGGGCAGCTAACTTCTTCCCAATAATTTTCAGTCATTTAATAAGAATGACTCGCTTTTAGGCATCCTCTACACGAATTTTCCCGATTTATTATTTAGCCAATTTCGCTATGGTGAGACTTGCCAAACGTGAAACAATGTGCGGTGCCGTTGTAGAACGTATCTCACTTTTCTTCTTATTTCAGAGAACACAACAATGCACCGCATGCGGTGACATATATGCTGCCAATTCCCTTGTATCAATAGAGTCATTTTCGTGGCGACCTAGGTAACAGAAAGTAGTTGCTACTCGTTTGCAATCTCCTCAATCGCCCGGAAAGCTAACTGTGAACGGCGTTATCTAGCTGTATATGTCAATGACTAATTTTATTTTATTTTATTTTGGCGAGACAAGCACCTCGCTAATTTTATATTTCAGGTAGCTTCACAAATGCGAAAATATTCGATATTTGATTCGATATTCCGTGGTCGTTCTTCACAAATATTCGTAATCGATTCAGAAATTTCAGTATTCGAACACCTATAACTTAATTTTAACATTATTATTATAATTATGATATCAAACAAAGGCGACTTTTGCCACTTGCATAAGAAACGCTTGGATCAACCTCCCCTGCT
The DNA here is from genome assembly GCF_050947875.1 of Dermacentor variabilis. NCBI lineage: Eukaryota > Metazoa > Arthropoda > Arachnida > Ixodida > Ixodidae > Dermacentor > Dermacentor variabilis. The sequence goes on from NC_134569.1 coordinate 30,802,196, forward strand.
CTTCGGCGACGTTATTCAATGGTCACGGTCGCTCACACGCGCACACACGCACGCTGTAACTGAATGTCCCCGCGGAAGGCATAAACAGAGTAAACTCTGCATACTCTTCGGTTGCTCTATACTTAATAAGTACATCGAGTTAAGTGAAGCGCGGGAGCAGGCAAATCGGCTAGCTGCTCTATTAGTAGGCGAGCCTGCACAGTCGATCCCGCGGTGCCAGTGAAGCCCGGTCCACCACCTGACCTCGCTGTCTGCGCGACCCTCTTAATTGCATCGTGCAACGAACGCTCTGGCGTCTGGGATCCAATTAGGGAGGCGCGCGCCTTTGCGCCTGGCGCCCGTCACGCGCGCAAGTTGCACATATACGCGCCGCGTCATCGGGCTAACTCTGTTTGGATTGACATCCGCGAGCCCTCAGCCTCGCGCTTCGCACCGGCCCGCGAAGGACCCCTCCTCCTCGAGGATAAGCAGAACCCGCGCTGTCTGTAGTGGGACAGAAGGCTCAGAGGTCAGAGGCCGAAGTGAGCAGAGCTTCGGCGACCCGATCGATATTTGGGTTCAGTGCGATCGCCACGTTGTGCCTGGAAGGGTGGCAGTTAGGGGATAGCTATAGCAAGAGAGCAAGCGCAAATGAAAACAGGCAGACCATGGACAAGGGCTTGGACGAGCCTTGTACCTGGCAGGAGGCACTGAAGCAGAAAATTAAATTATGTATTCGTATAGACAAGTTTCGCGTTTGTAAACAGGGAACCTATGACGTCGATGGCGCGCAGCCGCACTCGGCAGAATAAAAGATGACGCACTTTGCCCCCACCCCTCACCCCCCACCGCTGTCAAAAGTGGTGGGGGGGGGGAGGCAAAGTATGCCATTTACCACCTCCCTTTTTAAAGCGGGCACTGGTACTTTCGGCTGCAAGCTGGAAAGCCCATTAAAACTACAGTTGAAGTTAAATTTTTTTTAGTACAGTGACCACATAAGTAAAGCTTTTCTTTACTACGCATACCCCTACTTGGACAAGGACGACTGTCTTTTGTGCCTTCCCGGGACGCCCTGTAGCGGACAACGCGCGGGATTCGCCGTGCATGCTGGCGTTGCGGATAACGCCTGGCGCTGCGCAGTTCCTGCCCTAACAAACTGTCAACTTGCACAACTTGCATCATGTCCAGTTTTTTTCGGACCGCTATATCCGTATTACAAAACACAATTAGCTTGTTACATTTCATGTGCGGGTGAGGGGGAGGTCCGTATAAAGTATTATAATCAGCCGCGCCCAACTATACTGGTGTGTCTTACGGAATTAATTCGTTGCATTATCAAATGCTGGAAGTACTTAATATCTGTCCGTTTCAGCATTGCCGTCGCCTTATCACCATCAGAAATCTAATCACACCTCTTACATATATAACTGTCGAATTGCATTGTGTAAATCGACTTATCGCAGATATGCTCGTGAAAATGACCTTGGTCGGACTCTCCGCACAGCCATTTCAATACCGATAGAACACTGACTCTTCTTTTTTTTCGTTTTTTCTAAAAATATGTCACTTCTGACTGACGATTTCATTTCAGGCTGTTTCTAAATAAGAGCTACATAATCACTTGTTTCCTGGCAAGACTAAACACAGCAGATAGTTCGTATTTTGAAAAATTGAGGGTCGCTTTTTGGTGATGTGTACCGAAAATTTGCATTGTGTAGGTCGCTTATGTACACTGAAAACAGTAATGACTGGCCCAGTTTTTATGCATTATACACGGCATTTGGTTATTTGTTTTCCCCAGGTATCCTCGGTAAAATATCCGGTGCATGGTGTTTATATATTTACTCGACGTACGAAACAATGTTCTGAGTGACGAGCGATATATGTTTACTCTGTGTAGGTTCATTACAGCCTTTGCGTAAAGCTAGTTACTCATTGAAGCGTTTCAGGGTGTCATACTGCCGCTAATCTAGATCTTTCCTAGACTCCTCAGACAACGCACGAGATACGGACGTGAAATTCTGTGAAAATAGAAAAATGTTAAGCGCAATGCGTTGCAAAATTTTCACTTTCCTGCTTTAAATGCAAGTGTTGTAGATAATTACTAAACCCTGTTTTTTTTTCTTTTCATGTATGTTCGTGAAATACCTTCAGTCACGAATTAGGATCGACTGTCGATAAATGTGCGAAAGTTACGTAATTTTATCCGAAGATGCTGGAGACTCCATATAGAAAACTAGTCAAGGTGGGAGAATGACGCTGCGCGTTTTATAGTGACCCATCATAATTACACAGTAACTAAATTTTCATTTATTGTACAGTCATTCATGCTGCGTTCGTCCATTAACTATGTTGAATCACCCGTTCGAATTACGTGCACAGGTTAATTATTGGGCACAAGCATTACAACAACGGAAGAAATAATATTTCACGATTACAACCAAAATGCCTCATTTCAACCATCCCGTCAAAGACGGTAGTGCCTTCATGAAAGCGGTGGTGTGAAGCGACACATTTCACTCAGAAGTGAAAGGGGTGTACGTTAAGAAAGCAAAATGTTCAATTTACTCAAAGCTTAATGTTCATTGTCTATTCATTGCAACCACTGCACAGTAATGGCAAAAATAAGACACGCTCACAAACGTGTACGCCGTCACTGAAGGGGATATTAGAAGATTCGTAGTCTGTTTCTCCGGTGTCTTCGGTGAGCTAAACAAAGCATCTTGTTCATATCTAGTGAAAAATAGTGGCATAGTATGGATAAGATGTACGCAAAGTTAGAAATGGGTGGCTTAAATGCGCATATTCCAGCAGAATACGTATGCAAGTGGTCCGTAGCGTTATTAGTGTGTTTTACGAGCGGTGTAAGACTTGGACTGGCTGCGCTGGTATAATTACAACAACTGAGGTCAAATTTTGCGAACATACGGAGAACAATACGCCAAGTTTATGTGTTATGGCAAATACATGTTGATCAATTACAGCGTTAAAAAATTGCAAGCAAGCGTTCGAAAGTATTGCGCTATTGCGTATTAGCTAGGTTTCCCAGTGTTCCGAGAGAACTGTGCGTTTCAGATATCTTATACTTTGAAGGAATAGGCAGCATTTTAAGTGCAATGTGTGACGTAGTTTTAACCCTTCTGGATTATTTAGAAGCGTTACGAAGAAGTATTGAACCCTCATCATTTTTTCGTTTTTAGTTTTTCATGCGTGATATATTAGTTTCGCCTGGTCTCTTCATTTAAATAAAGGAAAACATATTATAGGGTTTTTGCGTGCCGAAACCACGATCTGATTATGAGGCACTCCGTAGTGGGGGACACCGGAAATTGTGACCACCTGGGGCTCTTTAACGCGCACCTAAGTATCACATTTGTAGTAAATTGCGCATGTAAGCTATCCGGAGCTTTATGAATGTGTTTTGCGAACAAATAATTTATCCCTTTGCCCTGTAAGAACTGCGAACTCAATAGATATCAAATCTAGAAGAAATAAAGGGGGGGGGGGGCGTTATAGAGCAATAAAGCATTGTCGCAGGGCTGGGATGGCGAGTCAATCCCTTTCTCTTATATTGCAAGTAGTTTATGTTGATCATACGTCGTTGCGCATAACTTCAACAATACTATTACCTAAACTAGCGATACATTTATGTTGTAGACTTAAACAATAAATATAATTCTTTGTTGAATTATTCAGATTCTTTGTAACAAATGTGTATTCTTTCTGTGTGCTGTTCTGCTGCTACTGCGCGGGATCCAGGACCACTGTGGGGCACTCATTGCCCTTTGTCCCTGTATCATTTCGAGGTTTTATATAGTTGCAAGAGATAAATGGAAATTCAGAAAATTTAGATCATTTTTCGGGCCACCATGGGTGACTGATAAATATGTCCCGGTCTGTTAAACATAAATATAACAGAAGAATTTCCTCTAGAAATAGGTGGCACGCGACTGAGTGATACTTGTTGGGGGGCTAGTTGGTGCATGTTTCCAGAAGAGGGTTGTAGCGCCAAAAATGACAACGCATAGCATAGCAACCCGTCTCGCTTGCTATGTGTTGTCTTTTTCGGCGCTACAACCCTCTTGTGGCACGCCACTGCCACGAGCAGAGCGTGGTTGGACGAACCGGACGAACCACGATATAAGCAGGCGTCATCATTCACGATGTCATGATGGTCTCTCTATCGGAAGTTGTAAGCATGTTCCCCTTGGACACTCAAACTGCCGCAGCGCCTCCTGACCCGCGCTGCTCTCCGGAACAACTAGCCCAACTTACTCGATTGCGATCTGCTACGTGTTAATCGCGCCCTTTCAGGGCAGTCTTTACAGGACGCTTGCCAGGAAAATACGCTGCTAATGAAATTTCAAATTAATAAAGACGGCACATCCATCACGCTGGTTGGAATCGATGTTAAGCGAATCTTTCTTGAAACGTCTCGAGTAATCGATGTGCAAAGTGCCACGCGATGCGCGCAGGTTTATTTGATTTCCAACAATAGCGCAAGGAACTCTTCGTGTTCCTGTCCAATCGCAGAAGTCTTGTGTCCTTTGGCTTTTTGGTAATGCGCACGTTGTTGTTATTATCCGTGTGATCCACGACAACACATCCAGTGAACCGAGTGGACGTCACAGGTGTTCGCAATGAACAGCGGCGCACGCCGAGTGACCCAAATTCGCGTGCAATGGTTCATTGAAGAGCGGCACCAAACGAGTGTCACATAATAGTCCAAGCATAGTTGCCAATTTAACGGCTAAATTTAGCGCTTTTTCTTCTTTTTCTTTTCTGCCTAATGGGAAAATTTGTTCTCCTGTGGGCGGCGGGATATTAGCGCTGTTCTCGTAATTGTGTTTCTTTTTATTTGATGGACAAAAGCAAGATATCTTTCTTTACAAATTCGTGCTTCACGTGTCCCAATCATGCAGCCTATTCAGGTCCTTTTGCAAGTGAGAGGGAATATCATCACCGTCCACAGACAGCGTGCTTCGCATTTCTCCCACCTTAACTGTGCGGGCCGGTGTCCGAGGTAACGATTAAATGCTGCTTCAGTTAAACGGTATCGTTCGCAAGATCGGCATGATGGAGGTCTATATACGGCGCTAGCGATGGCACAAACAACTCAGCCACGCCAGCGAACAAATACACACAGGACGCGCGACCACGTCAAGATGAAAGTGACATTTTTTTTTTCTGTAATTTTATTCTCTACCCGGTAGTTCAACTTGCTTTCTGGCCAGTGATTGTAGCTCACGGAAGAATCTTCTTTTAGTTTCGTTTCGCAATACATTTCCACACTTCACATAATATTGCTAATTTATATATTTTCATCCTTTATGGACAAAAATAAGCACATTCTTCTGTGCGGTGCATCGTTTCTTTCTTTTTTAACGGTACCTTACGTTTACGCAATAAAACATTTTGAGCGTGATTCTGATTGTTGTCTGAATTTAGCGAGCTTTCAGCGTATTTTCGGTGCTCGTATCGCGGGTTTTAATTTTTTTTTTTTTTGGGGGGGGGGGGGGTCTTGACTAGCGGTTTGTATATGTTTAGTTGATCCCACTGGATCCAAGTTGATCCGGCGCTTCGTTTCGACCCCGGTTCCCTCAGCACGGCAACCCAGCGTTCCGCCCATTAAGACAACGGAACACCCAGCGACCCTAGTTGGCGGGAGAACAGTTAGAGACACAGGCAGGCAGCCAGATATATAGACAGAGGAAAGTGCGTGAAGTATCCTAAGAATGCCAATCACATCATTAATTGGTACATATATACTGTACCTACGAGGATATATTATGTATGTTAAAGAAAGTTGTGAGTCTGGAAGCTGCGAAACCGCCGCGTTTCCGCGACGTCGTCAACTGCCAAGAAGGGCAATTCGACGGGCGCCATCCCGTCGCGCCAGAGTGAGACCATAGATGGTGAGACCCTTGGACAGGCGGCGCGTCGTCATCTTGAGCCAAGGCTGCTGGAGCGGCTTCCCCTAGGGCGACTCTCTCTCTCTCTCTCTCTCTCTCTCTCTCTCTCTCTCTCTCTCTCTCTCTCTCTCGGCCATTCCGTTGCCCGGTGCCCATCGGCGACCACCACGTTTTTGGGCACGGAAATAAACCGTTGTTTTCTTTGAAAGAAATAATAATAATAATAATAATAATAATAATAATAATAATAATAATAATAATAATAATAATAATAATAATAATAATTGTAATGACGAAGACAGCACAAACGTTACTGCGGCCGCATGGCTTCAGAAGTGAGGAAGACAAAGACCAAAGGGCCGGTGTCGCTGCTAAATTTGCTCGCGCTGTCGTTTGGCTGGAACTGCTCGGCTGCTCTCCGCGCTGGAGCCGCTAAGCGTCAATAAACCTCGTAGCATTTGGTGGAGATGCGGGGTACGCTGACGCCTCGCCCTGGAACTCCGGAGCCGCACTCTGCCCGCCGCTACCGCCAAGACCACGCCAGACGACGGCGGTGAGCGACCCACTTCAACTGCATGGGCCTGCGGTGCCGTTCGTCAACGATACCTGCTACGAAAATGCTACGAGAATCAACGAGAATGCTAGGAGTTTTATTGACGGCCAGCGGGTCCAGGGCGCAGAACGCAGCCCAGCAGTTCCAGCCAAACGAAAGCGCGAGCAAGAGCAGCGACACCGACCCTTTGGTCTTTGTCTCCTTCACTTCAGGAGCCATGCGGCCACAGTAATGTTTGTGCTATCTTCGTCATTTAATAATAATAATAATAATAATAATAATAATAATAATAATAATAATAATAATAATAATAATAATAATAATAATAATAATAATAATAATAATAATAATAATATGTTTAAGACGGGAACAGTCGTGAGGCCTTCGTTCTGACGCACTATCGTAACGCTCCGGTAGCGCGCATGAAAAATGATCATGGCCCATGTGACACGTAATGCATAGGCAAACAAAAGAAAACAAGGAATACAGTAATATAAACAGCCGCAGTATAAAAGCTCACATACGCGAGACCGCAGGCATTCAAAACTGCATGGCGGACGCACACTGCAAGACTAAGAACATCAATACAATGTTGCGCACCTGTAAACACATGTTTACGGGTTGGTGTAATTTAAACTCGATACTTTGCAGCTTCAGCGAAAAGGATAAGGGGATTTCCTAGACAACAACACCAACAGACAACGACGACAATAACAACACGTGACCTGTCTTCTTTTGCCGGGCTCTTTTCACGTCCTTGAAGCAGCGGTGTGATAAGATCGCGCTGGTCTTCTCATTTTCCTCGTCGAAACGTGTGTTTTCATAGCTCGGGGAGGTAATTCCCGTGCCTTGGCAGTGGAACTACCCATCCTCCCGTTCTCTCTCTCTCTCTTTGTTTCTTTTAAATGTTTCCCTTTCTTTTTTCCTGACCGCTTAGGCAGAACTAACAGTAATACCATTGACGATCACGAGGCTGAAGAACAATCCAGGTTAATATCGCCTTCTGGTCACAAAATTCGCCCTTGCATGTTTGCCCGTGAAACCGTTCGTGCTTTGACGTAACAATTGTCTCAAAATCCGACGGTCGTTTTCAGCTGCGCAATGCGAACCCGTTTTGCGACCTACAGCTGTGCAGAATGATGTATCGCGCATTGTCCAAGAGAATCGAGTCTGCACATTCTGTTTTCAAAGACCCAGTAGCCAATCGGCATACATAACCCTGGCCTGTCCGCGGCTGGTTACGAAATTCCGTGCGACCACTATTCTCGATGGAAATATTGTCGTTCTTGTAATGTTACTTCTAGAAAAAAAAATTCTGGAGGGCGTTTCGGTGTGTCCGTTCGTACGTCTGTCTGTCTGTCTGTCTGCTTAGTTTCTATTTTTATTTTTTTAATTTTCATTAAATTTTATTGTCCAAAACAATCTCTATGTCTGTCTGTCTTTCGCTTTTCTTTTTCTTCTTTCTTTCTTGAGATCGAACTTTAGTAAGACGCCACTAGACAGCTGTACACTGTCACAGCGTGCGCCAGTGCCAGCTACCAAACATTCCTCCGCCGTCTGTTAGATGGGTGGCGCGTGGGAAGTTTCAAGCTTTTCAAATTGAGAGCAGGAGGTTGGTGAAATGACAAATGATTCCGCGAGACATTTCGGAGTGAAGCTAAACTTAGGCTGCACGTTCGCGCCGGCCGCCATGCGAGCTTCTACTGGAGAGCACGCATTGTAAAACGGGAGACGCCGGAATCTATTCGAAAAAAGCCAAACGCCACACGGAACGGCGCCGACGGTGTCCATCGTGCATCAGCGGTCGCATTCTTCGGTGAACGCTGTTTGCGAAGTTACTCCGCGCCGTAAATTCAAGAGGAGCTGTTTGTTTGTGCTCGCTCTGGACTTCTCGACGCCACACCACCCCACTTGTATTGTTTTTCTTTCTTTTTCGTTCTCTTATCTCTTTTCCTCTCTCTCTTCTTCAAGTGGCAGTGAAAACCCGCTGCCTTGGTCTGGTCTCCGGCCAACAAAAACAAACAACCTGCCGACGAAAGGCAAGTCAGTCGACTGGCACGTTCCCTATAGAAACGGCGAAGATATCGGCCGCCAGAGAAGTGGCTACCCTGCGCGGTGACCGGGGATAGCTGCTGCACCGAATTCGACACGATTAAGGTGACAGCTACACATGGTATGCGTTTGTCGCGTATTCATCGATGCCTGGGCCGAAAGCTCAGCATTGACAGTTGAAGCGATAACATATGTGCGAGACACGTCTATATAAGTACCGAGCTATCGATAATCCGTCTCGAGAAGTGGTGAAGAAGTGCAGCATTTTTTCGGGAATCTTATTTCAGCTAGCGCGTTCATGCCGTTCGAGCAACTTCGCAATGCGCGCTGGAAAATGAAACCAAGCTAAAGAAGGGAAAGGACGCCCAGGAGGAGGATCGCGGAGCGCGAGGTTTAAATTTCGATACAGCACACGGCAGAATGTTAAACCATCCTCCGCGCGCAAATCGAGGCTCCAATCGAAAGCCGCGTCATGTGGCGGGCAATACGTCGCAGATTGCTTACGACCGTACACCGGACAACACCGGCGTGCCACAAACAATGCAGACATTCGACACTCGATACATCGCTGAAAGTATGACGCACGGACGCGTGTGGCATCCTAGAAATGACGCATATATAGGGCGCACTTACCGGAGCCAAAAAGTGTCTGTCCCTGGAAGAAATACTCCATCTCGGCGTTGTAGTGCTCGGTGTAGGCACCCAGCCGGTTGCCCGTGCTACGCGACTCGGTCCAATGCACCTTTGCTAGTCCGCGCATGAACACGCGCACCGCCTTCAGCCGCATGTCACCCTTGAGTTCGAGCACGCACTTGCCGCGCACCGCCTGTCCGGGGTGGTACACGCTGCGGTATCCGTCCAGCACGATGTCGAACGCTTTCAGCTTGCCCATGGTGGCTCGGCAGCCTCGTGGACTTTACGTCGTCGCGTCGTCGCCTCTCGCGGACCATCGGAGAGAGCTCACCGCCGCCGGAGGAGTCAGCCCGCGCCGGGCTCGCGGCCGCTTCGCTCGCCAAGCGCGTGCTGCGACGCCCGCGGACGCCGGCGGCCCGCGACGGTCACCGAACGCATCGCGCACACTGCTCGGTGGTCGACGCCGATATAACACCCCTGCTGGCTCCGCTGCTCGCTTTTGCGCGGCGTCGACAACGTTGCTTCTCCGATCGAAGCCACTCGGAGGAGGCAGAGGAGGTATCGACGCCGGAGGAGAGAGCACAGGCAGCAGCAGGCAGGCCTTCTAGCAGGGTAGCAGCAGGCCCCTCGGGAATGCGCTCCCGCTCTCGCGCTGTCCCGTTTAGGTGAGAGTCAGAGCGAGACCAAAGCAGAGAACCGAAACTAACTAGTAGCAGACGGAACAACAGACGCCACACGCGCGCCGGCCAACGTCGGCGGCTGGACGGACCGTTAACAGCGCAAGAAATACGTCGGCGCTATGCTGCTGAATGGACACTCGTGCCTCGAAAACATCTATAGATGATCTAAGGAGCCAGGCACGCGAGGTATGCACTTTTCGGGCCCCCCGCAGCGCGTAGGCGACGCTTTGCATGACAGCTTGGTTGGGGAAGTTCGATTAGGAGCCAAGACGGTGCTGCCATCCAGAGACAAAGCAGAGAGTCTGCACTCTTCCCGACATGCGTCACGCTAAACTTGCTAGAGAATTGATTATTAAGCGCCAGATGGCGCTAGGCGCGCAGTATAGACAGATAGCAGCGGACATCAATGAGCTATGAAAATGATGTGAGATAATTGTTTTAGGAGACATGAGTAGCGCATGTTGAAGATATGGATGGGTACACAGACTCCACAGGTAACATCATGCTGGATATGTGTGAGAGGCATAACCTAGTTGTCTGTAACTTTACTGATAAGTATGACGGGATCATAACATGGGAGGTAGGGGATCGACACTCGACAATAGACTATGCGTTAATGCCACATAGGATGTACGATAGATTAGGAGCCATGATTATAGATGAACAGGGCTCCAGAAGTATAGGTAGCGACCGCAAACGTATCAAGTTGAGTTTTAAGAGGGAAGCTAAAACACGAACGAGGCGTGAGGAACAGCCAGGTGGGATTTTTTACTCGGAAGAGAAGTGGAAATAGCGGCCAAACAAATTGAAGAGGAAATATCAGAGGCAGTGGCGTAGCCACAGGGGTGGCCGGGGTGCCGTGGGCCCCGGGTGCACGGGGCCAGTAGGGGGGAGGGGGGGTGTCATATACGTCGGAAGACACCCGAAAATTGTCGATATCCTCGCCTTCCTCGACTACACTCGGGGGGGGGGGGAAGGGGGTTGACAGAAGCGCTAAGGGCCCCGGGTGCCAGACGACCTAGCTACGCCACTGATCAGAGGTTACTGAAACTGATTGGACTTACCCAAAGTTAATGAGACTATTTGAGCGTGAGCTATGTAAGGTGCGAGTCAGGAGAACACGGCAAGGGATACGAAAACTCAAGAGCTGGTGGGATGAGGTTAAGAAGGCCATAAAGAAACGTCGGGAAGCCTCCAGGGAACACAGGTATTGCAAAAGTAAGGGAGAACCTGAAGCAGAAGTAGAGAGAAAATAGGTAAACTACATAAAATGCAGAAGGGAAGCATCCTATTTGATCAACGAGAAAATCAGCACAAAGGGGTCCCAATGGCTGTCAGAAGTAAACAATAAAAAAGATAAACAGGCAGCTAGGAAATTCTGGCAACATCTGAACTCCTTGGGTAACAGGACAAGTCTAGAGCAGAGGAATATAGTAACAGCTCAAGGTACTCGGTTAGACGGAGAGGAGGCAATGGAGCATATAGGAACCACGATATGGGGGGAAAATTTACAGAACAGAGAAATGGTACATGCAGTATGTCGGAGAGGAATAGCCCGGTCAATACACTGCTTTCGCTTGGACAAAGAGAGTGGGAAAGGGCCGGGAAGAGGGTACCAAGTAGCACATCGGCAGGCCCGGATGGTATTCCAATTATGTTAATAAAGAAATTGGGCCCGAAATCTAAGAAAGCATTAAAGGAGGTGGTGAGCAAAATGCTAATGGATGGTAAAGTACCTGACGAATGGAGGCTAAGTAGGATGAGAATGATATATAAGGGAAAGGGGGACAAAGCTGACATAAATAGCTACCAGCCTATAACAGTGACGTCAGTGGTTTACAGGGTGGTTATGCAGATTATAAAGGACAGACTGCAGGCATGGGTAGAAAACGAGGGGATGCTTGGAGAGCTACAAAATGGGTTCCGGAAGCATAGGAGGCTAGAAGACAATCTGTTCTCACTGACACAGTGCATTGAAATAACTGAAAAGGAATACAGACCCCTATGGCTGGCGTTTTTTGGATATCAAGGGAGCCTATGACAGTGTACTTCAAGAGGGCTTCTGGGGCATTCTGGAAACTTTAGGAGTGCAAGATGGAGTAGAAAATTTCTTAAAAGATATCTATAAATGTAACCGGGTGATTACACAATGGGAAAAGCAGGTTTCGGAACCTGTAATGATGCGGCAGGGGGGGGGGGGGGGGCGCGTAGGCAGGGGTGTCCATTGTCACCTCTGTTGTTTATGCTGTACCTACAAGGATTAGAGGTCAAAATACAGCAAAGCGAACTCGGCTTCAACCTATCGTTTTTCAAACAAGGAAAATTGATTGAACAGTCATTATCAGGGCTGATGTATGCGGATGATATTGTATTAATGGCTGACAATACAGAAGATCTGCAGGAATTGATGGACATATGTGGTACAGAAGGAGACAGGTTAGGCTTGAAGTTCAGCAAAGAAAAATCGGCAGTCATGATTTTTAAGGATAACATTAGCGGCGAGCATAAGATACAGGAGGTCACGCTTGAGATAGTCGATAAGTACAAGTATCTTGGGGTATGGATAAATAATGGAATTAAGTATCTGACAGAGTACGAAAAATATGTAACGACTAAAGGTAACAGAAGTGCAGCGATTACGAAGAGTAGGGCACTGTGGAACTACAATAGGTACGAGGTAGTACGAGGGATATGGAAAGGGGTAATGGTTCCGGGCCTGACTTTTGCCAATGCAGTTCTATGTATGAGAGCAGAGACCCGAGTACAGTTGGAAACTAGGCAACGTGGTGTGGGTAGGCTCGCTCTGGGAGCACATGGCAAGACACCAAATCTTGGGGTGCAGGGAGATCTGGGATGGTTCTTCTTTCGAGGGCAGAGAAGCTAGTAGCAAGATAGCATTTGAGGGGCGATTGAGAAAAACGGGGGGAATGCGGTGGGCTTGGAAGGTTTTCAGTTACTTATACACGAGGCATGTTGACACAAGGTGGAGGAAGCGAACTAGAATATTGTCAAGAAAATACTTGGGCAGCAGTGAGGGGACAGGTAGGGAATCATATCCGTCAAGAAAAAAGTTAAGGAGACAGAGAGGCGTATGTGGAAAATAGAGATGCCAACCAAATCAGCATTAGAGACATACAGGACGTTTAAGCAAGAAATAGCCAAAGAAAATATTTACGATAACCCTAAGGAAAGCTCGTTGTTGTTTGAGGCCAGGACAGGTATACTGCGGACTAAAACGTACCGAGCCAGATACCAGGATATAGACTTGTTGTGCGGGACGTGTGGAGAGGAGGACGAAGCGGCTGAACACTTGATACTTGCTTGTAAACAACTTCACCCTACAGTTGAATGTAACAGGGAACTATTCAAAACTTTGGGTTTTAAAGACAGTGAAAGAAAAATAGACTTTGAACAGGTAGAAATAACTAAACGGAGGCGATCTGATTGGTGGATAATATCAATGCAAGAGTAAAGGAGTGAATACATAGGTATGCATGCATAGAGTACCATTCAAGGCTAGGTGGCGCGCGCCGCCGCCGCCCGATTCGAAGGGTTGAGCCTCATTCATCCATCCATCCATCCATCGGGCTCACGGTTCTTTGTTCTATGGGCTCCCGGTCAAGATTTTGGCGGTAAGGTACGTAATACAACCAATAGGGACCATTAGGAGCCTCTTCCTTCTTATGAGTCTGTTTGATTACCGCATGGAGTTGGCCTCTCTCCTACGGATGAAATACAGCGATGAGTAATGATGAGAGGCAGCCATGGTAGTATCTCTTCCTGCATGACAGCTTTGATTCGACTTTGATTCAAGATGGGGCCTTTAATGGTGTGTTTTTATATTTTACAGAATATTGGGAAAGAAATCTAGGGCATTATCTTTAAGACTAAAACTTAAGGTTTCTTATTTAATTAATTTTATACATCATTAATACCATTTATTAGTGTTGTTGTTGCAGCCATACGCGAAATGTTTTGATTTTTCTGGGGCAAGGTGGGAGGGTGACCAGTTTTCCGGCCCTCCCCCATATATATATATATATATATATATATATATATATATATATATATATATATATATATATATATATATATATATATATATAACCATTAGTGATAGCAAAGTATGAAACAATTACAAAGATTCCACCACCGAGAAACGCCCTTTCTCTCTCTCTTCTTTTCTCACTATTTTTTTGTTTTTGTTTTTACAGCGAAGCTCTTTGGCCCTCGTTGGTCGACATCTTTAGTGTCGCGTCCGTGGGCAAAAATGTGGGCCGATCCCGGAGGTAGTGCGATGCCGGGCCGACCCGCGGTGGAGGTCAGGCAGACTTCCAGTACTCAGAAAAGTGAAGCGGAAAGTGCGTACATTATTAGGAATCACGTGTACAACATACAGTACACACACACAGTACATACATGCAGTACCTGCATAAAGCGCTCCTGATAACAATGCGAAGCACGTAGAGTTCCCGACATACATTTTCCGGCAAACATTACCGTTGCGCAAGCTGGCCGTGGCGACGGCAGTTTGCGACGTGGCCTTTAGTGTATAGAATGAACCAGCCTAGCGACTGTTTTCATTGTTGCTGCAGCACAGCTATAGGTAGGGGACGTATAGTCAGGACTTCAAAGGAGCAGCACGAGTACGAGGAGAGCGGCAAAGGGAAAATGAAAAGGCAATACGACCAGAGGGGGCGTGCTGCCAAAATTTACCATCACTACCACTACTCTCGAGCAATAAAGCATTGCGTACCCCCCTCAGCAGTTGTGGTGGTGGCATTAAACAGCTTCGCTGGACATTCACTTTCGCAGGCCTGGGCCGGGACGACGAGTAATTTTATTTATTTATTTATTTATTTATTTATTTTACTGTGATTCCGAGTATAAGCGCTGCTGAGCATGACTGCTATTGATTCTGATTTCGAGTGAATCCGGCTTGCCCTCATTTCGATTACTGAGGGAATTGTACATATTTATGACTTCTGCATGCGAGTAGCGATATTTCCGTCCCTAATAAATGTACAGGTACAAAAATTTAAATTATAATATAATATGTTCTAAGTATTAATATTTAATTATAATATATAATAATTATAATTATAAAGTATAAAATCTTGATATTTAATAAGTTGGTTGATTAATTAAGACTAATTATCTAATTATGCTGAATGAAAAAAATAATCTTAGTGTCTCCAAGCAACGGCAAACAACATTACCTTGGTTCTGTCCAGCTACGTGGCATTTGCATATTTTTATCTCTTGGTGCATGATAGTTGGGACACCCTGTATATTTACCTATATTTAATCTGTACATGGTGTTCATAGTGGAAATTGAAAGTAAAATGTTGAAGTTAAGCAATACGGACGAGGCAGCCGCCGCTGGTGCTTTAATGCGCTTGTCCTCCTAGTCTCAAGATTTGCAGTAATAAAGCGAAAACATGAATTAACTGACGTGCACGCCAGCGCCAACGATGATGCAGTAAACTTTTAGCCGCAATAGAATTTTTAAATGAAAAGTTAGCGGCAACTCAAAAGAAACCTCAGATAATGTGGGTAACAGAACACTCTGGTAATAATAATTTAAGAGGGGGGGGGTAGGTTTCGGCATCGCCGGGGAAGGGGGAGGGGGAAACTACGGTAGGGGCGTCGTACTTGATAGCCCCGGAGCGTCCGCTGTTCTTGAAGAGCCTTTTCATCGGCGGAAGCAATGATGAGTGCAACAAACATGGACAAAATGTATGGAGTCTCAGCATTTCACTCTTCAAATGTCTGCGGTACAGTTCATTTCACTGCTGAACCCGTTTTACTCATGAAACTTCACTTCCAACTGAAGTGAAACTTGACAATACATAGTTGCAGCGAAGCAAGCATTTTATTTCAGTTCAATAAAGGATTACGTTTTCGCCATTCCACTATAATAGGCGAGGGAGAACGTATAAAATTACGCGCTAATAATAATATTTTTTGTAGTTACCACCTCATTTGGGTAACAGAAAAGGTTTGAAGTAGAAATTATTTGCAGCCTCGCGGAGGAACAGTGGCTGGCGGTTATGAGGGCGAAGGCAGTGCTTCACTGCAGACTTAGGTTGCATCCGACCATAGTCGCGTTATTTTAGTTAGCTCTCGAAGAATTATAGAGAAATATGTATTTGCGAAACAATCACAGTTATTTTGGATCTCTCGTTTACTCATCTAACACGTTAAGTTCCTAAACCGACTCATATTGTTATTTGGGAAGTTGCGTAACGATGCGTGGCCGCCAGTCCCGTACAACGACGTAGAGCGCAGAACGCGGCTGTTTTAGACGCACTGCGCCCACCGCGGAAGATTAGAAAAAGACCCACATAAGCACAGCAGAGAAGTGGCTACGTCAGGCGGCTCGACTGATGACCGTAGAAGCGTCATTCAAAATACACGGAATTATTCTCACTTCCGGCGCCGTTCTGTCTTCTTCCTTTTTAAATAAATAGATGCTGATCTATAAATATTTTCGTAAACAACGGTTAAATTTGTTACTTTTCGCTTTTCCTTCCTGTTTGGCTGCTGTCTTGGCTATCTCCCTTACTAGATCACTTAATTTCTCAACCTCCTTGCAACTCCTGTTTCAAGTTGCCAATTAGGGAAAACCAGACGAGGTAACGCGTGACAGTCATGTTGCTTATACACTTAAGGGTTATTGCATGGTTTGATGATGGACGCTGCCTCGCATTATTTTATTTTCCACCTTATTTAACCCATATCGCGGGTATACGGTACCGAGGATCTGCCAGCGTCGCGGCGAGCCGTCACTAGAGGAAATAATGAAGCGAAAGGAAAAGTTAAACGCAGCCGGTGGTTTCTCCTGCCGTAACTCGTTCCACGAGCATACAGACCAGCTGACCACGAACCGAATACATTTCCTGGATTCTGGATCGGTTAAAAGAAAGAAGGTTGAACTAACGAAGCAACAGCGATGCGCCTGACTGTTGAATAGATGGTGACAACTGAACACATATCGAGTTAATAGCGCGGGCACCGAATCGATGAAAAAACTGGCCTTAAGTTTACACCCCAGGAGATACCGATAACTACCGCCATCCAAAAGGAGTGAAAAAGGCAGCAAAATGTTGACCGCCTAATAGCTGTCAAGTCTCAACTTTGATCTGGCGGAGCTTAAGGAATATGTGTGAGGAGTGGTGGCGTGG
This sequence comes from Dermacentor variabilis, assembly GCF_050947875.1. Taxonomy (NCBI): domain Eukaryota; kingdom Metazoa; phylum Arthropoda; class Arachnida; order Ixodida; family Ixodidae; genus Dermacentor; species Dermacentor variabilis. The sequence goes on from NC_134569.1 coordinate 30,819,192, forward strand.
GCGAGGAGGGAGGCGGCGTATGCCGATAACTTCAGGGGGAGGGGGGGGCGCCCCCCCCCCTTCTGGGTACGTGCCTGGTTCACCCAATCTAACCTGCAGGTGCTAAAACCTCCCGCTTAAATCCTCCTCGGACAGTGAGGCGTACCTTTCTGTAAACGTTAGTTCTATCTCTAAAGAAGTAACTACCTACGATTCAGTCCCCACGGAAACTGAACTCTACAAGAGTTCAATGCCTGATAAGGTTACATCAGATGCAACGTCGTCATCTCTGCCGCTTCAACCTGAACAAAACGGGGAAAAGGCGCAGCAGCACAACACTGCCGCGATTAAGCATGCTCAACAAAGCATCGACTCAAGGCCTATAATGGCTTGCGGGTGCTATGTGATCCCCGCAGAGTCAGAGCTTGAGCCCTCTACAAGTTCATAGCGAAATTCTGGCACCCCACCGTCAAAAGAACACTTGAAACCGGTTCCAAATGTGATGCCCGAAGAGCGTACCAAGAGTCACAAAGCAAGGCATCGATCTCGATAAAACAGGAGACACAAAGAAGGAAAGCACAGCCCGGAAAGATATAGCCCGACACCAAATGACCCGGATAATTCCAATCAGCCTCGACGTACAAAAGTAGACAACAGCAGTGACAGTGATGTAGTCCGTCGCATGAAGCCTAAAAGGGCAAGGAAACACTCCCCCAAACTCTATGAGCGGTCATCGCTTAGTGATGGCAACATACAAGAGTGATTCTCATTCAAGAACTCCTCTATTCTCGATTCCCACCTGTCACAATCGCCTCATGCACATGTTCGCTGTGGCTCCACTTACTCCACTAAATGACCAAAAGTGTACGCTCCATCACTCATGTTCTAATCTTATCATTAGAATCTAATGAGTGGTTTTAAATTTGCTTTTTTTTTAATGTAAGAGGTTTCAGAGACAAAGAAAAGCAGAGCGATATTTTACTTGTTTGGGAGGCAGCTGGGCCTCGATGTTCTGTTTATCCAAGAAGCAAATTTTAGAACCCCCTTAGAAGTAACTTCCTTGCAACGCGACTTCAAGGTGACAGCCTTCTTTTCTCTAACAAATGCTATAGGAATAGCGGTGTCGGCGTTATCTTTCTCTCAGGAAGGTTCCGAGATAAATCACATTGCACATTTGGAGCTAATGGCCATACGCTTATCACAGACGTATACATCGATGGTAGGAAAATTAGGCTTGTTAACATATATGCGCCAGTCACCCAGTCGAACTATAATCAATTTTATAAGGATCTACACCCAACCCTCGACCCCATTCTCCAAGTTTTATCTGGTAACTTCAATTGTGTAATAGATTCAAACAGAGATGTGAAGGGCCCTTGTCAGTGTGGTTCTACGTACCACGCTAGGGAACTCAACATTTTGCTTCGTCTCCTCCTATCGGATGCATGGATTTATCTTCACAATAACGGCTTTTAAGCTACTAGACATTGTTTCCGCACCGCTAGTAGGCTTGATCGTGTGTAACTTCCTGATCTCCTTCTGCCTGCATTTCTGGAATGTGCAGTCGCTCCACTTCCTGACCACCTCAAGTGTAGGACCGACCACTTCCCAGTAGTGGCCTTGCTAAAAGGACAACCTGGCCGCTCACAGTCTGACCGCAATTGGAGATTGGATCCTGCACTCCCCACAAGACAAAAAAATCATTGAGAATATAAATGTTGCGCTCTCCCGAACTGTAGAAGACCTTACAACGATGTCCCCAGCCAAATGGAACGACTTGAAAGTATCTTGGAAAATGATTTTGCAAGAAGAAGGAAGATCGAGGCATAGGAGGAATTCTGAAAAGGTTAATGAGTTGCCCCGACGAATCCAGACAATTAGATGGGCGGACACGATGACGGCCTGCACCCAAGAATAACTTGAGGCTTTAGGAACAATATATAACATACTTGTTCAGGAAAAATCTCACAGACAATCAAGCGACTTTCAATCTCTGAGCTCAAAGGAAGACTGTGCCTCTTTTGTTGGAAATGCAAAAATGAGAATTACGGAAATTGAACTTGCAGATGGAAGCTCGACAACTGATCCTCACGAAATTGCAGCAGCTATTCACGAGCACTTCACTCAGCAGTTGGGACCTGATGAGCTGAACGAACACCCCGATTTCACTACAAGACTCTCTTAGCTGTGTAAGGTCATCTCACGGCCAGAGGAAGGTTTTCTTGCAATCCTTGATAAAGACCCATCATTAGACAGTGTAAAACAAGCCCTGAGAGAAATGAGTTCAAGAACAGCACCCGGCTGTGATGGTCTAACAACGAACTTCTACAAAACATTTTTTAATGCTATCGGAGATGCCTTCTTTTTAATGATTAAAATGTTTTCCGAGGAAGGAAGGGAACCTTCCTCTTTTGGCAGAGGCCGCATAGCGCTAATTCTAAAGGAGGGGGCTCCGACCAATCCAAGGTCCTGGCCATCTATAAGTCTGCTGAACTCGGATTAGAAAATAGTTTCAACCATCCTTCAATCACGACTTAGACCACTACTGCCTTTCATTATCTGCCTCTGCCAAGCCTACTCAGTCCCTGGAAGGTCGATATATTCAAGCCTTATGCTAACCCGAGATGTCTTTGAATTTGTCCAGAAGAAGCAAATTAGTGGTGCTTTTGTATGGGTATATCAAGCGAAGGCCTTCAACAGAGTTAGACACAAGTGCCTCTTCTAAATCCTCGAAATTTTTAAGTTTCCACGATATTTCATTCGTTCTATTCAACTCCTTTACGCTAATGCAAATAAGGGGGATAAGGCATGCAGACACGGACACAAGAGAAGAGAGGTGGACAACAATTTTTTGTTGTCCACTTCCCTTCTCTTGTATCCGTGTCTCCACGCCTTACCCCCTTTTTGCATTATTAATCCTTACCAACTAGCTAAGCTTTCTGTCGTTCTAATCCTTTACTCTAACATGACTAGGGATGTAATTGTGAACGGGGAAATCACACTCAGCTTCTCCATTCATAGAGGTGTTCGACAAGAATGCCCGTTAGGCCGAGCCCTCTTTATTATGTCACTAGAACCCCCTATTGAGGAAAAGAATAAGCAATCAACATATTCGAGGTTTTCCAATGACCGGACTGGACGAAGTACGGGTTAGTGCATACGCTGACGACATCTCATTATAGCTCAGAGATAACCGAAGCTATGGGGTCTTTAAATGCATTTTTGCAGACTACTCTGCACTCCCAGGTGCTCTCATAAATGAGCAGAAGGCTCTCCTCTTTGGATCATTTCCTAGTAGCACCTTGAACAACGTACCTATAGTCAATCCTGTTCAAGTACCAGGTGTGTTCTTTACTTGCAACGGCGTCTCAGATTCTCTTGGCAATTGGCATTTGCAATCAAAAATAAAGTTTGTGCATATGCCAGGTATGCATCCAGAATTGCAATAATGCCTCGAAAAATTGGGATACAACTCAACAAATTAACGTAATCTTTTCTATGGATCGACAAGCCCCCGCTGGTAAGAGAGGTAGCTACTACAACTCTCGCCAAAACTTGGTTGTCTAGGTTTAACTCACATAGTAAATACAGGTAAAATTCTGGTATTAAAAAAAGTTGTTTCACTCTTCAAGCTTCCAGAGTATTTTGGCAAGAACCTCCTAACGTACATAGGTAGTACCCATCATAAATCAAGTGACTTACAGGTAAACGATGCCCTGACCCTCTTGCTGAAACCCCGTCATCATTTTATCACACTGCTCTTATTATCCAGAAAATGATCCTCACAGAACGCCCTGACTCAAACATTGAAAATGATCAAGTATGCAGCATTATTGAAGATATCACGCAAAAACAGTTAAGCCCTGAGGAGAAATCGCATACCTCAGGGGAAATTTGCAAGTACTGGCCCAATTTCTGGTTACCCAAAGAGCTGCAAGACTTCGACTGGAAGCGTCGTTGGCAAGTTCTTCCAACAAGAGATCGTCTTCACAAATTCGGCACAGTCCCCAATGCACCCTGTCCCTACTGTAGCGATATTGAGACTCCCCAACACGCCCTGTTTCAGTTCCCGCCTGCAAAAGCCATATGGAGACTTGTTAAACACTCCTTCAAAATAGATGGGCATCAAAGACAGGGAAAAAGACGCGGATTATTTGAATACTTCATTATGCCTTGCGTTATGTTCTTTATTTGGAAAAGAAGAAGTCTCGCAGAGTTTCGTAGGCACCCGGTAAATGCGGCCTATCCTGCAATGCAGCGAATAAGACTTCTAGCTTGGAAACAACTTTCCGAGGATCTAGAGGCCAATGGTGAAAAGGCCTTTCTTCGGAGATGGCATACTAGGTTCTTCTACTTACAGAACGGAACCCTTCACTACCCAATAGTTCCTTATTAATTATACACATAATACAATATGTTACAGTGCCACATTGATCCTCTACCATCCTTTTCTTAGTGAGTACTTCGTTCCACTAAACATTGTATTACCGTAGCTCCAGTGTTACATGTTAAAGCTGTTTTTATTATTTTGTATAACAATTACATTTACGCACTGTTCCTTCTTACTTGTGCTTATTGAAACATGTCTTTCCTATGAAACCATCACCACGTTCACCGCTAGAAGTCAAATTGTTAGTGTGCAAGAAACCAACTATCATCTGTATAAGTTTTGTGTTCACTTTATCGTGCTATGTAATTACGCACACAAATAAGAGCTTGTTCAATAAACTTCCCTTTGTTGGAGTGACTCGGACATTTCTTTCGTGTATACTATGCTTCGTTGTTTGTATATGTTAGCGTACTGGTGGAAGCCTGCTGTCATTGTGGCTCGCAGCGTACGTATCGTCTTTTGTTGCAATAAACTGTTTGCAAAAACATGACGCCTATATAGTAAACTCCGAGGCGCTGTTTACGCTGCACAGCAGCACCGGCTTCGCGTGCTTGTTATCGCCGTCATTGCTTCGCCCTTCCGAGTGAAACTATTGCGCACATGCAGTCATTTACTTCTAGTCGCAAATGTGCAAACAAAGGTGCGACTGGTTCTTAATTTATACCTTTAACTTTCGTGTTATGGCAAATTCCACTGCAAAATTGACCAAACATTTTACAACGAAGCTCTATAGTATAGCTACTCTCCGACGGTGGTCGATCGCGCGATGCCCGTCTATATACGCGTCGCGTCGACACGTAAAAATGTTCGTCTCCAGATTCTCGCGAATGCTCTGTAGCTCCCGATCTAATGTAGATATCTCGGAAAAAATATCATACTGAAATTGGCCGCTAAGACGACTCTATCATTACACCGAGTTTCATTTACTTGTCATAATTAGTTGGTTCACATTGAAGTTGTAAACGTTACAGAATTCCCGTCTGCTGTCGATACATGCCGTCTAGGGAAGGAGCATGGTTACCGAAAACGGCTGTAACTCTTGTTTTATCGAAACCATTTCGAAAGAAATTATATGACAAATAGCCGCTAAGACGACTCTAACACTACGCCTAGTATCATCTACTTTTCATAATCACGTGGTTACAGTGAAGCTGTAAATATTGTGGAATCACATGGGCCTACGGGAGGGAAACGGACAGCACCAATGTTTGTCCGCTACAACAAAACTCTTAGTCCTTCCAAGTTTCATTCAGCGAATTAACTAGGAAGTACGCTCAATCGCAAATTACAAACAAGCGTGCTTTGTTTCGAGCACTCCTTTGACTGCGCCCCCGGTCAACGCACATCGTCGCTCGCATCGAGGCTCGGTTTAACGGCCACCTGCGTCCTGTACACACTGTTACCACCAATGGGCGTTGTGTGTTGTGGTTACGTCATAGTCGTCCAAGCGACCTTATCGGCAGTTCCCACGGAGCTCTGGTATGGGCCGGACTCGTGTTGAGCGTAATACCTATGCGTACATCATGTAGATGCGTCGACTGAGGTAAAACACACCACAGCTTCGCCGCTCGTCGATCTTATTCAGAGAGTGGAAGGGCTGATGAATATTTTCCTTTGCTCGCTGGTACATTTCAAAATATTAATTGTTTCTCCAATATCTGTGGGGAGCTGGAATAGGCTAGCAGGTGATATGTTAATATTGAGAATGTTAGAATTTCTTCCCCTTCCCCTTTTTATATTCCCCTTTCCCCCACACCCAGTGTAGGGTAGCAAACCGGATGCTGTTCTGGTTGACCTCCCTGCCTTTCCTACCCTTGTTTTCTCTCTCTCTCTCTCTCTCTCTCTTAGAATTACTGGATAAAATACAGAAGCCTGTCTAGTTGCCTCAGGACCGGTAGACAGTATACTGTATTCATTGTTGCATGGACTACAGCGAATGCGTGATCATTGTTTTGTTTCCTTTAGGGGTTTTCTTTCCATGGTGCCTGTACTCCAACACTTATATAGTACTCTGCGTTAAATAAACACGTTTTATTTGTTCGCTCCTGCATGAACCCCATGACAAAAAAGAATAAAGAAAAGGAGGCCCGCACTATGAATAAATGAATAGCAAACACACAATTATTTCTCTAGATAACCTTCTTACGTTTCCCTTTGCGCTTTTTCTCTCTCACTTTTAGTATTTGTGCACGCTCAATTCAAGAAAATTTCTATTTCTTTCTGTCGTGCTTGTCGAACCATCTTAGATAAAAAGAACTTTTAGTGTTCTGATTCTACATTTTCTCAAATATTGGGGCTGCAAGTTAAATATTTCGATACCCTTGAGCGTATCTCTATATTACCTATGTGCCTGCGTGTAGGATTGGCAACTATTACAAACGCAGTGGTTAACGTCTTCGCATTACTTTTTCTATCTCCCCGTCCCGTCTCCGTCTTGCCTTGACGCTATCTTCACGTGGTCTTGACTAGTTTATCAATCAGCAAACGTTCTATTGCACGCTTCATTTCTCTCGCCAGGAGATCGCTACGCAAGAAAGCTATAGCCATCACAACTTATTTTGATATTGAAATCTAGAGTCTTATCACGTATTGTCGACGGACCTATGTCCTCATCCGTCGGCAAGTGCGTCGTGTTATCTTTCTGTTTGTCCAGCGAGGAGCCATAAAAATGTAGTCTGACTTAATTAGATCGTTTCCTAAGGGCATTTCACTAACGCAGGGGAATCAATGGTCCCAAACCACCAGAAAGAGAAATAAAACGTGTTTTTCACTTTTGAGCACGTGCACAGGCATGTCTGACGCGAAGCGCGCCGTGTGTTTTCGCGCGAGCTTTTTTTTTTTTTCTTTGGACACTTGACAACTTTCGCAATGGAGCAGCGTTGGGTGACTGCGGGACACGGAAGTACACGAGACTCGCGTTTTCCACCGTCCGCTACCGGATGGCATTCACCGCGGTCGCGATGCCATCTCCGGCTCGCGCGCGTGCAGCGGACGTGATGCGCGGAGGATGCTGCCTCAATTCTTTCCTGCTCTGCTCGCCGGTGCGCACTCATTTCGTGCATGTGCGCGCATGTGAGCGCGCGAGAAGGAGTGCGCGAATGCGTGTTAGCACGCGCGCGTATATGGCTGCGCGTGTGTACGAACGAGGGTGTGTGTGTGTCGAAGTTTACATGGGTGCGTGGGCGTCTGCGTGTGCTCGTGGATGAGTGGGCACGTGAGGCTGTGCGCGTAACAGAGTGCACGTGTGTGTTCTGCGCGTGCACGTGCATGCGTCTGTATGTGTGGGTGCGTTGTGAGTGCTTGCGTATTCTGCGTACATGTGTGTGTACGCGTGCACATTGGTCAGTGTATGTGTGCACGTGTGCATAAGGGTGTGCGCGTGTTGTGTGTGGCACATCTGTGTTCGTAGTTAGGAAAAGTGCGAAGGAACAAAGAAAGCAAAAGAAAACAGGACGACCCATGAATCCGCACCAACTCGCCCAGTTCGCCATTTTGCACATCCATGTGCGCGTGCCCACGGATGTGTGTGTGTGTGTGTGTGTGTGCGTGCGTGCGTGCGCGTGTGTGTGCGTGCGTGCGTGTGTGTGTGTGCGTGCGTGCGTGTGTGTGTGTGTGTGTGTGTGTGTGTGTGTGTGTGTGTGTGTGTGTGTGTGTGTGTGTGTGTGTGTGTGTGTGTGTGTGTGTGTGTGTGTGTGTGTGTGTGTGTGTGTGTGTGTGTGTGTGTGTGTGTGTGTGTGTGTGTGTGTGTGTGTGTGCGCGCGCGCGTGCGCGCGCGCGCGCGCGCGCGCGCTATGTGTGCTGATGGCTTTGAGCGTATGCGTGAGCGCGTGAGAGAGAAGACCGAGAGCGTGTGCGTCACTGTGCGAGTCTGAAAGCTGCCGCGCCACATCGAGAACCTATACGCCGCGTTTATACGATCGGGAGATAAGAATACCATGTCGTGGATGAGACGTCAGGTGACCCGGCCCTGTCTGCAGGACCTGGTCAACATATCTTGAGCAGCGTGACCGCTCGGTGTCTGACGAAACTAGTCCCTGAGGCCAGTGCGTTTTCTGGGTCTTGCGAAACGATGGCTTCGACCTTCGACCAAGCCTTCCACCATAAGAGTGAGGGTGCCAGGTACGATCGATGCGTGGCCCATATATATATAAACGAGAGAAAAAAGGGAACTGAGGGGCTCGATTTTGTTAAACATGACCCCATAAAGCCAACAGACGATGAAGCCAAGGAAGGCATCGGAGAAATTAGCTGTGGTTTAAATTGGAATGCACAAAATAATGAAGAAAAAGGAAATGAAAGTGGACGAAAAGATCACTTGTCGCCGGTGAGAGCCGAACTCACAACCTCCGCACAACGCTCGCGTTGCACTGCAAATTGTGCTACCGCGACGGCTATCAATTCGTCCAGTAGCTTGGGTATACCTATGTTTACCAGTTCTAGTCCCAGGAGTGTTATACCCAGCATCACTCAGAGTCAGGGTGGGCGGATGTGGAACATACTTTTTTGCCCGATGGCGTCACAAAGCACCTTATCTTAGGAGAGCAGGCATATGGCTAATAAACCCTCGCATTCTACCTAATGACATCAAGGCTGCCAGATTTGAAACCCTCGCAACGAATAAATGGGATGCGAAAGGAAACTGAGTGGCTCGATTTTGTTAAACGTGACCACATAAAGCCAGCAGACGATGAAGCCAAGGGTCAATTGACTGCCGTCGCCGTAGCACAATTGGTAGTGCAACGCACGTGTGATGCGGAGGTTGTGGGTTCGGTTCCCAGCGGCGGCATATTATGTTTTTGTACACTTTCATTTCCCTTTTCTTCATTATTTTCTACATTCCAATTTAAACCGCACTCAGCTTCCCCAATGCTCGCCTTGGCTTCATTGTCTGTTGGCTCTGTGTGGTTGAGTCATTAGCCTTACGGCTGCCCTGTAACCAGTATTATAGCTGGAGTGAATTGTTTTCGTACACGAATGTAATTAAGATTCGAGCACACAGTATACGGGATGGTTCTTAACTTAAAAAAAATTAAATATCGGCTGTTGCAGATGACATAACTGACCGACATTGATAATTGATGATCGAGGCTAGTGTCACCCTGGAAATTAAGTTACAATGGTGTGCGTCGCAAACTCACTAGTTACAATATGTGAATTCCAATATTTGGTGTGATTAGTCGAGACGTTAGCTAGTGATTCTTTAACGCGAAGCTTTATATGGCTAGGCGAAACGAAAATGCCTCTTTCCGCGCCTGTGTGCAAAAAGCTATCTCCTTCAGCAATAACTCCGAGCGCCGTCGTCTTCTCCCACAGCTAGCTCCATGCCGCTCATCATTCCAGAGCAGAATCTCACTCCTCTTCTGTCGTCGTACTGGGGAGGCCGCGTTTATGGGGTTATGAGCCTTTGCTTTAGGGGGTATGAGCCACTCATTGTCTTACGTGACGGCCAGATTTAATTTTGAAGCTATGTAATTTTGAAGAATCGCAAGCGTCAATGGCGGGCGCATGCTGCTAACCACGCCGCCGCGCGTACTCGAGACATGGAACGCAAGCCACAACGGTGGACTGCGGTCATGCCGTCCCTGACGTGCGGACCCAGGATAAACACCGGGGCCGCAGTTTTCAGCTTCGCTGGTTAATCATCTGTACGGGGCGCTTGGGCGGTTTTCTTTTAAAGCGAAAGCTTTACTGGCCGCGAACTTGCGATTTCGCCGTGGCCGTGCTCCGAGGAGGCACTTGACGTCACACCGCGTTCCTCGTCGTTGCGTTCGCCTCCGCTCGCTTCGCCAGCTGCGTCGCATGCCTGATAACATGTCACAGGATTGAAAAAGAGAGCTCGCGTGCGCCGCGACCACAGTTGAGGCGACAGTACGGACGGCGACAATTCTGATAAGTAGGAGGAGGTCTGGAATCGACATCGGAACGAGATGAAGACGAACAGCGCGCCGAACGACTGGCTAAACGCCGCAACATAGCTAGACAACCAGACTAACCTGCATGGACTTGCAATCAAGGTTAACCAAGGCTAACCATGCTATGCCTTAGCTTTCGCTACGTATATCCTGGCATAGCCGAGCTAAGCCACTGCCAATTCTTTAAATTCATTGAGTATGTGTTTCCATTAGTCATACTAGCAATAATGCCCGCCTATTTGAATAATCCCGCTCAAGAAAAAGAATTAAGCTATCTTCCACAGGCGATTTCTTAATGTTCACCCGTATATTAACAACGTTCGTGCAGAGTTGTTCAACACAAGGCATAATTTGCTGCGTCAGAATGCGTTATAGTAGAATTCGATATTGTAATGATAATCACCACGGTTCAACGGCCCAAAGCTGCATGGTAGGATAAGTGGCAATCCATGTGAACGGGTACAAATTAATTTTGAGCACTTAATTATTACTGTTTTTTTATGGACACCTGTATGTATATCTAAGTACACGACAGTTTTCGTATTCGGCTCTTATTTGTTCGCCGCGGCCGCGGTAATCGAAGCCGCGATCTCGCGCTCAGCAATATATATATATATATATATATATATATATATATATATATATATATATATATATATATATATATATCGACATGGAAAGCTGCCGCCGGCTGCCGAGATTTTTCCAGCGTTCGCAAAGATTCTCGAACGCACGAGACACCATACTAGGTGCGGTGCCCTCGCTTAAGCCCTACACAAGCCGAAAGGTGAACTGATAAAGCTTCTGCGGACACACACACACACATATATCTGCTGATCGTTGTCTTCACAGCGATTTGACAGCACGTATAGTCTATTGAATATACAGCGGGCAACGCGTTTTCGCGATGGGCAAGGCCTCCCGCTGGGTGCCTGTATTTATACCGCTCGCTGCGGTCGTTCCGTCGTGCAAGAGAGGGGGAGAGATGCCGGCGATTCCCAACCCTATCGCGCACGCTGCATGAGCTTTCCAGCTTCGTATGCCACGAGCGCGTCCGGAACGTCGGTTACGCGGTGCCAAGCGCTGATCGTCGGCTATTTGATTTACGCAGCTTCGCGGGACAAATAGGAAGATGGAGTGCCAAAAAAAAAAAAAGAAGAAGAAGAAGAGCTGGACGCGAGCTGCGTACTTTCATCGGAAATTCACCGCAGCGGAGAAGGTTGCGCGAAGCGAGCGAACGGCAGCTGGGAATCGAAGAGGCAGCCTTGCTCGAGCGCGCAGTCGAGCAGATAATACGGCGATCGCTTGGAGTGTCGTTATCGTTGGCACGGAAGTCGTCATGGTGGATGTACTACGTATACGTAATACGGAGCTGAACTTCGTCGACTTAATAGCGTGGCCGTATACATTCTTCTTATATCACGCCCTATACAAGAAGCCTGCGGCAATGTCAAGCCTTGCGATCAACCTGCCGGCGCGTCATCATATTTCGCGCGTACACGCGCGCGTGGTAACTGGGCGACGCGAACGTTGTTTTCCAAGGTGAAAGACGTGAGGCGGAATTCGGGCTGCTTGTCGTGCACGCATAAGTATCACCGCCGGTTATCATAGGTGGAGTTCGAACGGAGGACAGTCGCTGTTCCTATAGTATGCTTGCAATCGGTGCCGGAATCCGACTGTGCGGATTTGTGCGGTGAGGCCGATCGAGAGCTGCATGACTTTTTACGTGTCATCGTCGACGACTCCGTCTTTGTTCTATGAACGTCTATAATCAAATGATAATATCACCACTTCCCACACAAGGTTTAAATTTATACTGCTCGAATATTTTAACGCACCTGCAAAACAATGAGAGGTCATCAATACATCTCACTGTAGCAACTATGTTACACAGAAAAGAATCATTCTCTCGAGTTTATATCGTTCAACGACCCACGGAGCAGTTGAAGCGCGGGAAAAACTCGCGTGATAACATATTGGACTTGTGTCGGTCGAACACTGAAGGTGTGTCTGTGTCTCGTGCAGGACACGGAACTCGTTCGAACAGGCAAGCACCACGCCGCCCTCTTAGTTGTGGCATCGCTCAGTCGGGGCTCGGTAAGAATTGCAGCGAGACAACCGGACTCCGCCCAGTTAAATTTCGTCGCTGGTGACGCGTCTGCTTTTATCAGTATACATTCCCGAAGCCGAATGGTCGCCTTAACTAAGCCTTATGCCACTCATCAAGCCGGAGAATTCGCTGACGTGGTGCAAGGGGGAACGCGTATGCACGTAATCCTAGAAACGAAATCGGCCCGAACCATACCGATTTTAGTTTTCGACCGCACTCTGCAAATCACTCAGATGTCAAAAGGCGCGCCCACGGAATAGTGACGTGCGGACCGGAGAAATGGAAGGCTCAATTCTAGGAGTACCGATGTCACTGAGAAACCACCTGCAGCGATCACACTAACAATACTCAACAATACTCAACTACTCAACAATAGACCATACTCACACTATCAATCAGGTGATAGAGAAATCTGTGGAATATAACCAACCCTTACATATAGCTTTCATTGATTACGAGAAAGCGTTTGATTCAGTCGAAACCTCAGCAGTCATGGAAGCATGCGGAATCAGGGTGAATCAGGGGAATCAGGGAATCAGGAATCAGGGTGACGAGCCGTATTTAAAAATACTGAAAGATATCTATAGCGGCTCCACAGCCATCATAGTCCTCCATAAAGAAAGAAACAAAATCCCAATAAAGAAAGGCGTCAGGCAGGGAGATATGATCTCTCCAATGCTATTCACAGCGTGTTTACAGGAGGTATTCAGAGGCCTGGATTGGGAAGAATTGGGGATAAAAGTTAATGGATAATACCTTAGTAACTTGCGAGTCGCTGATGATATTGCCTTGCTTAGTAACTCAGAGGACCGATTGCAATGCATGCTCACTGACCTAGAGAGGCAAAGCAGAAGGGTGGGTCTAAAAATTAATCTGCAGAAAACTGAAATTTGTTTAACTAAAGAAAACTAAACTAATGTTTAACAGTCCAGGAAGCGAACAGCAGTTTACGATAGGTAGCGAGGCACTGGAGGTGGTAAGGGAATATATCTACTTAGGACAGGTAGTGACCGAAGATCCGGATCATGAGACTGAAATAATCAGAAGAATAAGAATGGGCTGGGGTGCGTTTGGCAGGCATTCTCAGATCATGAACAGCAGGTTGCCATTATCCCTCAAAAGAAAAGTGTATAACAGCTGTGTCTTACCAGTACTCACGTACGGGGCAGAAACCTGGAGGCTTACGAAAAGGGTTCTACTTAAATTGAGGACGACGCAACGAGCTATGGAAAGAAGAATGATAGGTGTAACGTTAAGGGATAAGAAAAGAGCAGATTGGGTGAGGGAACAAATGCGAGTTAATGACATCTTAATTGAAATCAAGAAAAATAAATGGGGGCATGGGCAGGACATGTAATGAGGAGGGTAGATAACCGATGGTCATTAAGGGTTACGGACTGGATTCCAAGGGAAGGGAAGCGTATCACGGGACGGCAGAAAGTTAGGTGGGCGGAAGAGATCAACAAGTTTGCAGGGACAACATGGCCACAATTAGTACATGACCGGGGTAGTTGGAGAAGCATGGGAGAGGCCTTTGCTCTGCAGTGGGCGTAACCAGGATGATGATGATGATGATGATGATGATGATCACACTAATTACATTCACTACCTCAATCGAAAATTATCTTTGTAGAAAACCTGGAAATTTCTGAAAATATGTGCAAGTCAGGTCAACATCATGTAGAGCAGACAGCTAATATATCTCTAGCTGTTAGCTAGCAATCTTGAAACTAACGATGCCAACTCAAATATGTTCGCAAAACGCTTTGGATCAATTTTCAGCACAGACGGTGGCCCCCATTACGTTCTACCTTCCGTTACTAAGTGGTGATGCACCAAGCTGCGTCGGCTAATAAAGAGCCGGCCGTCAAGAGTATTAGCGATGCAAATCCGTCAATGCAATCTGGTCATGATGTCATTCACAGCTCTTTAAGTGTTTCAGTGCTGAGCTTACTGAATTGCATATACAACAGCTCCATTAAAAAAAAAGATTGTAGCTTCGCCAGAAGGGCGAAGCCCTGACTGCTATAGCAAGGTTTAACGTTTCGCTCGAAGCCCTCGGACGTTGTTCTGGTTATACTCGTGTCCGACTAACGAGGAAGCGATATCCGCCGCGGTGCGCGCGAACATTTCTCGCCCCTTTAAAAGCTTTACCACGCTCTGTAGGGCCTGTAATGACATGGCACGCTACGCTGCCTTTTTATCGCCTACAACTTTTTGTCGCTTTCAGGTTTGAGCTCCCGATATTGTTTTACACTTGTAACGTTTAATAGTCTGAGAAGATTTAAGATAAAAGGCACGCGCTCTGAGTGTTCTGTTTCATGACATTTGTTCGTGGGGTGCCATTCTCAAAATCCTGAGGAATATAATTTAGTCAGTAATGTAAGACCTGATATGAGCAACTTTAATGATAGCTAGAATAGTGTAGCAATACAACCCCCATATACAGCATGGCAAATAACATGAGATGTCATATAGCACACCCCTAAATATTCGCGGATCACCACGGCAACGCCGACGGCACAAATTCGCTTGGTGTGTCCATATCATTGCTATCGCAATAAAACGTGCCTAATTTCTATACCAGTGTCGTTCCTGTTCACAATTATGGTTCGAAAACAGACGCGAAAAACTACACACCAATATCTCCCCTCTACTTTTCCTAGAAAATTGTTCAGTCTTTCCTGAAACTATTAATCACATATGTACAGCGCTCACGAACAAACCTAATCTCTGATCAACATCGTGGGTGTTCCAATGGCAACCAGCGTCGTCAGCCTTATGACCCACGCACTGGAAGCGGTCTAGAACATGAGCCAGCGGGACACTGTTTGCTGTGACCTAAGCAAGGCATTTGATGCTGCCAGCCGTGCGCCGTGGCTCCCAAAACTCTCTGAATCCGGTGTTTCCGCATGATCAATACGCTTGCTGCAATACTATCTGTTAGCGCTAGAATGATATCGTAGGGCGTGCGGCAAAGAAGGGAAGCAGAAGGCCGAAGCCCGGCCAGATAAACATGCGGGCTTCAGCAGGATCCGAACGTCGAGCTTTCGGCAATGCACTGGCTTACGGGAATCACTCTGGCGCTAGTATTTACGGGAGCTGCAAATATGCTGGTTCAGCCAGCGTGGGAATGGTCGATACGGCACGTGGCGTTTTTTTCTTTTCTTTTTTTTACTTCGCCCTTCTGTGTTCACACGGGTTTGTGACTGTGCAAACTGTCCAGTCCGAACAAAACATTGCATTATAAACGCGATTATTCGAGATGAATATACCTGTGCATGGAAGGAACTTATCGCCTTGATGCATTAAAAAATACTACTGCTTGGAAGTTTAGACAACTGAAGCGCAATAAATACAGCCACAAGAACGTCCCAAGACATAAGGGTACGAGGTTACGGTAAATCCACGTACTACACTTATCACTCACATGGAAGCCAGGCGATCGCAGCGCAAAAATAGCCTCCAGTAATTTTGTATGCAGGAAACCCCATGACCGAACCGCGGGTCTCTCAATGCTCGGGGTACAATTGTAGTGCCCTCTAGCACGGGTCGCGATCCTCGCGGGCTTAGATTGTCGTCGGTGGCGACCTTTTCTTCGGCTCTCTTTGACTGGCAAGAGGTCTTCCAGCATTACTTCCAAATGAGAATCCCCAAGTCGCGTCGCCACACTGTCCCCGCGGTCTAAGGGGTCTCCAAGACAGCACTGCTGCGGCGACAATACGAAAGACTGGTTTAGTAAATGCCAGCACTTGCCATGGCGTTTACACCTACAATTTCTCGCATGTCGTGCAGTTTTTAGGTCGTTCCGACCACGGACGCCGTGCCGCAGCTTATAGTGAACGCGACTGTACATATATGTAGTCGCTGTCGACGCTGTCGTTTGAAATAGTACTTGCCGGAGTAATAAGCATCGAGTGATCAGATGAAACTTGTGTCTACACACTTCGATACCGGTACTCTAGGTAGGTCAACGGTGAACAACTGTCTAGCTTTCACTCCTCGCTTCGTTTAGAAGACTTTTTAACGGCAGATGAACCACAGCTGGCTTAACCTTATTACTTACTCAAGCTTCTAAAGGGTCTCACTGATTGTGCAGAAATATCAAACGATATCAATTTAGGAATTACGCGAGAAATAACCAGGGTGTCTGGACATTTTCATATACGCACTTGAGAGCAAGAGAACGAGAGAGACATTTTTAATGGAAATTGAAGGTATCAGCCCTGCTATATACAGGGCTTGCTTCTTGAAGAGGATAAGAATACAAGAGTTGGAGAAGAAGAAAGAAGAGTAGGGAAAGAAATTAAGAATAAATAAATAAATAAATAAATAAATAAATAAATAAATAAATAAATTTCATACTAACAAAATATAAAATAATATTTATAACACCTGATCGGCGTAAGTATAACAGCAAGGTTTTCGTGGCTCGAGCAAGGTTCTTGTGGCTCGAATTGAGTTTTTAATTTTAGCCCATGCATGGCAGGTCCCTGAAAAATATCACTAGTCTGTATTTGTCCGCATATACCCTCTTGAGACGTCTCAAAGAAGCCTTCAGCAAGGATTCTGCGGGCTCGCAATGAACACCCACACGTAATTGACATCTTTCACAACTGCCTATCTTTATAGCAGCGCTCCGGTTCATATCACAGCTCTAATTCCTGAAACACCGAACAATGCTACTCTTTTTTTGTGTATGTGTGTTATTCCAAACCACCATTATTAGAAATGTGCTGTTCTTGTTCATTTATATCTACATATCCGTCTTCTTTCGTGTAACAGTTACCAAGCTCGTTTGTTGTTTTAAAATTGTCTTCAGTTTGATGTAGCCAACCGAATACCAGTAGCAAGACCGACAGTGTCTTTCTGGGCGCATGCGTTAATAAATTTGATTATTATTTTTATGGGAACATCATCCTCACGTTGGTCTCGTAGTCGTCGTCGTTTTGTTTGCTGACGCTGTTTGTCGAAGGAGAGGTCGACGCCCGCAAAAGGCGCCGGCTTCTCTCCTGCTCCCGCGTGCGAAAAGAATAAGCCTGAACATAAAAAAAGAAAGTCGCACGCAGGAAATCGAGACTCATAGTCCACGTCAAGAGCTCATAAAGCTGCAATAAATGACTCACTAAAGATGAATCATTGACACATAACCATTGACTGCAACCTGAATGTGCCAAAAAAAGAAAAAAGCCAGTTATTTATCTCTCTCTCTCTCTCTCTCGTGCTTAAGGTGAGAAAGCACGCAAAACGGACGCACGATTCCTTTGACGACAATAAAACGCTTCAGCGCTTAACAATAAAAGAACGCCTGTCAGCATCGACAGTGCCCGCTAGCGCGGCGTCTCGCTCCGCACCCAAGAAGCGTGGGATTTCACCGCGCCAGTTTTATGACATGTATCGACGCAAACCCTCGATCACACTTGGGAAGAAGTTCCGTCTGTTCATCAGCATACTATTCAAAACTGCACGTACCGGCCCGTCACGTGTACTTCACTCGGAGACACGGAACACTTTCTGTGGTCGGGCCCAATATATACCGCGATGAAAAAAAAGGGACGCTGTTCTCGAGAACGTGCTGAAGAAAAGCGTTCCACATGCGTGCCTGCAACACCACGTGCTTCCGGAAGGGTGTGTTGCAACCCACAAGATAGCTTCTCGGTTTTTTTCTTACGTTCCTAAACGACACTGATACGCTGTACATGTGGTAACATTCGAGATATGCTCAGGCGGAGCAACTGTTGGCCTCGATTACCAGTCTGCTTGTAGCTATTTACAGGTTGTGTTCCAATACTCGCCGTATGTAGACGTAAGGCAATATAGCTAAGCTAATAGCAGCCATCTTAAGTATCGTTACAATTCAAAAAAATAATAAATTCTGGATTTTTAAGAGCCAAAGCCACGATCTGATTATGAGATACGGCGGAGTGAGGGACTCCGGATCAATTTTGACCACCTGGATTTTTTTTTTTTTGTGCACAGTACCAGCTGCAATGCAGATGTGGAAGGCAATATAATCAAGAGTCTGAACGAAAACGGTCTGGTCAAGGCAAACAACGCGCGCACGCACGCTTGCTTGCTTGCCATCGCCAGCCTTCGACATACATGTCGTCGTTTGAAATCTTAAGAAGTAAAGAAACTTTAACCGAATAATTTATTTACCTAATTAGTTTTGTCACGGTATATCATTGTATAACCGTGGCAGCGGGAACGGTGCGGAGTAATTTTTTACTGTCAAAGAGGTATGTATATCGCAAGTTGCCAAGATCCCTGAGGATTCTCTGTGAAGGGAAAGCAATAGATTTCAGTGACAGCACTTAATCTAGTTTGCTGAATTTTACGACGCAAATATTAATTTTACGGCCGGGTGAGAGAACAAAAAATGAAATCAAGAATTTGACTTAACTGCCATTTCATAAACGATATTTTATTCAGATATATTTTTTTCTATCTGCAATGTATTTTTGTTTGGCGGGGTTAACTTCCGCTACGATTTACAAAGCTGTGTGATGTACGCAGCAATACTTGAAATAAGAAGAAATACTTTCTGCAGTAAGCAACCAATATGGTTAGAGCTTCGATAAGTTCACGCATATTGTTGTGCCGAATTTGGCATTGCGACACTGACTTTCTTAACTACATGCGGAACAAAGTAGTCAACAGAAAGAAAAAAAAATATCAATACTGACTGTATCACATAACTTATTTTCTTTAATCATGACGGGGATAACACCTGACACAAATGCTGCAAATTTATCTCTGCGCTTAGCAGAATTTCATAAGACACGAATAAACTATAATATTCCTGTGACATACGTGTTATCATCAAACTAGCCACGAGTTCAGTGCAAGTATACATAGCCACCTCGTCGAAACGTACTCTCTCCTTTCTCTGTACACTTCGCATGGGGTTGCCTGTTCTGAAACTCAACAAAATCTGATCATTAAAAATAAATACTTAAACTTCAAAGCTTCTTGGTGTCATTAACGAATATATGCGACTGGTTTAATAGGCGTCCAACACAAATAGAAAAATTAAATAAAGAAAGTACTCAGATTAATTATCTTTTGGACACTCTTCAAGCCTCGAGGCACTCGTGCTTTCAAGATATCGCATGCCCATTCGCTGACCTGCTTTCTTTCGCGGATAATTCGGGTCGACGTAATAGGACCTCGGCTTATCGCGCCCGGCGGAAAACCCTGGCCCAGAGCGAGAGCTGCCGCAGTGGCGAGAGCGTTCACTTTATGCGAAGCTGCCTCTATCTCAACTAGCGCGCAGTTTACTCGAGTCGCCGAGATAGCCAAGGTCTTCGCTTCTTTTTCGCGTTTCTTCTATTCCCACGGAACCGCGCCGGCCCGGCAACCGGAAGCATCCGGTAGCAGACGACGCGGGAGCCTTGTGGCGGGAAGGATCACGTGCCTAACGACGTCACCGCAGAACCTTAGCCTCGGTCCCGGCGCCCGGCAGAACGTCAGCGGAAAGCAGCGCCGCCATTGGCCGGAGCGGAACAAGCGTCGATCGCCTGCCATCCGACCGCCTTCTGCACTGCGGCGAAACCAGCCAGCACCTTCTGCTGGAGAGGCCGTTGTAGGGTTTCAAACGAGGATAACCTCCCCACAAAAGAAAGACGAAAAGGACTCTTTTCCTCCCTTGGAAACAGGCAACCAACCTTTCGACTGGTCACACTCGGCCGGACTGTCTGCACGGCGCTTTGATTGTGCCGTTGTTGGCTGTCCGGTCGACAGCGGCGGACCGAGTGCTGCTGCGACAGTGGTGTAGTGTGTAGTGCGCTGCGCTTCGCAAACTGCGGTTCACGTGTGTGTTGCAGTCGGTCCCGCATCGTCACAGATCGGACGACTTTCTGGCGGCATCGTTGTCGTTTCCGCGACGCCGTGTGCTGCTGTTAACGTGACTTGGTGAACGGTGCGGACGCGAATGAAGTTCGGAAATCACCGGTACCTTGGCGATCCTCGGCCCAGTGGAAGCTGAGTGACGCTTGCCGTTGCCGCCGCCGCCAGCACTTCCCAGACACCGTTGCGCTCGTTGCTGTCTTTAGAAGCTGTGAGTACAGAGCGCAGACTTTATCGCCCTAATTCCCTGTCCCTCCCGACGCTAATTGATGGTGCACCCGCGCATAGCCGACCTAAAGTGTTTGCTCGGCGCCTTAGAAAACGTTGTCGGCGACATTTTCAATCGATCCACAGCAAACCATCGCGGTGACGGACGGTGCGAAACGGCGCACTCAGGCGCCGGCCTAGGTTCATTCAACCGTGTGCGTGCTGGTGGAATATGCTGGCCATACTTTGGAACCCAGCAACAAGCAATCCCTCCTTACTCTTTTCGTTGTCCTATGACCAGCTCTTTTGCGCGCGCGTAAAATGCCATGCCACGTAGTGACGGCGAAGTGAATCGTGCCTCCCGGCATCGTTTTTTCTACGGCGGCCGCGTCAGAAATGTCAAGTGCTCTTGAGGAGCCGCCAAAACCTTGGGCGCGGGCGTTTTTCGGGTCTGGTCATTTATAGCTCCGGCGGCCGCAGCCTCCTGTGGCTCGGGCGGCTCCGAGAAGCTAGCTGTGGTGCAACGGTTCTTTTTTCTTTTTTTCTTTTTCCTCTCCTCTTGACTGGCGCCGCTACTTTTCGTCTTCCTCTTCCTTCCCGCCGTCCGTCTCGGGAGACGCGCGCGCCAGAGTTTCGACAGGGAAGCGCTTTCTCTGCGTAACTATCGGTCTGGAGTGCTTGAAGTTCAGCCAGCGTCGCAAGGTGCAGCAAGCGTCAGTCACGTGCATGCGCGTTACGTCGGTGACACCATAGGATGACACTACGCCTGTGCGTAACCTCGGCCAGATGTGTCGGTGCGCGCGACTTTGGCCGCTGCGTCAGGAGCTGCTCACTCGTTTGAATCACCCGGTTTGATTCTTCATCTGCGCGTAACATATGACTAATGACTTCCTTGTACGAACTGATATTTGCCTCTAGTATAACGCCGTATGAGCTATGAGTCACAAATGAATTATCCTGCGCGGTTCATCGACGAGCAGCAGTCTCGTGTCAGCGTGAGTACTTTGTGACGCTGTACTGATGTGTAAATTAGGTCTGTGAATGGCCGGATACAACTATGTCACTTGTGTGGGGAAGTGCTGCTGTAAAGCCGGGTGATCGATGGAAACTTCTGCTGATGTATCCCCAGTCGCTGCAACAAGGTGCCACTGACGGCGAGGCCTCGTCGCCAGCGCGTAAATTGGATTCAGTCGGTTATACATGATCTACAAATAACTGCGTATAGCAAGGACCATGGGGAAAAGCGATATGCGATATGTGTTGTCGTCATGTTTATTTTACGCGCTCTTATTTACTAGCGACACGCTCTACACGAGTGCAAAGACACGTACCATGATAACATTTTGTATCGGTGCCATATGTGGGCAGGCCGGAAATAAATCTGAACAGCCTGTATTTTGTGCCGCAACCTAAACTGACGTCGTGCATGAGCATCACCTGCGTAACTACCCCACGTCCTCGCAGTAATTAGGCGTACACCGTTAGCACATGCTACAGCGAACACGAGTCTGTACGTTCAACACATCGAAACCACGACACGACGTTTCTATTTGTGCAGATACGTTCTTATCTGTTTTCCCATTTTTTGTGAAAGAGGTCCCTGTTTTCGATGAGCTTCTCGTTGATGTTAATTCCCTGCCTTTCAGTGTATGATTATTCTGATCTCTCTCCCGCTTCGTCCCTACGGGTCATTCTTATTGGCATTGCATTCCTTTGCCATAGCGGTGATTCGAAAGCGCAGCCTTGTGCCCAGAAGTAGGGTAGTTGCTCAGGCGCGACGGATCCTCAGAAATGCTATTCACTCTTGACTCTCCTGCGTCGACTGAGCCAATAAACACGATATTTTCCTACCATGCCTTAAAAGAGGAGCGGCTGCAGACTAGATGTCGACCGGAGCTTCACGGCGAGCATCTGCAACGTCGGAGACGGGATGAGCATATATCCCTATATTGTTCTCCTGCTGTGCACTTCGTCAGCGTCCTCACAATCCTTCGTGTCTTGAGGACAGCACCAGCCTCTTACTTCATGTGTGAGGCTCAATGGCAGGCTCTCTTCGACCGACGACCCTTCTCCCTACAATTGCCTGAGGTCATCGATCAGCCTGACGCACGACGAGATTGAAGAAAGAGAGAGAGCGAGAAAAAGTTTGATTGTAGTAAGCGAAAACGATGAGGGAATGAGTAATGCTCTTTCGGTCTCACATTGGAAAATGCCCCTTTGTCATAGCTGAGCTATAAAAGAAAGAAAGAGAAAGGAAGAAAGAAAGAAATAACTATCTACATGCGCGAAACCCTCAAGTCAAGGAGAATCGCAGCAGTCAGAGAAACTGAATGCCTAGTTGTCCTCGCTTCACGTTTTCTTTTTTACTTCTCTTTTGCTGTTATCATGATATTTGTTCGCAAGAAATGGCTTCGACTGCCGCGCGATGGGTCTGCTTAAAGAAGAACGTTATAATCTTGTGTGTTGACGTCGTCGCATAGACTGAAAGAAATCAAGGGGCAGTGTCGGCCTGGTGTGAACCATTCTTTTCTATAATAGATAAATATACCTGTTGTGCATACTTACATAAGTAACATAAAATATTTTGTGTTACTTGGCCGTGTGCCTTCAAACTCTCTTCACTGCAAGACAGCCTCTAATTGATCAACGCTCTGATAATCCCAGTAAACGTTTACGTGCGGGCTTTACATGCATTATTCGAGACCGCGAGAGGTCTGCTATAGATACCTCATGGTAACGTAAAGCTCTCTGTTGATCAAGAATCGCTCGCCTTGTCCTGTCTTTTGCGCTGTTTAATTCAAAGTTGTTGCCTTTCCATCTATCTCCAATTCAGACCTTAGAGAAATACGAGCCGCAGAAGCAGCATGCGTCTAATTTTCGCTGTAAGCGCAATCTGAAACACAGTTTAATGAATGAATGAATGAATGAATGAATGAATGAATGAATGAATGAATGAATGAATGAATGAATGAATGAATGGTCGTCAGTTTGAGAGGATTGTCCAATGCCTAATTACGGAGAAGGTAACAGGGAGTGTAGGACATTCGTAAATACCATAAATGCAAACGATCGTAATGGAAAGAGAAGCAAGGAGAAAAAGGTTTTGTACACTTGCTTTGTTCCCGTTGCCCAGAAACCGCTGTGTAGCTTACTTGACAGAGCACCGCAATGCGGAAGATGTGGGTTCCACTCCCACCGTGCAACAAGTTGTCTTTTCGTCCATTTGTCCTTATTATTTCCACGTTTCGAGTAAAAGCAACAGCAAATTTCCCCTGCAGTTTCCTTGGATTCAGTGGCCGTTGGTTTCGTGTGTATACCTACAGCATAAAATGTAGTCCCTCGATTTTCCCTGCTATTCTTGCTCATTAATTAAGGGCGAATAAATTATCCGCTGTATCCACATTTGCACTGTCCTGATGCCCTCACATATGCTAGGCGAAATGCCGCCGCCTGTGTTCGCTCCTGCAAGACGCAACACGCAGTGTACGCGCTGTACACCCCTTCTAGCGCGCGGCCTTGCGCGCGACGTCGTCACAGTGTCCCCCCCGCGTGTTCCCCGTCATCCTGCAGCGACCGTGAGAGCGCGGTTGCAGCACAGAAGCGTATACGTGATCCATCACGTCGTCTTCGCCCACGAGCGTGGGCGGAGGATCACGTACTCTCCACGTGGCGACCTCACTCCTTCGGGATGACCGGCGCGGGCTCATTTTTGTACTCTTCTCAATGACCGCGACGCAACAGCGGTATCCGGGATACGCCGAGCACATTGTATGTGCACTTCAGAACGTCTGTTGCCGAGTGCCGCATTCGTGTCGCGCTTTGTGCTATACTTTCTCGGACAGATTTGTAACCGGCTTGCGGCGCCATTATGTACCGCTTACACTGTCGACGACAAAGCCGCCCGTACTTGCGGATCTTTTGCAAGTTCTTCGCTGCTGCGCCTTTCACTCGATTTGTACTCCAGGAACAGTTCTGGGAGGAGATTTTCGTCCATCATAGCTTCCCGAGCGTGGCGTTGGAACCATTAGCATACTCGTTGCTATAATGCCTGTGTTTCACTGCTGCGAGGTTGATTTATGGTCTCTGTGAGTGCCTGCTTTTCTGTGTGCCAGGCAACAACAGTCAGGGAAAAAAAAGAAACTAAATCGTTTGTCGTGATGGCTCGTTCTGCTGCAGTTTCCGAAGTTATCCGAGAGCGCCTCATTGTAGTAAAGCGAAATTTGAACGGATCGCCATATGGAAAGGAGGAGGGGAGGATCTGAAACTAAGCACTAAACTTTCGAAGCGTTTTACGACCTAATACGCCTGGTTCTCGTACGGGAACGTCCCTTGACCAGCCACAAACCATGGAAGCGCCTTTAATCTCAAATCAACAATGTCTTAGCGCAAACAAGTTTAATGCGACGTGAAAAAACAGAACAAAGCAAAAATCGGGCAGATCTCATCTACCATGACTATCCAAGTATGCTAATAGCCGAAACGCGTCATGTATGAGGCGTGTACTGTAGCCGGGTTCCTCTCGCGCTTCTCCCTGGACACGCTGCGCCATCTAGTGATGTTTCAGAGAGGTCCTCCGAAATGGCCTCCGAAATGCGCGGCGCGCCAGTGCATGCCAATTAATCCCCTCCCTACCCGCGGTGGAGCGTGTTAAGGCGTCGGGGCTGCTGGGCTTGAGGAACCGGTGTGTCGCGGGTTCCCGGTGTGACGCGAATGCTGTGAACGAGGTTAGGCGCACATTTTCTGACTGCACTATACCTTCGGAATCGGTCACATTTCTGGTTGGATAGTTAGATAGGCGGAAAGAAAACTGGTCCGACAGTGCCAAGGATGCTATTCGCATTAAATATCAGCAGACTTCTGCGGGTCCTCTGCCGCCGTGTTAATTTGCTACGACAGCAGCAGCACGCCCTCAATACTGAACCGCCTTCTCAAGAACAACTCCTTTGCGATGCTTATGCACGTCGTACTCGTCCACTATAGTGCAGGTCGGGGCAACCGAAATACATGCCCAGACGCCACCACTCACTGCAGACATTAAATTTTATTACGGAGAGAAGCAACACGCTCACTAGCTTCACAGTGTGGCTCAATATGCAACGATAAGCCACTTTTCTACGGCTTGATTGTCGTCTGCAGCGCAAGCACAATGATAGTGGCAACAGTTCTTTATTTATTTTTTTTTTTGTATTCGCCCTATGGCGAGAGCGTAGCTGAGGTTGAGGAGGTGACTTGACAGCATACATGCTAATGACGACATCTATATCCGTCGACGTCGGCGGTGGCGTAAGGGAAATGATCATACACAGTAAATGCGCAGTGTCTCGCGCTTTCCACCGCTGTCGCAAGTAAAAAGGTGAAACTAGGTCACATTGCTTTTGTTCAGATATATTTTAGGCAGTGTTTTCGCTGTATACGGCGAAATTAACCTTTAAGCACGACTGATATGCGATGGCCGCTTATGGTGGCCGTCGTAATTATAAATGCTTTGGGTCGCAATATTCGTAATGGAGCTCGGCAGGCCATGTAAGGCATAGGGCATGCAGATAACCGGTGGTCTATTTGAGTTACATAATAGCTGCAAGGGAAGAAAATGGAAGCGCAGTCGAGGACGGTACAGAAGTTGGTGATATGATGAAATTAGTGAACCGGCAGACATGACTTTGAATCAGCTATAGCGCTAGACAGGAGTATATAATTGCAGATCGCTGGAACAGACCTTCGTCCTGCAGGCGAGATAAAGATAGGCTGAGTTTAAGGTGATTCGTAAAGGAAAAGGTGTATGGTACTCAACTAATTCGAGTCGTCTGAGAGCTGGCGGAGTCAGCGTGCTGCGTGCCATTGTCAATGCCCCTCGCTCCGTAGGAAACTCCCGAACGCCTCGATACGACCGTATAGATTGCACTCGTCGCTGTTTAGCGCGGATAGTGCCAGGAGCTGGCCAAACAAGTACAACCGGCGCCGCATTTAGCAACACTTACCATGTCTTTGTGTAGCACGAGGTACACAGGTCTGAACCATGCAGGACCCGTAAATTGTCTCGCGAGGCTCTGTTTGTCTCAATATATTTGTGCTTGCGTGCATGCAGGCACGCATGCGTTTTCGCTGTGTATTTTTTCATCCTTCTCCGTGTTCATCTGAAGCAGCGCGTGCGCGCCAAGATTGTGGTTATAAGCTAAGTAAACCTCACCAGTGGTTTTTATTAAGCGTATTGTCTTTGTCGCATGCTAACCCGGTAGCTGCATCGGTATACATACTTTTTTTCAGGCGCCATCGGCGAGAACGTGGATCGCGTTGACTTCAACCACTCAAGGTTGTCAGGCATATAACGCGTGGCTGCCCGCACCGTGACTTTTGTTTACACGTCTCAACTCTTTCTTGCAGTAAAAGAGAAGTCTTTGGGCGCTTTGATGCGATGCCGACTATACTGTTCATCGCGCACTATCAAATCAGAAGTGAATAGCGATACTAACGCTTAAAAGCCCATGTGTTTTCGAAAATATGCGTTATGTTCTTTCGTTCGACGTGGTGCTGAACGAAGGAAGAACGTATATTGCGCCCAGCTGCTTGTGAGCGATTTGCGAGTAGATGTAGTGCTTGCATGCGCACGTGTGTGGTTGTGTGCAAGAGCTAAAACAGTGCTTAAACGAGTCCTTCCCCGTGTTCGCCAGCAATTGGCGTGATATACATGACTCCCATGTACACGTGCCTTGTTGTTTCTGACGTCGACGCTGACGATTGCTAGTTCTTCACGAACGGCGTTGTGTCATTCCCTCGTGATGCCGGATGACAGGGCCAAGGCCTGGCGCCGGTATTTACGCGTTGTGATTCCGGAAGTGATATTATCGCTCTCCGAAGGCCTTCCGCTCTCTCGACGAAATTGTCCGGAAGATGGCAGCGGAGAGACAGACTCTCGAGAACTCAAAAAAAAAAAAAGAAGGTAGAAAAAGAAAGAGAAAAAGGAAGAAAGAAAAAGTTCTCGATGCACAGACGTTCAAATTCAGTGCTCCGTTGATCCCGAGCTGGGCGTAATGCTTTCTCTGTTCGAGTATAGTCCCGTCGTCTGGCGCTCTCGTCGTCTGCTCGAAATGGTCGTAAATTCTGTAGACCGTTGATCTCCGAAGCGGCCTCCCTTTATCTTTCCCCTGTGCATGTTGGTCGTGTCTACCGCTCAGTGCTAGTGCAGATAGATGCGTGTTCATATTGCGCCTCATTGTTATACTTGTCCCTCTCACACCCCACTTCCCTCGCTACTTTCACTGCTGCCTGCGCTTCTGCTTTCGGAGATACCCAAAACTCATAACCCATGATGGGCTATAAAGTGCTGGGCTTTTGCTACAGCCTTGCTGCCATGTGTTGAAGTGGTCGGATTGTGCTGCAGCGGAAACAAGAGCAATGTAGAGAAAACACGTGGGCTGCGCTGTGTGCAGGCGGCTTTGTGCCTATGGAAATAACAAATTAACCTGCGAGTCTGCAGAACGCGATTTGTCTTTCCACTTGCCTTTTAAATGATGCCGTCGTGTGTTTTTAGCTTCACTTGGCCGATCTTAAGGCCAAGTCGCAGGGTCGATTCTCAGGACGCGGACGCCGCATTTCGATGGGCGCGGGAAAAAAAAAAAAAAAAAAAAAAAAAAACGCCCGGGTGCCGTGCATTGGGTGCACGTTATAATGAAGCCCCGCTGGTCAAAATGATCCCGGAGTCCCGCACTGCGACATTGCCTCATCATCAGATCGTGGTGTTGAAATTCAGTTCTTTTTAAGTTCAGGAATTTATACTTATATCGTCCTTTATTTTACCCTGCACGCCCACGGACGACACTACCAAGGTGGATGCGCAATTTCGCCCGGAAGTGCACACATGAAACAACGCGAAACTTGGCATTTGTTTTATACGCCGGAACGCCTGCCGAATATTCAATTCAATTTTATTGGTAAGTAAACTAGTACAAAAATAGTTGTATACAGGAAATAAAAGATAAATAAATAAAGAAAAGAAGAAAGAAAGAAAGAAAGAAAGAAAAAGTTATAATCGTTATAATCATAAGCGCCAACTCGGATGGGGTGAAAGGTTGTCGTCGTACGCGCCAAGACAGGGGCGCCTCACGTGAGCTGCACTTCGGCGACCTTGTGCGTGTTCATGCAGCGTGTGTATGGCTTCGTTCGTTAGCGAGTAAACGCTTACATAAAGAAACGGCGGCCACGTTCTTTCCTGGAATCGTGCTGTGTGCATCGCTTTCGCGTGCCAGCAGCCTTCACGCTTTGCGACCTTCGCTGTCGGTCGGTGGAGAGAACGGTAGGCTGGAGTGAGGGAGAGGTGACGATGATGGAACCTTGCAGCGATGGACGCTGTGGCGTTTACACTGTTGACGGGGGAGCACGGGGCAGCAAGCACGTGTCTCGGGATTCGATCGGTGTCTGATCGGTTCGTTTAAGTTGGCTGCGAGATGCAGAGAGACAGATATACGCAGTCGCTTGTCAAAACACTGCCGGTCCGCCGCGTGTGTCGCATAAACATGCACTTCTCGTTTCCTAATCTTCGCGCCATTTCTGAGAGCTGTACAGACAGACGATGTGTGTGGCGGGCGCAAACACTCGCGATGTGTTTACCAAGTATAGGTATGTAGGGGGCTTATGGTTGGCGTGCGTGTTTGCCAGCGTCGTGCACGTCACATGACACTCGGCTTGTTCCGCAACGGGCGCCTACGCACGCGCGTCGTTGTATCTTCTTCGTTGTTTCCGAACTGCGCACTTTTGCGCGGAGACGTGTGCATTTCGCTTCCCTTCTCGGGGGTGTGGGACGCGCACTCTCCATCGGGCCCCGCCGCTCATCTCTTATTTGGCAGCTGCTCTAGCCCGCTCAGTACTATACGGAACGTGGGCGGCCATCGTTCGGCTGTGTCCACAAAACACCGCGGCCTTTCTGACTGCTAGAGGTCATTAGAGGTGTACTTCTGCCCCGCAGGGTGTAGCCGTAATAGCCACGCTCGGACGATACGGTAATACGCTGGCCCAGCTGTCTGCCCGTAACCGACTTCACTTAATACAAGCGGGAATATATTGCGCACGCCGGTGGATTGCATCGGTGCCAGCGTCTCGCGAAACGTCAGCAGAGCAAAGTGCGTTCCGCGTTGCTCCACGTCGCTTGGTGGCGTATCGCAGCGATTTACGGCAGTTGTGTATATATTTATCTGTACACAGTGCGCCCGAATATAGGGTGCATGCACGAAGTTTTAAATAAAGATGAATTAATAGAAAGCTTTATAATAGGGGCCCAAATAAGTTTTGAGGGTGTTATAGCGTTGGAGCATGCAGGAGAGAGAGAGAGAGAGAGAGAGAGAGAGAGAGAGAGAGAGAGAGAGAGAGAGAGAGAGAGAGAGAGAGAGGTGGATGAGGGGAAAGGCAGGGAGGTTAACCGGATGAGATTATGATTTGCTACCCTGCACTGGGGAAGGGTGAGGGGAAATGAAAGGCGGAAGGAGCAGCGGAGAGAAAAAAGCAAATAAACGACAAAAAGGAAGTGCAGGGAAGGTTGTTAACGTCCATGAGAATTACAGCGTCTCCAATAGGCCACTCGAACGTACAATTTCAAAAGCGCCCTCACCGTCCTGTGGTGCGACGACCGCATAGGTTGACGTTCCAGGACTGTCTGCTCCGAAAACGGCCGGTCGTCAAGACGCGCCAGCGCGGTCGCGAGTGAGTGCCTGTGTGCGCTGTACCGGGCACAATGACAAAGAACGTTCCCGATAGTTTCCTCGTCGCCGTACTGGTCGTACGCAGCGCTATCCTCCCATTCGACGCGGAAAGCAAACGACTTCGTAAAGGCGACGCCAAGCCACGATTGGTATAAAGTACTGTTTTCTCGGGTCGGGGTAGTCCAGGTGGAGGCTGAAGTTGCAGACAGGGGTCCAGTCGATGTAGACGTGTGTGCTGGAAACTAGGTGTGTTCCACAATTATTGTAAGGCATCGCACGCAAGCACTAGAAGTTGCGCTGCTGCATCGTTCTTGACAGCGGGATTGACTCCTGCACGCCTTCTTTATGAGCAGATCGAGCAGCTTCATCGGCCTGTTCATCACCCATTATGCCACAGTGTGGCTAGGGGTCCACTGAAATGCGACGTCGTGTTCTTCCTCGGCGAGGCGATGAAGGATCTCTCGTATTTGTTGGAGTGAAAAGCTTTAGAATAGGGATTTGCTGTGGCTTTGCGTTTGCGGACAGCGTCGTGGGCTTGCAGCGCCGCTACGGCGTCAAAGAAGATATATCTTAAATATTAACGCAATAGCGTCAACGGCCCCGCGTCCCAAAAAATACGGTGTCGGCGTCCGACGCTGGACGTCCTGTGAGCGTAAAATCATTCATAACCACGCATACCGAGCCACGCAGGCCCTCCGCGTGGCGCACAGGCGTTACTGAGCTGAGCTAATTGAATTTTCAAAAGTAAAACGCGTCAGGAAAATCGTTAAGTACGACTTAAACACAACCTACAGACATGATAGCGTCGGAATGTAATTTGAATATATGCAAAAATATAATTCTGTTACGTGGAAACTCAAACGCAAACCCCTTTTCCAGCGTTTCTACCATTCACAGAGCGGCGCCCTTCTCTCGGTTCCTTGCAACACCAACCAGATGGCGCTCGCCTCCGCGAGCCGCTGAAGTCCCTATACGCGCAGAGGGGCTTTACGCGCCGCTACTCGCCGCTGCCTCGGACGCGTGGAAAAAAGGAAAAAAAAAAAAAAGAGAAACGATTTTGTGCATAGCATGCGCCGCCAACGTTTCCAGGTAAGCATTACGGTTACATAAGCTGCAGCTGCCGGGAAGCCTGATAAGCAGCCAGTGATCTTTGAATGCATTAAAAAAATTAAATTACGGGGTTTTACGTGTCAAAACCTCGATTTGATTATGAGGCACGTCGTAGTGGGGGACTCCGAAAATTTGAGACAACGTGCGCCTAAATCTAAATACACGGTTGTTTTCGCCCCATCGAAATGCGGCCGCCATGGCCGGGATTCGATCCCGCAACCTCGTGCTTAACAGCCCAACACCATAGCCACTAAGCAACCGCAGCGGATTTTGAATCCTTTCGCGTTCCTCTCTCAAAGGCGAAGCTTAAGCGTCCGCCAACTTTTAAAATAAAATATACGATTTCACGATAACAAGAGTGATTTAAACTTGCGTGCTTTCGCATGTAATGACAATTAGAGATTATTCTATTAGCTGCGAGGAATTTGTTGCGCTTAGTTTTGAGTAACCAAGTACGTTCCTTCACCATCCAAGTTAAGGCCTGCGAGCCGTGAAATCGAGAATCCAATTCGCGATCAGCGGCGTCTAATGAATCAATCTTCATTACACACGTTAGTTGAGAGAAAGAGGTAACCGCAGTCACTTCTCCTAGCTTACCAACTTCACGCGTTACCACTAATCGAGCCGTTTGGTGCTATAGGTTAGAGCCCTCGCTTCGATAGGTGCCGCCATGTTTATTTACGCAAAGCTTTTGGTACAGTGAACTATATATAGGTACTACACTATACTTTTGCGGCAGGTTTTGCGGCTGCCGCTACATCGGTGAAATAGCGTGTCTGACGCAAACCCAAAGGCAGTTTGTGTCTCGACGCTATTTCTTGGGGCCCCAATGCTGACGCTTTCAATTCTGTAATCGCGGACAACTTGGCCATGAAGCGAAAGCTACTGTGGCGGAGCTTCTGGGCATGTCTTTTCGTGCGCAATGTCGTCCGTGCGAGCTGAGCACCTGTTTCGATTTCTCCGAGCTGGTACAACTTTTTATTGCGATAGCAATTATATGGACGCTCCAGGCTACTGCCGTCGGCGTCGGCGCGATGTTCTATATAAAGTCCGAGGGCGGTAAGACCATCGCCGCGCGCCGTATGTGCGAGTGAAAGCGCGCGAGGGTGAGCCGACGATGGCGGCTCAATCTCGCGCTCGCAAGGAAGGAAAGCGGGGAGGAAGTGCGCCATCTTCCGTCGCGCGCAAGGCACCGGGGTGAGGGGGCGGGGGGTCATTGTACTCCTGCTGCAGCATGCGTATGACGCGGCCGTGCGGGACCTTGAAAGCGATCTGCGATGAGGACAGTGCCGAATGCTGACAGCTTCGGGTGCGGTGTGTTTTCGCCACTTAGTTCGCGTTGAAGAGGCAGCAGAAAGGTCAGTTCGCTCGCTGTTGCACTGAGCTTGCTCACTCCGGCGTTCTGACGGCGAGTTTCTGTCGTCATCAAGTGAGGTGCGTTCGTGTTTGCTTGTGCGAGCGTGACGCCATGCTTGTTGGTTAGCGAATGTTTACGATTTCACACGTACGACCAATAAAATTACTATTCGTACTTCGTATATATGTCTATCAATTTGCTGTCGCAAGCGATGCTTCGCCTTTCCGGTGAAAATGCGACCTTTTTTTTAGTCCCTGACATCCAATTACTTAATTGAAAGTAATTAGGCAGCTTTCTGGTTGTTAAATATCGAGATATTAGTTAGAGATTTGTAGAGATTCGTAAGAGACATCAGAATGAGATGCTTGCAGCGAAGCATACGTAGCGTGTTTATTTTTTCAGGTGAATAGAGAAAGCGTGTGATAAATGAAAAACACCGCGGGAGTGCGTGCCCGCGCGCACGAGTTATAGCAGTGAGATCGCACAGCTTCGTACAGAAAGCGAGCCGTTCATCTCGGTCTCGCCGGTCAGGGCAGCGCGTTCTCTGGTGTTGGCACGCAATAATCACGGAAAGCTGCAGGCGCACTGTGGAAAGAATGCCCGTGTTGTTATCGTCACCGCTCGGCCCGCAGCAACTTAACTGCAGGTTGCTTCACCGTTGAGACGGTGCTGCATTGAGACGGCGCTGCTATCGTGTGTGCGTTAAGCGCCTTATATACGCCCCGCCACTTCGTTACGTAGTCTTTGCAGACTGTCTCTCTTCGCCGCAAAAGGTCAACACGCGCTGTAAACAACCTTGCGAGGAACATCTAGTTTTGGCGCCTCTTACGAAGCTCTATAAAATTCCCTAATCTACACATTGAGAAATGTACAAAAATCCAAAGTTAGCGCATTACTTTTAATTAACCAAGTGAATGTCAAGGACCAAATAAATAACTGGCGGTTTCTCAACTGAACTCTGAATGGTTTTACTCGCGCCGAATGACCCGTATTTTCAAGATGTTCGAGCATAACAACCGGCCTGCGCATGAAAAAAAGGGAAAATACGCTGAATAATAATAATAATAATAATAATAATAATAATAATAATAATAATAATATTAATAATAATAATAATATAAAAGAGTAGAAAACGGAAGAGGAAATAATATTTGTTAACTCTAATTGAACTGCGGAGGGTTCAATATGGGCGTGATCCGGGCATCCATATTTAAGCATCTTATATGCCAATCGCTCCTCTGAAGTAGGGAGCGCGAAAACTAATCCTATGCGTACATGAGCTGACGCTCGCATGTCGCTGCATATGGGCGCGTCCTACACCACGGCGAGTTCCGCATTCCGCTGCGAAATTGGATGGCGCGCGAAAAAAAAAAAAGGAAAAACGGGCAGTTGCTTCAAGCTCAACTAACTGCAGTTAGAGGGCCAAGTTAGGTTATTTCGTCTTGGACAAGGCGCCAGGGCGGGCAATGCGTCCAGGCCGGCTTTGGCGCCGAGACTGCTCAACGGCCCCTTCCTGCTGCGCTTGAGACCTTGGAAGAATTGCACTGGGCGCAGAAGGAAACAAAGCAAAACGAGAAAGCGAGGACTTTAGCCATAGGAGTGACGACTGGCGTACAAAGCGGTCTGTAGTGTTGACACGCAGAACGTAGCCAGTAAGCCGCGGTTGTCCTTGCGACTGGCACGTTTCCGTTTCTTACGACTTAAATATAAAATAAAGAAATATATCTGCTCAATCCGAGTCTGCTTTCGAGTCCTTCGCTTTTGTCGTTGTGCTTGCGAAAGCGCTAGGCGTTGTTTTGCGATGTCGTATAAAGAGCTATAATAACAACGACTTGGCTGCGCGATCTCACGGTCACCGGAAGCCGCCGTGTTGCCATATAGCTGTCCGTGATGCGCTTGCGGTGCTATACGGTGACAGACCGTGGACGCGCGTATTATAGTCATAGCGGGTACAACGAAATAGAAAAAAAAAAAAAAGAAAGCAGTGTCCTTGAAGCGTTTCAAGCCCCTTTGATTACTGGATGCGGCACGTTGGTGCGTATATGGACTTGCACAATTGCCTGGTTGTTCGTATTCAACGCGCTATAGAAGAAGTGGAGGTGTTCAGGTGTGTTTAAGGAGATGGAAAAAAAAGAAATGAAAAAGTCGTTGCCAGAATCCGCGTGCCCACTACGTCATATATACCCCCCGTGCGATTGCCTAACCTAACACGCGCGCTCGCTCCTCTACAGTTTTAGCATGGCGGAGGCGCGCTGTCGTGAACGTGTTTTGTACTTGGGCTATCCCGGGAGGCCTGTAGACGGGAGCAACACACCGCCGGCGGCAGTGCTACGCGACATTGTTCTTAAACAATGACCTCTAAAAAATACCTGCAAGGACTGCATTGTTCATGCTCTTGATGCTTTATTTTTTTTCTTTTTTTTCCCAGCGTTGCAACGTGGGGTAATGTAAAACATTTTATAAAAACACCAAGGCCCGTTGTTTCACAATGAATTCCTAGCTGTATACGCCGCTGTGGTGTAGCGAGAACGTGTTTACGTCATGGGCCTTCATATTTAGGCGCGAATTGTGGGCGGGTCACCACAATGGTATTACAGCAGTTTATAACCCTGACCCGTTTCTTTCTTGTCGTCATTCCTTCGCGGGGAAAGAAGTAATTCGCTTCATAGAATCGATCGATACCGGCACGTGTGTAGCAAATAACGCTAGCATAAAATAAAGTATACGAGTCATTTGCCTCGGACGCGGTATGGTATGAAAGGTACCACGCTTTGGCCACAAAGCCAATAAAAGAAATCCACTGGCACGCGCGTCTCGACGAGTACGTGGGGCGTTTATGCTCGTTTCGCCGCCCCGGAACGCGGAAAAGCTGCAGGTTCTTTGGCCGAGTATGGCTGAAACGTTTCGCACGCATTGCGCGATCTTCGGCGCTGAACGACACGTTCGCTGCAATTCACTTTCCCTCTTCGGTGGCCGTAAATGCAGGAGCCGGTGTCACCCGCGAAGAACGAAGGAATTCTATCATCTAGAGCGACGTCGCCTGGGTTGCGCGCGCATTCTTTAGGAAAGTCTATGTCGTGTTACCCCTCCCACCGTTCCTCTTTTTGTGATATTTGATTTTGCGCTGGGGCGGGGGGGGGGGGGGCGGAGTACGTTCGCCCTCGCGAAATCGCGAACAGTGCTGTTTGATTTCACCAAAAGCGAAATTATCATTTTAGAAAGACAATTCATAAATAAATTATCGGGCTCGAGCGTCCAAAACGAACCCACGGTCTGTACGAGAGACGCCACCGTTTTCACCACTTCGTTTTTTTTTTTTTTTTTTGAACAGCGGGCAGACGAAGCATGCATAGAAGCGATTGTCTTCGCATTCCGCCCCCGCTATAGAATGCGGCCGCCGGTGCTGCCGGGAGTCGAACCGGCGACTTGGTGTGCTCTGCAGCGGTGCAGGGGCGATCTTGGGACGCGTAGGCTGCGTACAAGCAGTGCGATACTGTTCATGTTCGGGTGGACGCACGCATAACGAGAACCTTGCATGTCACCCAGCAGCGGGCAGCCAGCGCGCTGCGACAGCGAGGAGCGCGAAAGCGCAGCGCCCTGCGAACGCGTCGCGCCTCGAGGGGCCGACGCGCTCGCTGCAGCCTCCCAGTTTCGGTTTGGCACGCTCTCGTGGCAGAAATTCGTCGTGACACAGTTGCGCGGGTAATCGCATTTTTTTCCCGGATCCAACAGTTGATGCGGCCTCTACGGGGAGTTGCCTTCGGTTTCCAATCACGACGAGCCCGCCGAAACTAAAAGCGCAAGTGTTAATTAATGTATTTTTGTTAATTGGGGACTAATCACCATTTATGACCCGTCACCACGTGGTCGCCACCACTGACGGCATGTCTCAGAAGGAACCGTCCTTTTATTTCAAGGCGGCTATTTTTAAATAGCACTTCGGCTTCGTAGAATTACCCGGTATATATCGTATACAAGATATTTTTCTTTATTATTTTTTTGGTGACACAGATTTTTTATTCATAAGTAATGAGCGCACCGTACGTGGCCTTCTTGCATACGAGTTCCTAGGCGAGGCGGACGTACTTTGCCGCTAATAGAGTGAGCTTGATCAGAGACGTCTAATGAAAGTTATTTAGTTTTTTTTATTAATGATTTGGGAGCAGTTGTCTAAATGGAGAACTCGGAGGCAGTCACATTTTAATGCACAGTCATTTAAAAAAGAATATTGTAAGTCGCACCTAATTCGAAATATTCATCATCGAATTCCAAAGGTCAATCGAGGCAATGTCCAGACGGAGCGCGTCCCACTGTGCGTCACACGGCAACGTCCAGTAAATAAGTGGGGGGTAAAGTTTGAATAACAGCATGCCGCTGCAAATCCCGACTCTATACATGCACCGCCGCGCATGCTTGCCACGCAAAGCGTGCCGCATCAGTAGCTGCCGCGACTGGGCGAGACGTTCGCGGTTTCGAACTACTTCCTCGCGCTTGTCGTCACGGGGCGTTTCGGTCTGATGTGATAACGGGGTTGCTTTTTGTGCGCTCCCGCTGCGCTCGCTTTCGATGTTGCCTGTATTTACCGTTGAAAGTGGATGATAAGCGTATCGAATGCCTGCGCTGTGGCGATCCGGTGACATATGCACCGTTTCTTTCTCTGTGTATGCACCGCTTAACTCCATCCAGCACGCAAGCGCCGGGTGGAGATATGTAGATTTGTTTGTATACATTCGAGTACCCACGGACAGTGCAGGATACGTCCGAGGTGCCACAAAACCTCCCATGCCGGAAGCTATATGCGTGACAACGCGGTACCGACGCGACTGACGGCACGAACGAAGAGCCCATTTGGAGCGAAATGTTATTCATTGATTACCTTTGCACGTCCCCCCCCCCTTCCCCCTTGTGATATTGACAGACCGTTACGTCCTTGGCCAGTTGTAACAGCGATTGCGTGCGGCGGCGCTGGCGTATACACCACTCACAGCGTCTCATTCCCGTCGGTTATCTCGTCGCCGACTTGGGGGCCCCTTTTATACCCTCCCGGTTCTCAGTACATAAGTGCGGGTTATTTGGACAACAAGCGGTTCGCTCGGAAGAGATTGGAACCCGTCTGTTATATACGCAGCGCACAGAGGAGCAGCGGCCGTGTCCGTCCTATAGTCCGATCGCCGTAACCCTTTTGTCGGCGCGGCGAGCAGTCACGCGCGCTTGCGCATGCAGAACGCGCGTTGCTGGGCGGCTGCTGTCCAGCGCCACAATCGCGCTCTTCTCGCGTATGAATTCGCGGTCCGCCAGCGACGCAGCACCGACGCGCCCGGATGACAGTCGCGTGCGCCGCACGCGGCCATGTGGGTTGGTTTGCGGAAAGCGGCCGCATGGCTCGCTGTCACTATATATGCCGCCGCTGTCCTTGTTCCACGCGAGCTGACCGATAGGGCCTGTTTTCGAAACCTCTGCAGCTTCGAAAATGTCGGCTCGAAATGACGCGCTTCAAGATTTGCAGTTTACGAAAAATACTCCGTAAACAGTAAACGCTTTTTCTTTTTTCTTGCAATTGTGACTATACTTAGGCTTGTTGGTGCGACATCGTGGCAAGTTGTAGCGCGGAGACACAGAAGAAGGGGCGACTACAGCGCTCGTCTGTTGTCTCTTATTGTGTCCACATTTTTTGCAATTATATACCGAACAAGACCAGTCCCCACAGACAGCGTCCAATTGTTAGATTTGGTTATTTGTTTGCCTTCGTACTTTTCTTCTTAGAGCTTTGTCTTGTATGTGTGATTTAGGCTCCTTAGCAGTCGAATTGCCCGTGCTGTCGTTGAACGTCGGCACTGTAAGGAGGGAGGTTAAGCTGATGTAACACTTTCATGCATGTGATCAAAGAAATAAAAGAAAAGGAACGAAGGTAGGAAGAAACAAAGGTAAGAAGAGAGAGACCAGCTTGAAAACAGCCGCTGGTGTGTTATGTTGAATGACATGTTCAATGACACTTGGTGAGATTAGCCCAACCACGTTCTTGCTACTTGCCTTTAAACTGTTGCGAAACATTTTCCCTATCAGTTTCTTGTTTGCCTTATAGAAGGCATCCTCGCTTGTTCGGCCAGTATACGGGAATGCCTACAATCAGCGCCGCACTTTCAGCATGGCCCCGACAATCGACTGCGGCTCTGGGCACAGCACAGCGTCGTAGGTCCGATTTCCGGCCTCTACGGCAGCATTTCGTTGAGGAAATAATGTAAGAACTTGTGTCCTGAGTTCTCTGAACACAAGTGTTCTTGCATTCTATGCAGTGCGCGTTACTTTTACGTTAAAAGCGGTGAAAAGTATTGCGGAGCTCTCCACTATACTTTTCTCAATGCCCCAGCAGCCCAATGGTGCCTTGGGTCGTTGAGATCTATGGATCAATCAATCAATCAATCAATCAATCAATCAATCAATCAATCAATCAATCAATCAATCAATCAATCAATCAATCAATCAATCAATCAATCAATCAACAGGTTGGAACTGAGAGTGCAGAAGTACTCGCAGCGCCTTTCAAATAGCAGTCTTTTGCGTGCAGTAAGCCAGCACTCATCGACCGAAACTTGCGTACGGAACAAACCAAGCCCGCAGACCGACAACGGCCATAGCTTACGGTTAGTTGAAGCTCATATTCAATACCATTCTCCACGTCTTGGTGGAGTGTCGGGAAGCAGAGGCTGAACGAAAAAATTCAGTGCCATTCCACTT
This sequence comes from Dermacentor variabilis, assembly GCF_050947875.1. Classification (NCBI taxonomy): domain Eukaryota; kingdom Metazoa; phylum Arthropoda; class Arachnida; order Ixodida; family Ixodidae; genus Dermacentor; species Dermacentor variabilis. Next base: position 30,858,529 of record NC_134569.1, read on the forward strand.
TTTGAAGGTGACTGACCAGCGAAGATTTGTGTGTGCATGGGCCCCTTAATAGCGAACTGGCCATTGCCGTGCGCCAAACGACGTATGCACATAAATGGAAGGCATGGAAATGGAAACCTTTTACTAACGAACCCAGGCACGTAGAACAGACACGCACTTCACTGCACTCCGAGGGCACGGGCTGCTTCACCACAGCTAAGGCGATCGTGCGTTGGTCGACGTCCCGCAGTGCAGTAATGATTGCGAGGTCACTCGAAAACCACAAGCAGTCACACACAACACAGTCCACACAAAATTGGTTCCCCAAAAACTCCCTCTGAAACCTAGCCGTTGCTCCGGTTAAACGTTCCAAGTTTGCGGGATTGGTGCCACATGGACAGTTCACAGTTCTTTCCGTTTCGTGGTCCTGGCGGGCAGCACGATTACGGGGCCGCCACCACGGAAGAGCGGCAGGACATGAAAGGAGATACGCAAGCGCTTGGAGCGCCGACAAAGAGAGGGCGCTGCGGACGTAGACATGACCGGCGCGAGTCAGTGTAGTATCTGTTCTTATCAGCTTAATATCGGATACGAGTTGTATTCGCACCTAAGATATAAAACTTATTTTTGCAAGTTGGCGGAGTGCTTAAAGCCTGCTTCAGCTCCGCCGCTGGTCTGCCCAGTATTGCACTATCTTCGGTATCGGTCCACTAGGGAGAAGCGTAGGGGAAGCGTAGCAGGGGGCGGCGGAAAGTTAGGTGGGCGGATGAGATTAAGTTTGCAGGGACAACATGGTCACAATTAGTACATGACCGGGGTAGTTGGAGAAGTTTGGGAGAGGCCTGTGCCCTGCAGTGGGCGTAACCAGGATGATGATGATGATGATGATGATGATGATGATGCAACGCTGGCGGATGAGTGAAGTCTTTTATTCTCGGGGAAAGTTGTGCATCGCGAAGGGCCCCAACGCAGGCTGTCCTTATGTAGCAGCGGTCCGCGAACTTGGTCACACACATTTATTCCATTCCTTAGTATGCCAGTAACTATTTTCGCAGCCATCTACTGCACACGTCTTCAATCCACCGCTCTACCATTTGCAGCATCATTGGGGCAAAGTGCGCGAGCGAAAACTAATTTGCATTTCCGACAGCTGATCGCACTGAAGCAAGCTAGAAGCGGTAATGGTTTCGTATTCGTACACCGTCGCCGAGGTCACGTGCTGCGCGCCACCAAGAGCGCCGTCCTCGTTTCCATAGAATAAACTGCTCCGTGAAAAGGGTCAGTACAGCCGTGTTTCATCCACGTCTCGATATTCATTATTCGTACACCAATCACAACCTATTACCGTGGCCTTGGCGCTCTTTGGCCACATCTGGCCCTCGCGCCAACAAATTCTAATCATCATCATCATCATCATCATCATCATCATTCAGTACCTGAATCCTGTACACGGAGCAAACGATATAAGAAAGGTACTCGCATATTTGCATTTATTTTGCGTTCTGCCCACCCTCCCCGTATTTATTGCTTATTGGGATAGTCAACGTTGGTCCATTGATCAACGCGCAGGCGGGCTGGTACACGTGCAACGCCCGCGTTTTTTTTTTCTCCCCTTGTAAACCTGTGGCCCATTGCTTTCCTCTTATGTTATAGCGCCCACAGAAGCGCGCTCGTCCGCGGCACTCGGGCATAAATTATAGCCTGCTTGACAGTGGAGACAACGCGGTGATCCCTGAAGACACTTCACGCTCGTTATGAGCTTTCGCACGTTTATGCGCTTTCGTAATTTAGCGCAAATCTGCGCACGCCGGGTGCACGGAGATTTCTCGAGCGGAAAACCCGGCGACCTCAGCCGAAGCCGATGCGCGCATTCCACGGTGCTGGAAGTACGATCACATTCTGTGTACTCTGGTCGAAGCCGCGCGACGTCTTTGCTCGTCTGTGCATACGTTGGCGTCTACTTGTTCCACTGGGCACGGTCATTTCATAGAGAGTCGATATGACGCTTTCTTGGACGGAGCGAGCATCGTTACACGCGTGTGGAACCATTGCGAAGGTTTGACATTCCCTCTCCATGCACTGTCGGTCACCAAGACCTTCTACGTATTGTTAAGAACGGCCCGCTGAGATGCAAGTTTTGCCAGCCGGTTGCGACAGCGGCGGCAACCTTTTCTTGGAACGCCACCGTTACGCTCTAGCCTCGTCGCCATTGTGACTAAACGCGCTCGGCGGACCAACTATTGTTATTGAGCCCGCCACCCCCAACCTGGTCTGCCGCGAGCGGGGAAGTGCCCGCGGGAACGTCTACTGAGACCTCTTCCCACGCGCCGGTCTAGACGCAAGACAATGGGTAACGGCCGCGCTACGGGGGTCAGCTAAAAATAAAAGGCACCTTTCCTGACACAAGCCCCGATTTCTACGAAGTCCGGCTGACCTCGGTTGGGGACCATGAACCTTGCGCAAGGAAGTGTGTGTGTGAGTGTGTGTGTGTAAACCGTCCCGCAGAGAGGCGACTTGTTTACGATGACTGGACGGCCGTTTCCGTCAGCTGGGTATCGGGGGAAGACTGTGTGTTTATAAACCGCTGTTGTGCGGCTGCTGGATGCACTTTCTCAAGCAGTCATGTTAGACTGATGTATTTTCTCTCGCAGTCATGCTAGACTGATGAACTGCATGTAGATACTGTAAATAAACCCATATTCCTCGTTCTCGATGAGAGGCAGTCCTTCCCTTCATCAACGTCTTCAGCGTGGATAAGTTGGACGACGGCATGGGCCAGCTACCTTCTAATTCCTGCCCGACTCCAATCTTGACAACGGGTTACGAGCGATGGGATTGAGCCCCCGATCCTAACAGTACGCAGCGCCCACAAGGATAAGATGCAAAATAAAGAATGGCACACGGCGCTCGCCTCGTCTTTGTGCGCGCTGTATACGCGTAGAAAATCGTGCATGACCTGCTTGCCCAAGCCACCACCCCGTCACCACGACGTTCACGGAATGATATGGGAAAATGATACTCGAATGATGTAAACAGCCGGGCTTAATCAAGCTACAAGTTTTTCACGTTACTCCATTTCTCTCCATGCGATAAACAAAGAGTTAATCAATCGATTGCTCGAAAAAGCCTAATTCCCATGTGGAAGGTTCAAGAATAACGTATTGCCGCGTACAAGTGCCAGCGCGGTGATACCGATCGAAGGAAGCTTAGCCGAAGTAGACTGAGCGAGAGGGAACGTCCACATGACGCCGGTGCCAGCAGACTGGAGAATCACTCTCCTCCTTTGTTCAACTTCGGAAGTGCACAGCGCGTCGTGATCGGTACTGTATACGAAGCTATCCGCCACTGTCACGTGCTTGCATGTTGCAAGATTGTAAAGCTCACCACATATATAGCACGCTGCCCAAGTACCGCTCACATAGCCTTGTACAGACGCCGCTAAAGTGTAAATCGACCGGAAAAGTATACGTTCCCGGCGATGGTGGTGAGTGAAGATGGAACTTTGGTGGATGTGGCGAGCTCGTATTACGGGAGGCGAGCTGGTGGCGTTGATTACATGGGGCTAACTGCTTATTATGAAGACTGATTTGCAAGCGATGGAAAGAAAAACCTCTTACAGAAATGTCCGATGTCTACGAGCAGTGTAGATCCAATTGTGTTTCTTTTTTAGAGCGCAGCTCTTTGGCGTCCGTTCCTGGGTTTCGCGTCGTCGTCGGCGTTGTCGTCGGCCTCGTAACCAGCTCCGCCCCCCTTTCATCCCCCCAGCGCTAGCAGCGACCGACTGATACCGCTGGATGCCGCTGACGCCGCTAGAGAGTCAAGATAACGTGACTGCATAGAACACCGTCGCCGCCATGCAGAAAGAGGAGGAAAGGGTCCCCCCCCCCCTGTTCTTGTGTGACGGATAGGGTGCTCTTCAGTTGCCGACGCGCCGGTTATTTCACGTAGGCTCCGGCACGTCGACGAATACGTGACCACCTTCCCACGGCTAGACCTGGTTCTTAGCGCTGCGGAAGCGAGGGTATCATATTGTTTGTGTCGGCATCGGCGGCGTTGTCCCTGAAACCAACTCCGCAGCTGGGGTTGACTCACTATCGGCGTCAGCGGCATCAGTCAGTCGCTGCTATCTCTTCCCTCCTCCCTTTATCGTGTTGTCCGCTTGCTGCGCGCGCTTCTGCCCCCATCGTTTGCCGCTGGGTGTACACGCCGCCCCCCTCCCCCCTCTTCCTGCGAGTCTCCGGTTGTCAAAGCGCCGGCTCGAACTTAATTCCTTTCTTCGCTCCTCCTCCAATGCAACCCCTGTGCGGTGGCAATCAGAGAGCCAGATCGGTGGCGGCGGATCTGTATATGTGCACCGCCCGAGCCGAAATTGCCGCTGCCGTTCGCCCTGTGCGGTGGCAATCAGAGAGCCAGATCGGTGGCGGCGGATCTGTATATGTGCACCGCCCGAGCCGAAATTGCCGCTGCCGTTCGCCACTGCGAAATTATCTGCCAGTTCTTTCTGAGCCATGAGCGAGACGACCGATGGAAGTCCTCCGTCTGCTGCTGCTGCTGCTGCTGCTGCTGCTGCTGCTGGTAAACGAGCTGCCAGAGCAGAGGCCCAGCGCCGTCGCCGTCAGAATCCAGAGGTGCGTGCCGCCGAAGCAGAAGCTTACCTAGTGGAGTCTTTGTTAAAGGAATACGTGTGAAAAATAAAAAAAAAATTCTGTGATAGCGCATACATGTGTTGCTCGATTTCTTTGCCTCAATCTATCGAAAAGGTGAAACAGCTTATTTGCTGCGCTCAAATTTCGCATTAGGAAGTAACGTAATCGTCGGTAATTTTATATATATATATATATATATATATATATATATATATATATATATATTTAATCCGAATCTACCATCCCATGGTAGGTCTTCAAAGAGATCCCAGTCATATCGATCTCTCTACGTCAGTCGCCCGGTCACAAAGCGGCACAAGCATCGTATATACATAACGGGGCTTCGAAGGGACGACCCTGAGTTGCACAATTCCGAGGCCATCATCATAAATTCTCGCTGCGTAGGACCCTCTGGTTTCATCACCTGGCCAAACGCAGTCTCCGACGGAAAACAATTACACGCTCCTTGGTTCGTCTGGGAGGTTTACGGACTGTTTTCTACAGAGGCCCGATGGGAAGTGACGTCGGGTTGGCTCTAAAGCAGCGACATTGCTTTTGTAAACCGAACCGCTGAAGTTACGCCTGAGCTTGTCCGCTCGCGCATTGTCCGTAAATCCGCAGTCGTACTTGGCGTTGGGGCGTCTCTTCTTCGACAGTCGCTGGGATTGCAACCGCATCCGAGCAAAAGCGCTCATACTTCGCCGGGACTGCATTCACGAGTCTGCACGTATGTGTCTGAGTATACGGCTGAATGCCCCATCCGCGCTGCGACTGTATAGTCAGCAAGTCACCGCCGAACGCTGAAGCAATTCGGCCCCCTGATTTCGTGGCTGCCGCTATTACACCTGCGATGCTGCGTGGTATTAGATATACAAAAAAGAAAAGCGCGGTTTGAACGACCTGTTTGGCGTGCGCCGCCTACAAGTCCTTTACACTGGGCGTCTCCGCGCTTCGGCCCAACGAGAGCACGGCCCCGGGGATGGCCGCAGTGACCTGGAGACGGGCACGTTCCCGTAACGAGGCGCCCTTGGGCCGCGACTGCGCTGCGCCCAGACTGCTGCGCGGGGCTGGGGCACCACTGCCGCAGTGTTGCACTTTGTACGCTTCTTTCTTCTGCGCGGCTCAACGTCGGCGACGGCCGGCGGGGCTTCTCCTCCCTGCCCGTTCAAGGTCGAGAGCGCTTTTCCTTTCTACCTACCTTTAAATTTTTTTTTTTTCATAACCACCGTGCATGGCGCGTAGAAGCCGCCCCGGGGCAGTGAAAGAAAGAAAAAAGGAGTCAAAACGCCCAAGCCTGCCAGGAAAAAGGAAAGTAACAAACAGAAGGAGCAGGTGTGCAACGAAGACAGAAACAGTAACTCGCGAGCAGAAAGCAAAACAGAGCGCGGAAAGAAGGAAATCAGCAAATAAAGGAAAGAAAAGGCGCGACGGAGAGGGGGGGGGGGGGGAGGGATTACGTGCAGCTGATAGCGGGTCCCCACGCCGGCCCGCCGGAATTCCTCCGCTATGCGGGAACTGCGTGATAGAAATGGGCGGGCACAAAAGGACGAGTCATATACATGGGACTGCGCTCGCCTGTTGAGTCGCTCTTTTGTCGTGCGATGTATGCACTGTTGCGAAGTGCACAGAACGAGCCCCCGCGTCTGTCGCATTCTCGTAGCGGCTCTTTCCCAGACTAGAGAAAGCGGTTTAGAAAAAAAAAAAAAATAAACGAAGAGAGACGGCCAGAAAAATCAAAGAGGTGGAAATCGAAACACGTCACAGAATTATCTCTGTGTGCATGGTGAAAGAAAGAGGAAAAGAAATGAAAAGGAGAAGGCGGCTTACTACAAGCAGTTTTGGCAGCAGTCCTTCTCTTTGTTACTTGTTGCTATCCAACGTAGAAACTACTCATGCTTGCTAGAAAGCACACGTTTGCGGCCGTGTGCTGATTCCTGAATGCCCAAGTTACGCAGTGTTCAGTTGCTGTCTCTATAAAAGAACGCGCCGAGTTTTCAAGTCATTGGTTCGAGGCCAGGCGGAGTTAAACATGTCTCGGATACTGCATCTCCGCCCTGGCCCTGATGCCTGATGTCATGATACAATTAAAGGTCTGAACCACTCCACAGGCTCGCCGCCAGCGCGGACACGCGGGCAGCTAGGGGCACTGTCACACGAGACACGACGCCGATGCAGACACGACTGTCGTGGTCGTGCAGAAGTCCATCGTTTAAGTGGGCAGACGGTCTGACGATGACCGCGGTGGCAGACAAGCTTATACTGACTTGTCCGACACGACGGACAATAAATGATAATAATAATAATCTCCTCCTCGCAGAGGGATAAACTTTCGAGTCTGATTTGCGGACAAATCCATTCTGCCAACCAGCGATTCTTCGCATAGTTCTGCCGGCTGTCTTGCGTGGCTGCGTGACTCTTGCGAAGACAGCTCGCATATGAAATTTTGGCTCATCCAATAGGCCGTATCCTGCTGTAGTGTGACGGCACCTTAACTAGATCGGTGTTAGGAAAGACTTTGTATGGGTGAGGAGGGGGGCACCACCATACGCCGACGAGAAACATCACAATGGCAGCTACAATGAGATCGTCACCGCCTACAGGGAGGACCGGCGGACATATACACCAACTTAGGAGAAGACAAGCCACGGCCCTCTGCCGGGCGCAAACAGGAACTGTTATGTCCCCCCAAATTCTATCTTATATATCCAAAGAATTCAAAATGTAAATATTGCGACACAGATCCAGCTGATCAGCGTCGTATATTCTACGGGGTTGCAGGAATAATATTTCCCCAAGAAATCTGTGGCAAGCTCCATCACAGGAGGCGTGGGACTGCGTACTAAAATCTGCTAACGCTCAAACCTAAGCCGGGCTGGCGGACTGGCGGGCGAAGGTCGCGGCCAGCTGGACGCCACCTATAGCCCATTCCGGCTGATCTCTGCTTCCAGCTCCCCCTCCCATCATCTTCAATACAGTTTATTTCCTCCTCCTCCTCCTCACAATGGCAGACGCGCACACGATTCTGGCCATCTGATTCGCTTCCTTTAACGAATTAAGTCTAGAGACTCGTTTCAGTCTTGATTTTCAACCTGAACACCCGCAACGCCGTTCAAATATATCTGTAGCTTTGCATCGTGTTATTGTTTCATTTTGATCTTGAAAGCGGACGAAACGTGTGGAACGCTCCCACTGAGCGCAACGGACGTCTTGCGCACCACATTTGAGCCCAATGTATTTAGCAGACCGTTATTTGCGCCGCGGTTTTCTTGAGCTCGCGTACCGCTACTACGACGCTCTGGCGAGCCTGGGAGGAAGACGAGTGCCTTTCAGGCAGAACACCGAGTCTTCTAGCTATACTTATTTTGAGGATATTTTAGACTTTGCCCGTGAACTGTTATTTCCTCCTTAACTGCGATGGAGATGGAGTCTCACTCGCGTCCGCCGGAGTCGGCAGTGCCCGTGGCGGCTGCCTCCAGGAATCGCAACGGCACCGAGAGCGACACTGACAGCGACGACACCATGCAGTACTATGTCAGCGGTGAAGATTCTTGTGACGACGCCTTCGAGCTGGTGCGGAGTCGTAAAGCAAAACGAAGGTTTCTCAGCGCATCCTCGAATTCGAGTGAGTCCACCGTGAGATCTTCGCGGAATACCGAGGAGCTCATCATCCTGTTCACGCCAGTTCTCGCTACTGACAACCTCAGACGCCTCAACAGGCAAGCCGCGTCTTCACATCTAGAGGCACTGGTTGCGAACGAAATCAAAGACATCAGAGTGAACACCCGTAAGAGTGTCCTAGCGATTGACGTAGAACACGCGGCTGCGTTGGATTCTTTGCGCAATGTCACGGAACTTGACGGGATGAAAGTCCGCCCTCATATTCCGCTGGGCAAACAAATCAGTAGTGGCGTAATTTACGATGTTGATGAGACCATTGTCGACTCCGATCTGTCGATCTTAATCAAGCCAGCTAGAGAAAACACCATCATCACAAACGCGTTTCGTCTCGGCACGTCACGGTGTGTCAAAATCATATTTAAAGGCGAATCCCTACCATCGCATGTAAAAGTGGGCCACTTCCGACACGCAGTTCGCCCCTTCATACCAAAACCGCTGCAGTGCTGGAAGTGCATGAAATTTGGGCATGTGAGTAGTGGGTGCAAGAACACTACCGTCTGTTCTCGCTGCACTGGGCCCCACACCACTAACACGTGCGAAGCCAGTGTGCTGAAGTGCACAAACTGCAGCGGCCCTCACGATGCCTCCTCGAAGGAATGCCCTTTAATTCGCAAGGAAATGGCAATATTGAGGAAAATGGTTAGAGACCACTCGTCTCACCGAGAAGCAGCAACATCTACTAGGCGGCGACGATCGCGTCGCCGACGTCGATCACGAACCTCCAAAGCCTCTGCAGAGCGCCAGCCACGAACACTGCCACCCACTCTTTCGACATCGCGTGTGGCTGCTGCCGGCCATTTGAGCGTGGACTCCTCCCACGCCATAATTTACGTTCAGCGCGATCAGCTCACGCGTTGACCTGCTGCCGCTGTTGCCATACGCGCTCGTGGTCGTTTGTCGGGCGATTCGCTTCATTGCGAAAGCGGCGAAGTGTCGAAAGACGCCGTTGCGCGCCAAGTGTGTACACCTCTGCGACGGTCGCCTGCAGCGATCGTTGTCGTTCGCAGCAGCGCGCAAAGGCTTTCGACTCGAAGGCGTCATGCGTGCCTGGACGGTGTTGCACGGTCGTTGGCTCGTCTGCGACGGTGTGTATCTGCACCAGCCTTTTCTGTGGCCACCGTCGCTTTACTTCGTGCAGGGACTCCATTTACTTCGTAATACGGGCAATAGCCTTATCGACACAGCATTAAACTATACGTGTATACAACTAGATGCGCGGCCGGTGAATGCTCTGTAAATAATACATTTGCTCGAGCGCATTTGGAGGCCGCCTGCGGGCGATGATGGCGTTCTTGATGACAGCGGGTGAATTGCGACGCCTCGACGGGTCACCAAAAGCAGCAGTGGAAAAAAAATACAAATAAGAAGAAAGGACGTAGAAAATGGGGGGAGTCCGGCAGCGAAAAAGAAGATTTCAAAGTAAAATGGAAGGTCACGGCGAGTGAAGGTGGTTCACCGCCTCCCTCTATCTCTCATTTTCTCTCTCTCCCCCTCTCTCTCCTTTTCGCCACAAACAGCTAGGGTGTATACTGTACGAGTTCAATACAGTGCGTCTGTTCCTTCGCGGCATTTATCACGTATAAATCAGCAATCAGCATCCGTTCAGCAGGAGTTCCTATTTCTCTGCGCGCGTGTCGGTGACCGTGTGATACCCACATTGACACGAGCGCCGCAGTGTCCTCGGATAAACGTTCGACAACTCGTCTCCGGTTCGTTTTGTCCGACCTTGTAGTCGCCGTGGCCTATGTCTTCTTTCTTTCTTCTTCTGTTATATATATTATGTGAACGAGAGAAAGGAAACCTAGGAGCAGCTCGAATTTTCAATCGTGACCGTATAAAGCCAGCAGACAGCGAAGCCGAAGAAGGCATTGGGAAAATTATCTGTATTTCTGCATTTCCATTTTTCAACCACAGATCAACACTTCTGCATCCTGCACTATGCTGACTTCGGCAGAGATTATGAAGTCTATTTCATTTCTTGTTTCTGCATTAGGGCTTTTCCAGGTCCACTTCCCGTTACTGCGCTTCCTGAAGAAGGTATTCATTATTCGGAGGATATTCCTTTCCGCGAATTCTACCAACATCTCTCCTCTAGTGTTCCTAGAATCGATGCCGTAGTTGGCAACTGCTTCTTCCCAAGCCTGCTTGGCCCCCACTTTTCCATTGAAGTCGCCCATGACTACAGTATACCGAGTTTGCACCTTTCTCATGGCTAATTCAGCATCTTCATATAACTGTTCTATTTATTCACCATCATGACTGGAGGTTGGAGCGTATACGCTTGTGCCAGCTTTAATCTATATCCTTTATTAGCTTTATTACGACTACTGCTACCCTTTCGTTCATCAATGCAGCCCTCTATCTCCTTGGGGATTAGAAATCCTACGCCGTATTCTCTCTTATCTGGAAGAGCTCTGTAGCAGAGGACGTCGCCGTTAGCGAGCACTGTATAAGCCTCACCAGTTCTTCTAACCTCACTAATGCCGATAATATCCCAAACAATGTCTGATAGTTCCTCTAAGAGTCCCGCTAAGTTAGCCTCAGTCGAGAGGATTCGGGTGTTGCACGTCGCCAGTTTCAGTTTCCAGTTGCGGCTTGTCCGGATCGAGAGATTTTTGGCACACTCTGCCGCGTCGCAGGTCTGGCCGCCGCCTTGGTCAGCGCTGCTGCTCCGTATAGCCGCTATAGGGACTGCGGGGGCTAACTGGAAGAGTCATGATGGAGGCATGCATCATGAGCATGCATACTTCGACGTTTTCACATCTCGGTGACTTTGCCTCGTCATGGGCTATGAAGTTGTGCGTGAGGGCAAATGTCGATCTTTCTCGTTCCTGCCATTTCGCTTACACCGCTTGCTACATAGCTGTGTATTTTTGGGGCTACTGTCAACTCTGGAAAGCTCCTGCGCAAAATGACCATCTGCAGCGCTGCCGAAGATGCCACGCGCTTAAGGCGATCGATTCACGGAACGTGCTCGCTTCTCTTGGCGGACGAGTGCCTTTATACCGAACAGGTTGTAAGTGGATGTCGACGTGTCGAGAAATGTCAAGCAATAAAACGTCACAAAGCACGAGGCCATTTCAGACGTCCGCGCATTAACTGATTGTCCTTAACACAGTTACATACTACATGATACGAAAAAAAAAAAAAACAAGTTTTACGGGCGCCTGTGAAAAGAAAGCGGAAATAACCGCCACTTTAGAGAATGCACGGGTGCAGAAGCGCGCGGCGTCGTTTCAGTGCCGTTGGCCCACAAAATGACAGTTCTTCCTTCGGAGCCGAGTGACGCGTGGTGTACGCGGCCGCTGCTTCATTTGCATGACGCCATTGCTCGCAGTGTCCGGCCGCGTTGCGCGCGCCGACGGTCGGGCGCCGGCGTCGCGCGAGAGGAGGACACACGAAGCGGCGCCTGACGTGCGGGGCACGGACGCCTTGACGTCGCCTATTGAGCGGGCGGCGACGTCGTGATGGTCAATTGGTGCGCTCGTTGACTGCCGCCGTCGATATTACTGTTATTATTGTATTCCAGTCGGGGGGTGCATCGAGAGAGAGCCACGCGTCCGCCCAATCAAATCGTCTGACAGCCGGCGCAGCTCGTTGGTGCCCGTCGGCTGGCCGCCGTCCAACCGTGCGTGCGGACGACCGCAGAACGACTCCGCGGGAACCCGCGCAGTCAGCCTCCGGGTACGACGACCGCGCGTGGTTCGGCCGCGTGCTGTATGACTTCGTGTAAGGGCCGGACCTGCGCGACGCGGTGAAGCCATTTCGCAGGAGAGCAATCAGTGTTGCATTTCCAGCTTACCAGCGAAAAGGCTGTCCCGCGCAGCTTTTAGAATGTGATGGATGGATGGATGCAAAACTTTAATGAAGGTCCTGAAGCCTTCTGCGGGCCGCTCCCACGTTGGGACAGTCGGGCCATGCCCGACCGCCGCATCGTGGGCCCTCTGAACAGCCCATAGTTGCGCCCCGGCATCGGGGCTCTTGATAGCGGAGAGCCATTTGTCCTCATTGATTTGTTCTGTGCCTCGTAGTGAGAGGCAACGCCAGAGCATATCGTCTAGGCTAGCGAAGTCATTGCAGTGCCTGCAAGAACTAGTGGCATAGGTGCCGGGATAAAGCTTGTGGAATAAAGCCGTGCTGGGATACGAGCCTGTTTGCAATAATATGAGGGTCAATGCCTGCGCTCTATTTAACTCCTTGTGTGGAAGGGGAAAGTCTCTCCTGCCGAGATAAAAGGGCTGCGTAATTTCATTGTATGTGGTCGGTTGATCTCTGTTCTCCACCACTGCGGGCCGGCGTTGGAGTTCTCCATGGTCGCGAAAAGCGAGACCTCGCGCCTTGGAGTGGGCCAGCTCGTTGAGGTTTTTGGGGCCTCCCATGATGGATCCTATGTGAGCTGGGAACCACGTGAGAGTGTGTGTGGCGATGCTTTTGCCGTCGAGGATGCGACAGGCTTCCTTACACACGGCGCCAACGCTGAAGGCGCGGATGGCTGCCCTGGAGTCGCTGAAGATATTGGCATGTTTGTCGTCCAGGAGGCCCAAGGCAATGGCCACTTGCTCGGCCGCACGCGACGACGTGCTTCGTACCGAAGCGGCGTTAACGGTCGAACCCCTGTGATTGATCGATACTACTGTGAAATTGTTGCTGTTGCCATACTGGGCCGTGTCAACGACGCACCTACCGCCAGGGAGTTCTGTCGCGCGGCGTAGGAGCGCCACCGCCCTGGCCTTCCTTCTTTCTGCGTTGCGCTGGGGATGCATATTGCGCGGGGCGGGCGATATGGTGATGTTATCTTTCTGCTCTTTCGGAAGGCCCTGGTAGGCGTCTTCGACAGTGGCCGGGGAGGATGCCCATCCCTGTTAGGAGTCGTTTGCCCGCCCTGGTGCCGGAGAGTCTGAGAATATGTGCCCTTTCTTGTGCTTCTGCAATTTCTTCCAGGGTATTATGAATACCAACTGCAGGAGTCGGTCGGTGCGTGTGTAGTTTGGTAGTCCGAGCGCGCTCTTGATCCCCCTCCTTATCATGGCATTTAGCTTGTCTCGCTCGGCCCTCTTCCAGGCGTGCTTGGCCACTACGTACGTGAAATAGCATAACAAGAGCCCAAAAAATTTTTTTCCGGATCGTGTGTGGTTCCTGTGGTCACTCTAAAGCCCTGTTTGGTTGTGAGCATGTCGACCTTCCCGCGCTGGTTTGTTTCGGTCTTCTCAGTATCTATCGGCAATCGCATTGATTTCTGTTCTCCTGTTAGCTGCAGATGTACACATGCAGGGTGTTTCACGTAACTTGAACCAAGGATTAAAAAAATAAGAGGGTAACCGCAGCTGAATGAAACCAATGACTTATGTTTTGCCGTCATGTGGCGCTCTTTAGAGTATCTTTTATAGCGCTATAGCGCAACATACACCTATATAACCTACAGCGCTTTACGTGGTCTATATAAACACTCTGTGGTATGTACGGCTTTAGGATCGGTCCGGCTAACAGAACTGGGTGTAACGTTTCTTCGCTTCGTCGTCGCTGTCGTACGATCGTCGCCACCGCCGTCATCGTCTCGCTGCTGTCGTCACATGCGCCCGCTTCATGCGCACGGCTGCTCGCCGTATGCGCGAAAGCGTTGCCGCATCTGGTAGCGCTTTGTAGAACCCCAGACGGTGCCGTCCCTCTCCTTTCTTTCTTGCTTTCCATTGCCGAAACGCCTTCCCCCGCCCGTGTAAAATAGCAAACTGTGCGCGAAAAAAGCTTCGGTCATGAGGCGAAACACGACGTGAGCTCGGCCGCAGTGCGTCGCAATCAACGAACTCTGCGCGCAAAATTTGCGAGTTCCACGAGAGAGCGCGCGAGTCGGGGGCACGTTATAACGATGCACCAAATAGTATAGCAGCTGCGGCCCCTATAGGTGCCCGCCGCTGCAGAATCGTGCATTGTTTTCGTGCCGCGTTGGTCTCGAGGTATATGCCACCGGGAAAACAGCGTGCAGCTCGTCGCCGTGTCATACAGATGTGCAAATGCGCGTGCGGACGTTGCGGTGATTTACCGCAGTGCAGCTGCTCGTGGAATTCGTCAAGAGCTCACGCGACGGCGGCATGCAGATCGTATACCAGTTGGAAGAGTCTCTCGTTTTCCCCGTTGCACACACCATTCAGAGCGACTGGTTTGTGATAAGCACAATTGGCCGGCATACGTCTTCGAGGTCGCGCTGTCCGCCGCCGATCTGAACGCCATTACGAGGTCACTGGCCGTGTGAGCGCATACACGTCGGACGTTCGCGTATTGCTCTGTTGTGTTTCGTATCTCACTTCTGTGTGCACCATTTGTACTATTTTTTTTTTCATTTGCCCGAACCTGATGCATGCTGTGGTTCACTGCGACGAATCCGTATGCGATGTCTGTGGGGCAGTGGGGTCCACGTATGACTTGTAGCCCGATGACTAAAGAGATGTCCGAACACGCCGCAGCGAAAGTGTGCAGGCAGGAAAGGATCCACCTCATATAACCTGTAGTTTACGGTGTTAATGTGAATATTAAACTGCCTGCTGCGTAGCGCTGACTGCACTTCGAGCTCGTGGCCTGTTCGTTTTATTTTATTTTGTTTTATTTATTTTATTCACTACCAGTCCCGGCACGGGGAAAGAAAATGTCGTGAAAGAACTTCGAACGTAAAGTATACTCCTCGCTAAAGTATTTCCCATTTGTTTTGCACCGATAACAAATGCATAACGGTAACATGATAACAATGACGTACCTCTAACCTGCAATCCTAATTTGTTAGTTATTTTAGCGGTTTTGTTATTTTTTGCTGTCAGCTTCGACTTTCCATGGTTTCGCCGATAGACTCTTCACAAACACTCCTCATTTTACCGACACACACACAAGTGAATACACACTTGTTTTGCCAACACGCATAACAAGGAATTCACGTATAGATGGCACAATGCCTGCAGTTCCCTCTGTACTCCTTTTGAGGTCCTGTGTTTCGCTAGAATCTACTTATTTACGGTCATGCACCGACTAATCCAGTAAGGCGTTGTTCTTATATCTCTCTTGCCTCTTCGGCCGGTAACGTTCGCGTTGCAAGAACTGCGAGGAAGGTAGCGGGAGGAGGGGGCCACAACGCCTTCAGTGCGAGCGAAGGTGCCCGAGATACCCGAAACGGGCCACTTCCTCTGCGATTCTCATTTCGCGGCAGCTTGGAGGACGCGTTTGATAATTGGCTCATTTTCGATGCGCGACCTCGATAGCTCGGGCCCTCGGCAACCGCGGCGCGGAGGTGAAGGACACACCCTCCCTCACTCCGTGGTCTTGGGAGACGCGTCACCGCGATGCGAAACCGATTGGGCTGTCAGCGCCTGCAGCGAGTCGGTCTGCTCGTCGACTGCTTGCGTAGCGGAAAACTTTTAGCGCACCTGTGCGGCGAACTTCTTTTGGGGCCGGTCCCCGCGGATGGGTGCTGCATCCTTGCCTGCGGGGATGACAGCACCACCGTGTGTATGGCTCGCCTGTATGATGGGAAACACCAGATTTCTGCTTTGAGCCTGATTTGTTTTGTCCCTACCGCTGAACAAAAATTAATTGAGGGGGCTGTAGCCTTAAGTTCTTGACCTATCCTTGAATATAAGCGGAGGAAAGCTTCTGGAAAGTTCTTAATTTGCTAAATATTGATTTGACCTAGGTGACGGTATTTTTTCTTTCTTCCTTTTCATTTTAATCACCTAGTGCGGAGTAAGCACGCGCCTCCGGACGGCGGCAGAGATACGTCAAATAACGACATGTGTCCCATTTGAAAAGGTGACGCACGTCTTGCCTCTGAATGAGACGTGTATATCACGTTCTGATTGGGAGAACATAGCAGCTTTTATTTTGTGCGCCTATACGGTTCCTATATATATATATATATATATATATATATATATATATATATATATATGTACCGGGGAGGTGAAATGCGTTGTATACTGCTAGACATGCTCACTCACGGACCCCAACATCGTTCTTGATTACGCAGCTCCCTACTTTGTGCGGGACTTGGGTAATTTATTGCGATAAGACTCAAGATTGACTGCATTGTTAGAAGTTCCCGAGGTGCAATTCGGAGTTCAACGAAGTGCGTCGGCAGATCCAGCGGGGCAGTACATCATATAACGAGTCCGGATGGCACCCATGCAGGGTTAGCAGAGTCGAAAGCGGCTCGCTCACACTAGGCCGACACGACACGACGATTTCGATCTGCCGACTGCTCGCGACAACGTTTTTTTCTTTGTGTCGGCGCCTCTGTCACGCTGTACCGACGCCGACAATCAGCCGACGGTCGGCGGAGAGTTCGGCGTCGGTATACAGTGTTACAAAGGCGCCGACACGAAGGAAAAAAACGCTGTCGCAGGCAGTCGGCAGACCGAAATCGTCGTGTCGGGTCGGCCAAGTGTGAGCGAGTCTTAAGACGTCCTTGCGTCATGCTTCAGAGCTAGGCAACAATTTTGCTTCCGCCAAGCACGGGCGTGCGTTAATTCGCTTTATCGAGGATCAACCACCGGATTCGTGCGTGTGTGCCAAACGTCGATGCTTCTCAATCGCACCCTCGATTTTTTCCGCTCCGTTTTCCCGTGACGCGGGTTCATCCTGGGAAAAACTTTTTCCCTCATCGAGGAATAGCACTTTGTTTACGCGCCGTTCATGCATTAATGGAGCAGTTCGAGCTGTGCGTGTGTTTCCCATTGACTTGTACTAGCATTGGCAAAAAACCAAAGCGAGAGAAGTTCTGAACATATACTACATGCGGCAACGGAGTGACTTGCAACCACACTCTTATGGTATCTTCGACTGGTCGCTTCCATCCCCCGAAGCAGAGTCGGGCAGATCCGGCGTTCCCCGAGCTCAGAGGTAGAGGACAAGCGCGCAAGCCGAACGTGCGACTCGCTCTCGCAGGAGGCAATGGCAGATTCTAAACCACGTGACTACTACCAACGTCCGATGTTTCGCTTATCCAAAGCTCCCGGCGCTGCCGGGAAAACCGGCGGACACGCCGGCGGGACGAGCGTTCGTCGCAGTGGCCTAGGTTGCCTAGGTTACGGTGGGCCGTCGCCAACAGCAGCGACGCGGCTCTGCGATGACGTTTCAATTTCGACGACTGCTCCGACGGCATGGCTCGGAGCGCCTCAGAGCGTTCGAAGGTGGAGGAGAGCAATCGAGAAGAACCAGCCGAA
Source organism: Dermacentor variabilis (assembly GCF_050947875.1). NCBI lineage: Eukaryota > Metazoa > Arthropoda > Arachnida > Ixodida > Ixodidae > Dermacentor > Dermacentor variabilis. The sequence goes on from NC_134569.1 coordinate 30,876,032, forward strand.
CGCAGGGCACGCACCCTCTTTCAACCAGCCGAAGACAACGCCGCTCGCGAGAGCACTCCAGAGCGCTCAGAAACGACCAGTCGAAGATGGCATTAAACAAATGTACACGCTATGGGTCCTATCTTGCCACACAACAATAATCGTCATCTGTCTTGCTTGCGTTTTCTTTCTTGAAAACGCTGCGCTCGCTACTTTCATGCCGAAAATGCTCTGTCATGCTGATAACGCGCACGCCGTTCGTGACTTGGAAGTACCGAGCTCGCAGCGTTTAAGAAAAGAAATGCGGGCTGGACAGATGATTATTGTTGATTGGCAAGGTACGACCCAAAGGGTGTAATTTTGCTTAAGAGTGCATTGCGGCTGTGGAACGATCGCCGCACGCACGGTTGTATTGGTTTCCTCTTACTTCCGCTGGTGCGAGCCGGATTTATAGTATTCTATGGTGCAATGAAACGAACGAACGAACGAAGGAACGAACGAAGGAACGAACGAACGAACGAACGCGAACGAACGTCGTGCACACCGAGAGAATACTGCAGGATCGATGATACTGTTCCGTTCGTCCTCGCAGACCTCAGTCAGCGGTTGTTTATGTAGCAACGTTGTTCTGACATCTTAGTTCGGCTCATATGTATATACAATCAGGAAGGAATTGGCCACGAATCGGCTGACTAATACGAAATAGCCGTGGTCACGTATAGTGTGCATGGAAACGTGACGAAGGGGGCAAAAAATGAAGGAAGTGATCATCCAGGAAGGGTATAAAGAAATATGAACAAGAAAGGCGCAAGGGCATACAGCCTGCTGCCCGACGGCGTTGTCGCCCTCGTAACGTGTTGTTGGCTGGGAATTTTCCCGCCGCCCCGGTCGCCCGTGCCCGCGGAGAAGACAGCCATCGTTGTTGCGTCGTCGTGGATTGATGGAGGGCGACGCGCCGTCTCTGCCGAAGCCTGTTCGTGCCGTTCCTTCTCCCGCACGGCGCGCCTCCTGTGCTGCGCGCAAGCGCTTTTCTGGCGTTCGCAACGGACAGACACACGGGCACACGTTGCCCTCCTCCCATGCACGCGAACATGCACGCACGCACGCACGCGGACTCGCGCACGCACTCGCTCGCACACAGCGCCCAACAAGCTCGCGACGGCCGCTGCTCCCACACCCGGGGCCATGCCCGTGGCTTCCGGCCGCCGTGCGCTAAGTACCGCCAGTGGGCCAGCCTCGGTGATTAGCCCTTGCACGCGTCGACAACTTGTTGCGCCCGCTCGCGTGGCAGCCGCGTGCCCCTCCGCCGCCGCAGGCGTGCGCGCGCTCCCGTGGCCGACAAGCCGACTGGACGAGCGCTCGCGGCGCCTGCGTCCCGTCCCACTGTTGCTGAGGTCATGCCGTACTGAGGCGTAGCCATTCATGTGCGCACGGTCCGCCGTGATTACTGTGGCGTTGGGCATTGGATTCCTCGGCGGGGGTTTAAATGGAGACTATACGCTTCTCCCGTACAGAGTTGTTTTCCATCAAGTTGCTTTTCCACTCAGGTAGCTTAGAGGGCCGCGCTAAGAGTAGTAGCGTTACGACAGGTGGCTTTCTTCGGGCTTCCTTCCCGAGCAGAGGTGCAGTGCGGTTGTTTCTGCATTCCTGCGAGTTTGGGCCAGCGAACGGTATTTTGTCGCTGCGTGCTGACGCTTATCGGCGCTGTTGCACCTCGACGCTGGTCCTTGTCAGGCACTCTAAAAGTGGGTAGAGTGATGGAAAGTGCTTTGAGAGCATTAGAACCATCGAGACCAGCTGAGCAGCAGTGAGTGTCTGGAGCCTTTCGCGCTTCGAATGCGTACACGTGGACGCGAAAAACGTGCGTCGGACACAACGGAAGCCGGCTGTGTGTACGCCGAACGAACGGGGTGGCCGCGCCTTCGCCGACCGTGTGGTCTTCCTCCGAGGTGGAGTAGCCGGGGAGAGCGGTGACAGGCACCTGAGTGCTGCGAATGGGCCCGTAGCACGTGCGCAAATACACAAGGCCCCGTCCTCGCCCTCCTTTCTTTTCGTGGAAGGGGGCGAAGCGGTGCCGAAAAAAAGGTGCGGATTTCCTCGCTCGTAATGGCTCGAGTAATCTTGCGGGGCTGCAGGGAGGAGCTCGCAGGGTGTTCGTCGGGCTGCTGCCTCAGAGCAGTGCGAGCACAAAGCCTGCGAAAGACGCGCGTGACACCGCACGCATGCAACCGCAAGAAGCGAACAGTATAGCAGAGAGAGGGAAGCGTTTACTTTTCACTTTTGTGAACGTAAATTTGTTGCGCTTCGAGTAAGTGCTCGAGGTGGAGGAAGGAGGTCTGCGAGTGACAGCGACGTAATTTGATCGTGCCAAAACGAAGCTCGCGATAGAAAACTTATAGTTTTCGCAGCGCCGTGTCAACGGCGCCGCTAACAAGGGACTGGCCTTCAGGTATGCTGCCTTCTCTCAAAGACCGCCGTCGGTAACCGTGCTTCAGAGAGCCCGTGCGGTCATGGTTGCCCCCATAATTAAGTGAACGTAATTGGCTTGCGATTAAATACACTCAGCGGCCTGGCATTCGGGCGAGTTAACGTGTCAGCGTCAGCTCTGCTCGCTAATACTGGTCAAACAGAAACATGAGCGTTTATTATCTGACACGTATTTCTTAGCTCAAGGACATAAAATGAGGCGTTGCGAAGAATTAAGGAGGAAAAAAGAACGAACAATAATGAACAGGAGTATCACGAAAAAACAAGAAAACAAATAAATGAGAGTGTGTCAGGGTCGCTTGCAGCATCCCCGAGGCATCCGTGAGGTAGCGGACTTTGAGGCGAGAGAAGAGCATGCTGTAGTGAAAGCATGGCATGAAAATAACGACAAGGAAAAAAAAATAAGGAGTTGCTGATGAGGTTTATAGTGTAATGACAGTCCCTGTCGCGCTTATTCTATATAGCCGGAGGCAGAAAGTTGCCTCCCGTGTCCACTGCAGCCGCAGGTCGAAAATGCCTCGCCTGGTCGTTCGCTTTAATTGGTCGCTTGTTCCTAATTAGTCGACTATCCTCGCTTACCTTTATATCGCAGCGGTCTTGGACATTAATGCGGGGGAACACGTTTTGCCTAATTACATCACCCGAGCCGCGATTTTGTAGCGATGACTCCCTCTCGATTCTGTGCCATTATTATCATCCACCGTTCAAGGCCAGCTGATCCCGTTGATAACGCGGGCGGAGCGCCGCTACGACCACTGACGAAGCGCGAGAAGCGCGCAAAACAAAAGCATAGGAAAAAAATGGCATCATCGTTGATCGCTACAATACACTCTTAAACAAGTGTACATTCTTTCGAGTGTATTTTTGCCGCACAACAATAATCGCCATCTGCCTTGCTTGCGTTTCCTTTCTTGAAAACGCCGCGCCCGCTACTTTCTTGTCGAGAATGCTCTGTCATGCTGATAACGCGCATGCCGTTCGTGACTTGGAAGTACCGGGCTCGCCGCGTTAAAGAAAAAAAAAAAATCCACTTCCTGATTATGAGCCACGCGGTAGTGGAGGACTTCGGAAATTTCGACCACCTGGGGTTCTTTAACGTGCACCTAAATCTAAGTACACGGGTGTTTTCCCATTTCGCCCCCATCGAAATGCGGCCGCCGTGGCCGGGATACGATCCCGCGACCTTGTGCCCAGCAGCCCAACACCATAGCCACTGAGCAACCACGGCGGGTGCGTTAAAGAAAGGAAATGCGGACAAGACAGATGACTATTATCGTAGTGTGGCAAAAGGGTGTAATTTTGCTTAAGTGTGTAGCTGGCCCGAACAGTGCCGCGGTATACCGACAGTCTCGGCCGCTGTGAATTGGGTGCTACGTCGTTCGAAGTTATTCGGTCATACCGCGTTTCCTAAACTTCGCTTAAAACTGTCAACATTCTCGGGTACCTTGCTGGGGCGAAGGTGGGTTAATTGACGTGCCACCATTGAAATGATTATGAAACACGTCTTCATCCATCTCTTTTCCAAAGGCTGTTTGAAAGGGCTATAATCGGGCTTAAAAAGAGGTGCTGATTGAAAAGGTTGTTTATGTCGCGTTGCCCGCAGGTCCTTTCTTTGTTAAAATGAATGATTGGGGGGGGGGGGGGGGTTGCAAGTTGGCGATCCGTCATGGCTAGTGCACAAATGCAGACAAGGTCTGAAAAAAATCGTAGCCAGCGACGAAGCGCTTCGTTCGCCCTTCCGCCTTTCAGCCCTTGGAAATATACGAGAGCCTCCGTAAGTCAGCGCACGTATATACTCTCGTGCATATTTGTGAGCCAGCCGACAAGTTATTTTGTTGTTGTCATGAAAAGGTGGCGCTCAGTCTAGTTGCCTATGGGTGACGCGACGGTCAGCAGATCCCCTTCCTCTCCCCGAACCCCCGCGCGCGCTGTCCGCCTATGTCACTGCGTCGTCTGGGATTTCGAACAGGGGGCTTCAGGGGTCTGTATAGGGACTTGCGCAACCGGCATACGCGATTAAGGAGTTGCGCCGTCACCGGTGTCTACCAGCGTCCCGGCTTACCTTCTTCGCAACGTGGACGCGGCTTCGCACATAGCCAGGCCGCGCACCGTGCACGCACCTGAGGCAGCTGCTTTACGCGCACACCTATAGGCGGCGGGATCAGAACTTTTCACGAGGGAAATTAAGCGTGAAGCAAACTGTTACTCTCACAAGAGGAACCTCCAGCATTCCAACACTCCCGTTGTTATAGCAGAGTATATCCAGAGCTTAGCAGAGTATAGCAGAGAAGAACTGTATATCCGGCCTCCATTCGCGCTGCGCACTTTCTCCCCGACGTCGTGTACTCATTCGCGCGCATGTTTGTTTTGTTCCGTTGGCCGAGCCGTGCGTCAGGGCACGTGCGTAGCCACGCACGGCTGCGCGAGAGGGCGCGCGGCTCGAAATAGACCGGCTCGCAGAGTTGCGCAAGTGCGCGTCCCGCGGAGCGCATCTCTCTGTAGCTTCGCCTACGCTTCGGGTCCACGGATGCTGTTGTGCCGGCTACAGCGCTGGCCGCGTGGTACGGGTACGAAACGCGCCTGCATTCACCTTTCTTGCGAACCCTGACCGAGGAGCTGAAGGCGCAAGAAGAAAGGAAAATGAAAATGAATATGTTCGAGGAACCGGCGTTGTGACGTAAGTACTTGTCTGAAGAGACGGCCCACACAAGCTCTGAGCTCCGCAGCAGGTGCCTCTTCGAGCGGCCAGTTGACCCGATCGGTGGTTCTGCCCTGACGAAACCCGCTTCCGCATATTGCATGGAAACAGTAGTGAACCGTGAAGTTCTCTCCTGCGAGGCACAAATGTGTGAATTACTTGCTCCGCGCCCAAATCATTGCTTCTCTGAGAGCACGAGAAAACCTATTTACACTCTTTTCTTATTTGAACCTTATTTCTTCTTCACTGATTCCTCTCCCACCTCCTGCCTCCCGTTTTATCTCTAGCCTTTTCTTTACACACTATCCTTTTTTTTTCTAAGGTGCCCCTCCTGGTGGCAGTTGCCAGTTAGTCCTTTTTCTTTCTCCTATTTGTGACCATTTTTTAGTATTAGAGGCAAAAAAAGCTTCGCTTATATATATAATTCATTCTACGAGGCAGAACTTCAGCAGTGGAATGCCAATCCACCTGATGGCCTATATTGTGGACGAATCTTTCCAAACTGTCTCGGGCCTTAGTAAACATAACAGGTGGGGGGCTTGCTATTGTTAAGAACGGCCCGCTGAAATGCAAGTTTTGCCAGCCAGTTGCGATAGCAGCGGCAACCTTGTCTCGGAACGCCACCGTTACGCGCCATTGTGACTAAACGGGCTCGGCGGACCAACTATTGTTACTGAGCCCGCGGGAACGTCTACTGAGACCCCTTCGCACGCGCCGACCAAGACGCCAGACAATGGGCAGTGGCGGAGGCCACTGTGTGAGGTACGCTCTGGAATTTAGAGGCTCCGGCTTGCGTCGGGCGTGACCACCTGGCTACGGGGACGCAGGACAATGGACAACACGACGGCCGCGTTGGGAAGGTCAGCTCCGAGTGCAGTGAAAGTGCGTACGTGTGCGTGTAAACCGTCCCGCGGAGATCTGGCCGCTTGTTTACGATGACGTCGAACGTTTTGCCTCACCTAGGGATCTAGGGAACACGAAGTGTTTAAAAACCGCTGTTGTGCGGCTGCTCAGGACACTCTCTCAAACAATCATGTTAGACTGACACTCTTTCTCAAGCAGTCATGCTAGACTGATGTAGATACTGTAAATAAACCCATATTCCTCGTTCTAGATCAGAAGCAGTACTTCCCTTCATCAACGTCTTCAGCGTGGATAAGTTGGACGACTGCATGGGCCAGCCACCTTCTAATTCATGCCGGACTCCAATATTGACAACGGGTTACGAGCGATGGGATTGGTTTTCCCCAATCTTAACACTACTGACAGGATTCAATTGTGCAATTACAATAAGTGCCCTAAAGTAGTAATTAAGTAATCATAAAGCGGTTAATACTTTTGCTAATAACTCTACCTCGTAATTTATTGTTCAGCCTATGTTGGCCTATACAGGTCAGCGAGCTGTAGAGGCAAGAAATCGATTTACGTCGCCCCTGGCTTTTCAGAAAAATACGTTCGAATAAGTCACAGAAAAAAAGAGGACTGTAGAAAACATGCGTATCAAGCCATCGCGACGGTGTGTTTAGACTGGGACGATCTGCAAAAGCGATCGTGCGCTTTGATTTAAGTGTCCGTTAAAGAACTCTGGGTGGCCACAATTAATCCTCCGAGCCCTGCAGTGTGTCCCCTTATAGGCAACCCACCCTGTAGCGTTTGGACCTGAAGGTCCATCAATTAGGCTGTTTTGTATACGCACCAGCTTAGCTCACCACTCTAAACAGAAATATAGAAGATGAAGAGCTTTCCCGGCCTTCTCGCGCATACAGTTCTCGGCTCTCGCTGCAAATCGCAGTTATTCCCCTGTTTCGTCAAGCGAGGCGACTCATTCTTCGGGGCTATACATACACCCTCACTGACGCGAATGCCGCGTTAATGCTCCATCGTAGCGTGCCGAGCCTCGTCCTGCAAGCGTGAAGCGCCGTTTTCGTCGGTTTTCCGCCTCTCGTTAAAGCTGTTCTGCAGATCGCTTCGTTCCTTGTGCGAGTGCCGATGCAAGCTATGTGTGACACTCATCGCGTAAAACTGCGGAATTCCCGCGGCGAGTCCGAGCTTTGCTGTACTACGCGAGCGTCCTTTAATTTGCTTTTTCGTCAGTTACACCCGCCGGATTTCTATGGGAACGTTTTATTTTATGTTCCCTAGCACCGGAGTCGGTTGTCACCCGCTCGCCGTTGGCTTCGGGTTGTTGTTTTTTTAATCTGTTTTTGCTCGCAGGTTCCGCGAAGGCAGCCCTGTACTTGCTGCGTAAAGCGTTTGTGACGTGACTGAGGTGCTAAATCCGGGTGTTCCCAAGAAGTTTGTGTAAGGATGCGTAGGGTTGCCTCGAAGGTCCCCTTCGTGTCGGTACGCACGGACAGCGCGGAGTGCACGAGCGTCGCTGTTTCGCAACCTCATTGACGTCACTGAAGCCGTCAGTGCGCTGCAGGTTGAGCGTGGCCCAGTAAAGCGCATCAGCTGCAATAGTTGGGGCTTCGTTGCTGTTCTCGCTCTACTTTTCTCTACTTTTCTATGCGTATCATGTCATGAAGATAGAGTGATAGCATTAGCGTCGCGTTATCCATAGAAAGTATGCAGAGCAGACTGAATAAAGCGATGAATGCCGCCTAACACGTTACGGAGAACTCGATGTGCACCTCGAGGGGGACGGTATAGAAAGGCTCTTGTCGTTGCGCTGCCGGTTTGGCGAAGGCATTCGCTCAGCGAGTGTTCGTGTATGTGGAATCTCGGGCGCGGATGTCTGAACGTTTGGGCCGAATAAATACGCGCGTTTGGGCGAGCTGAATATGCTCGCCATTGGAATCTGAACCGCCGGACAGGCCGCCATTGGAATCTGAACCTGGCAACGTTTAACGCTAGAACGTTATCTAGTGAGGCGAGTCTAGCAGTGCTGTTGGAGGAATTAGAGGGCAGTAAATGGGATATAATAGGGCTCAGTGAAGTTAGGAGGCCAAAGGAAGCATATACAGTGCTAAAAAGCGGGCACGTCCTGTGCTACCTGGGCTTAGCGGAGAGACGAGAACTAGGACTCGGATTCCTGATTAATCAGAATATAGCTGGTAACATACAGGACTTTTATAGCATTAACGAGAGGGTGGCAGGTCTTGTTGTGAAACTTAATAAGAGGTACAAATGGAAGGTCGTGCAGGTGTACGCCCCTACATCCAGTCATGATAACCATGCAAGAATTCGAAAGCTTCTATGAAGACGTCGAATCGGCGATGGGTAGAGTGAAAACAAAATACACTATACTGATGGGTGACTTCAATGCCGAGGTAGGCAAGAAGCAGGCTGGAGACAAGGCAATGCGGGAGTATGGCATAGGCACTAGGAATAGCAGGGGAGAGTTATTAGTAGACGTTGCCGAACACAATACTATGCGGATTATGAATACCTTCTTCCGTAAGCGGGATAGCCGAAAGTGGACGTGGAGGAGCCCGACTGGCGAGACTAGAAATCAAATAGACTTTATACTCTGCGCTAACCCTGGCATCATACAAGATGCGGACGTGCTCGGCAAAGTGCGCTGCAGTGACCATAGGATGGTAAGAATTCGAATTAGCCTAGACCTGAGGAGGGAACGGAAGAAACTGGTACATAAGAAGCCGATCAATGAGTTAGCGGTAAGAGGGAAAATAAAAGAATTCCGTATCAAGCTACAGAACAGGTATTCGGCTTTAACTCAGGAAGAGGACCTTAGTTTTGGAGATATGAACGACAGTCTTATGGGCATCATTAAGAAGTGTGCAATAGAAGTCGGTGGTAACTCCGTTAGACAGGATGCCAGTAAGCTAACGCAGGAGACGAAAGAAATGATCAAGAAACGCCAATGTATGAAAGCCTCTAACCTTACAGCTAGAATAGAGCTGGCAGAACTTTCGAAGTTGATTAACAAGCGTAAGACAGCTGACATAAGGAAGTGTAATATGGATAGAATTGAACATGCTCTCAGGAATGGAGGAAGCCTAAAAACAGTGAAGAAGAAACTAGGAATAGGCAAGAATAAGATGCATGCGTTAAGAGATAAAGCCGGCAATATCATTACTAATATGGATGGGATAGTCCAAGTAGCTGAGGAGTTCTACAGATATTTGTACAGTACCAGCGGCACCCACGACGATAATGGAAGAGAGAATAGTCTAGAGGAATTAGAAGTCCCACAAGTAACGCCGGAAGAAGTAAAGAAAGCCTTGGGAGCTGTATAAAGGGGGAAGGCAGCTGGGGAGGGTCAGGTAACAGCAGATTTGTTGAAGAATGGTGGGCAGATTGTTCTAGAAAAACTCTCCACCCTCTATATACAATGCCTCATGACTTCGAGCGTACCGGAATCTTGGAAGAACGCTAACATAATCCTAATCCATAAGAAAGGAGACACGAAGGACTTGAAAAATTATAGACCGATCAGCTTACTGTCCGTTGCCTACAAAGTATTTACTAAGGTAATCGCAAATAGAATCAGGAACACCTTAGACTTCTGTCAACCAAAGGACCAAGCTGGATTCCGTAAAGGTTACTCAACAATAGACCATATTCACACTATCAATCAGGTGATAGAGAAATGTGCGGAATATAACCAACCCTTATATATAGCTTTCATTGATTACGAGAAAGCGTTTGATTCAGTCGAAACCTCAGCAGTCATGCAGGCATTGCGGAATCAGGGTGTAGACGATCCGTATGTAAAAATACTGAAAGATATCTATAGCGGCTCCACAGCCACCGTAGTCCTCCATAAAGAAAGCAACAAAATCCCAAATAAGAAAGGCGTCAGGCAAGGAGATACGATCTCACCAATGCTATTCACAGCGTGTTTACAGGAGGTATTTAGAGACCTGTATTGGGAAGAATTGGGGATAAGAGTTAATGGAGAATACCATAGTAACTTGCAATTCGCTGATGATATTGCCTTGCTTAGTAACTCAGGGGACCAATTGCAATGCATGCTCACTGACCTGGAGAGGCAAAGCAGAAGGGTGGGTCTCAAAATTAATCTGCGGAAAAGTAATGTTTAACAGTCTCGGAAGAGAACAGCAGTTTACGATAGGTAGCGAGGCATTGGAAGTGGTAAAGGAATACATCTACTTAGGACATGGAGCGATCGCGGATCGGGATCATGAGACTGAAATAATCAGAAGAATAAGAATGAGATGGGGTGAGTTTGTCAGGCATTCTCAGATCATGAACAGCAGGTTGCCATTATCCCTCAAAAGAAAAGTGTATAACAGCGGCGTCTTAGCAGTACTCACGTGCGGGGCACGAACCTGGAGGCTTACTAAGAGGGTTCTACTTAAATTGAGGACGACGCAACGAGCTATGGAAAGAAGAATGATAGGTGTAACGTTAAGGGATAAGAAAAGAGCAGATTGGGTGAGGGAATAAACGCGAGTTAATGACATCCTAGTTGAAATCAAGAAAAAGAAATGGGCATGGGTAGGACATGTAATGAGGAGGGAAGATAACGGATGGTCATTAAGGGTTAAGAACTGGATTCCAAGGGAAGGGAAGCGTAGCAGGGGACGGTAGAAAGTGAGGTGGGCGAAGGAGATTAAGAAGTTTGCAGGGACAACATGGCCACCATTAGTACACGACCGGGGTAGTTGGAGAAGTATGGGAGAGGCCTTTGCTCTGCAGTGGGCGTAACGACGCTGATGATGATGATGAATATGCTCATACTAGTAGATCACGTGTGCAAAGGTTTGTGAATAGAGTCCTTATTTACCTCTTCTCTTCGTTAGCGCGTGCATGTGTGCGTCCATCCATACTGCATTGCTTTAGTGCTGCTCCTCATCAATCCCGACACTCCCGTCTCTTTCTTACACGATCGTCTCTCTCTTTATGGGTCACAAACTGTAGCCCGGTGCCAGACGCAGTGTTGGCATTGTGAGCGTTCTCCCTTCTCCTCCCCCGATCCCGTCCCGTACTTCGCCAGCGCACCCCTTTCATCGCCCGTCTCAGTCGCACACGAGGCGCGGCCCCGGGCCCCGTCTCGCAGGAGCGCGATAGATCGCGAGAGTCGCGGAAGCTGCTGGCACAGCCGACACACCGCCACCCACGGCCGCCACAACAGCAGCAGCAATCGACGCCACGCACTGCGCCTCGGCCGGCGGGTTGCACTGGCCGCCGTTGTCACCATGGGGCGGCCGGGCCGGTTGTTGCTCAACGGGGTACTACGAGCCGCACCGCCAAGGGCCTTTCCTTTCACTGGCGTTTCTGCGGGGGACACACCACTCTTGGCGCCCCCTCGTTCACTCCCCCCTGGTGGTGGTGACGGTGGTGGTGGTGGCGGCGAGAGTCGTCGTCGCGAGGATGGAGAGGCTCCTCCTCCTCCCTTCCCCACCGTCCTCGCGCCCGCGTGGCGCTGTGCGGCCGTGCGCACGCACGACACAAGCGCGCGTCCTCCTCCTCTCCATTCGATTTCCCCGCGGGTGCAAGCGGGTGCGTGAGCGCGCGCGCGCGAGAGAGAGAGATGGAGAGAGAGGGAGAGCCTTAATTCCTTCGCTTGAAGGCACTACGCCAGCGTCGCGCTTAGCGTAACGCGGACGCCCGCCGCCCCTCAGACGACACCGTCGCGCGCTCAACGCAGACCCTTCCGAGTCGCGCCGGTCGCGGCTACCTTTTATTTTTTGCTCGCACCCTCGGGAGAGCAGGGAGAGACACGAACCGCATCAGCGGTGCGCTCTGAATCGTCGCCGCCGAGCCTCGTCGTTTCCCGAGCCGCCTACAACGCCACGCCAGCTGGTTTTGCAACTGCTGCAGTGATTTTTCGGTGTGTCTGTTTGTGTGAGTGGCGCAGTGCCTGCGGCCGTGTATACGTGCGCGTGGCTCGTAACCTGTCGCCGCGTAAACTTCCATCGCGCGGTGGATGTGTGCCGGGCTCGTTTCAATAAACGGCCCGGTGTTGTACAGCGTGTGGCTTCGCAGCGCACTTTTCGGTACAGTGTTCCTTACCAGTGGGTATTAATTGTGTGCTCGGGATTGAACTGAACGACCCGAAGTTTACCTTGCCAGTGCCGAACCTTGGTTCAGCCAGCCGCGAAAGATCGGTAACCGTGGAATACGTCCAGCCACAAGCCGCCGAAGTCGTCGTCGCCCCAGCAGCGCCGAGAACCGGCGGGAACTGCAGCCATGTCTATACGATTACCGAGGTTAGAACGCAATTTTTTTTAATTAGCGACATTTATTTGTTTCGCTTACTTATAGCTTGCATCGTCTGCGCTCGTGCTCGTCTGCATATGGGGCTGAGCTAGGAACGAACTGACTTTCGTCGCACGACAGTATACTTACTCGAAAATATATTCTTGATGTTCACACGATGTGACATAGTGCGCCGACTTTTTCCGGAGTTTGGAGTGGTCCGTGCTATCCTATAACCGCGACACTTTCAGCGTGATTTTTGTCTTCTCTATGCATTTTGAGCCTCCAGCCATACCTATCCAACTCTGCTAAAACATTACAATACAGTTAACGGACACCTGCCTGATAAAGCGAATCCAAAATTTCTTGACTCCACTGCCGTAATTTTTTTGCCTGACAAGAGCTCTCCGGGCTTGACTGTCGACGTTGTTGGGGCCGGTAAACATGTTTACCCGCTTGTATTGCTACTCGTCGTGCCTGCTGAGCGGGTGCTAAGTGTTCTGCTGTCGTCGCTGGATGCCCCCCTCACGACGAGTCGATTTATTGCCCAATCTTTATTTATGGGATACCGCGGCGCTCTCAGGCAGTTGAAGCAGTAAATGCCTCCGCAACCCTTCCAGCCCTCGCTTTTGTCCCTTGTACGTTTATAACCCGTGGCAATGATAAAGAATAAGAAATTTAGCCAGTCACTTCGCGCATGACCATCTCCTGTCAGACATGGAGACCTTCAGTTCACCCACAACCGCTACCATTATTATTATTATTATTATTATTATTATTATTATTATTATTATTATTATTATTATTATTATTATTATTATTATTATTATTATTATTATTATATGTACTTGGTGCGCTTTTCTAGCAGACAAAGCACCGAGGGCTAGACCAAGGGATAGAGAATGTCACGACATCTTAACTTCAAGCCAAACGACAACATATAAATTGAGTCTATGATAACGATCAAGAGACTTCGCGACAAATAAATAACGCAACACCAAGCACGTATCCTTTCTGACAAAGCAGACGTATGACATAATGCGATGTCATGAGCACAAGTGCAGCATTTGTAACATTACAGGCCGGGTGTGTGTTTCTTTATGGACCGGGAAAGGCGGAAAGACGTCGATAGAGAAAGGAAAATCTTGAAATAAATCTGGTTTGTACGCGCTGAAGGGCACTTGTCGTCGATGCGGATTTCGCCCGCTATAGAGCGCGAATAGAAAACTTGCCGGTGCGAGCGCGCTTGCAGTGCCTTCGGTAGGCATGTTCCAGTTTGAACGCGATCGTCGAGGCTATGCGTACCCTCTGTGAGACTGTGGCAACGACAAACATAACGCGATCAGATGAGCTTGGGATGTTGGACTGCTTATAGTCTGGTAATATCTGCTTATAGTCTGGTGTAAACATCTGCGAAAATGAACTAAATGCAACCAACTACAGGGGGGGCGGGAATGGGTTAGGGGGGGGGGGGGTTAGCGCACGCGCACTTGCGGTCTCTGATAAGCAGGGAAGCTTAGCTAATCGCGACGAGGGTGGTTCAGCTTAGCAGACGCAACTTGCGCGTCCAGTGAACTTCGTGCGCGTGCGCTACTCTTGCTGAGCTCGTCGCTTCGCGCCGTTATCAGACACTGCCCGGCCGGCCAGTCGTCGCTGGTGCGGTACTGCGAATGTGAACTGCATAGTGTTCTATGCAGATGTGTAAGTTGGCTTTCCTGCAGTGCGTTTTCTGCGCTCACGGACGAATCAATGTGCCATAGAAAGCTTCGCTCTAAAGTTAACCCGGAACACTTCGCTACGGCGTTCATAACCTACTTGCGCAAGCAGTAGGCCTTGTCGGCGCTGTGATTTTTCCATTGAATTTTAGGGGGCAGTTTGATGGTTGCCTCTGTATTCTCACCGTTCAGCCTTTTGACCTCCGGGGCTAGAAAAATTCGCCATGGTACAGACACAACACGCTTCTTAACGAATAGTTGTCCTCCATCTCGCTAGTAGCTACTAGTACTGGCATGCTTTGCGGCGCCGGTGGCGTAACTAAAATCGTCGTGCAATTGCTCTGTCGAGGTTTGAAAAGTGCTGGGTTGGCTTAGTCATCAGGTTTCGTTACAGTATACGTAGACTGGCACCCACTGAGCGCGAACCATTTACGATAAGCCTCGAACTGATCGCTGCAGGGACTGCGAGAGGCAAGGACACAGCAGTGGAATATTTTGCCGCAGTTTCCAAGGCTTAACGAAGCGGTGGCAGAGGTGAGGAAAAAAAAAAAAGACTAGGAAAGGAAGAGAAGAAAAAGAATAAACGGTTTATTCCAGCGGTTTACTTAGCTCGAGATGTCGACGACTGCGCAGCTGCACCATATATACCTAACTCCCCTCTTTGTCTCCTTTTTATTTCCCCATATATCGGCCTGCTTAAGAGTAACCCTGCTTTCCTAATTAGACGCTTGGCTCACTGTGTGGAAGTGCTATAGCGCGCCACGAATGCTGCATCAGGGCACCGCCGCTGTAACTGCGTGGTCGCTGCGACGCGAGGCTAATGCGCGAGACGGGTCCGCTCGTTCCCTTGGCGACGTGCGAGTAATTAAGGATGAAGTCCGCGCGCGGCCGCCGTCCCAGTGGCACACGCTCCGGTCTGCTCCCTCCTCTCTGGAGGTGTGCCTCTCTCTTTCTTTTCTTTTTTACGTGCGGTGTGTTTCCACCTGTCGCGACTTCGCGCTCTGTAGCCTTGCGAACCCCCGAAGACGCTGGATCCGACAACATGCTGTGCGTTTTAGGCAGGTGAATCTATAAGTGGAAGAACCAGGTGGAAAGTTTCGAGGTAATGCGCTTCCGGCTACTTCGTTTCAGATGTGTGGGAGTAGAATAAACTGAGGAGAGGGAAACCCAGGTGGCTCGGTACAACAACAGTTTCACGTGTGCTACAATTGGTTAGAGGCAACACGGCAGCCATGTGCGTTGCCTCTTCTTTACACTGTCTGTAACTTTAGTCTGTACGCTCGAATAATGCTGTGTACAAACGCTGAGGCTCTCATTTTCGCCGTCGAATAATATAGTAATGAACATTGGATCCAAAAATAGTAAATGAGAAAGAAAGGACTGAGTACAGGTAATGCAGTGTGTGCATGATAGCTTCATTTTGCACCGGTGGGCATCAATACCGTTTTTTGAAATTCTGAAACAACACCCTTTCCCTTCCTTTCTTTTCCCTAGTGTAGGGTAGCCAACCGGGCTACCCTCCCCAGTGTAGGGTAGCTAACCGGGCTCAGTCCTGGTTAACCTTCCTACCTTTCATTTATCATTTTCTCTCTCTCTCTCTCTCTCTCTCTCTCTCTCTCTGAAACAACACAGTAGCAGACATCATAATCACTTAAATTTTGCTGATACTTAATTGTGCAGCTCCCGTCGTTTTCCATTTCGCTTTATTCTCACCGATAGCCACCTACTTTTTTTTTTTCACCGTAGCTGATCGCCGAGATTTAGACTGAGAGAGGAAAAGAGAGATTGGGGGGGGGGGGGGGGCGAGAAAGAATAGCTGGTTACAGATGGGAGGGGTAACCAAAGTGTTGAATTATCGATAAATGTGCCGATTTCAGTGTCTCAGGACAACACCTGCTCTGTGAGGGACGCCCGAGAGAGAGAGAGAGAGAGCACCTTGATTATTCTTTTCTATCGGGATTCACTTAACGTGCGCATAGAAATGAAGTGCACTAGAGTTCTTGCTTCCCGCCCTCGTCAGACGAAGCTGGGAATCCAACCGGCGACCTCGGGCTCAGCAGAACGCGCATGCTACTGCTTAAGCAAGTGCGACTGGTTTTAGCTGGAAAAGCGTTCGGTTGTTTATACCCTACGGTGGGGGAGAAAAATGAGAGAGGGGGCGCAGGGACGATGTGACAACACGCCCGCGCGAGAACAGTGTCGCGCAGCCAAAGGCGCTCGCACAGGCCTGTCGGTCTCAAAAAGAAGCGCCTTCAACGCCCAGTGATTGCTTATTAATTACTTGCCAGTCTTCCGGATTGAACTTTTCTTTGCCTTACCACATTAGACGAGTTGAGGTTGTGAACTTGTCCATATGCCTGTATGTTTTATTCGTGCAAGGATCTGGTGGAAAGAGTACCGAGGAGATCGACATTTAATGTGAGCGACGCTTGCAGTCACCATCGCCACTGCAGAGTTTAAATAAACGTGCTGCAAAACTAGAAGCACAGAATAGTGCGTGTACGGCGCCACGTCGATGCCAGAGAGAAACAGACACCCGAGTTAGCCGCTGTCAGAGTTCGGCTGGCTATTCGGTTGCGATGCTCAGTACATTAGACTGGACCCGTCGATGCGTTTTATGTGGGTCACCGGCAAGGGCCGCGCTCTTGTACAAGGTCCAACTTATCGTTATGTAGGAAGGGCGTTCATTGTCTCCGCCCTCGTTTGATCGCACCCGAATTCTTCGCTTACAGCTGTATACAAAATGCTCTCGGCTCGCCACGAATTGCGTGGCTTGAACGACTTTATTGCCCACCGTTTGTTGCGTAAGTCGACAACTTCTTGAACTGCGCTTGCAATTTGAACAAAAGGATGGCTGAGACAAGCACATGGCGTGACAGCTACACATAGGCGGCGCCCGTGTGTAGCTTCCAGCCCTGTCTAAGGCTCGGCTTCACAGCACAGCGCGAGCCTCGCACCTCCTGCGTGGGCGTTGGCGGATCACGCGCAGCGCGACCTTAACGCCCGCGGCTTTTTGCATCGATAACGCGTGCTGGAAGGCTTTCTCTCCGAAGGGTTTTGCGGGAGGCAGTTTTACGTCCCGAGGATCGAATTCACGAGAAAGCGGCCGCCTTACGACCATTACGCAATCGTTTCCCGATCTGCCTGTCTTAAGCGCGCAAATGATCCATTGCAATTCCTCCAGGCTGCCGTGAACAGTCGAGCCGCGTTATATATATAAAGTATTTTTCGCAACTTTAGCTGCCCCAGTTTTACAGTCGCTGCGGGGAAAGCGGCATCCGGCGTGTCTGCTGGAATACGTCCCGTCACGGACGCGTCTTGAGTGCCTCGCCGCGGAATCTGGGCGTGTGTGTCTGCACAGTTCACAAGAACACGATCTGAAACGTGCGCGCCCATGGGGATCGTTTATTAATTCGCTTCGGACAGGAAGGCCACAACGTTTCGCGGTGGCTGAGTTGCTGCAATCCGCTTGTGTATATATATATATATATATATATATATATATATATATATATATATATATATATATATATATATATATATATATATATATATATATATGTGTGTGTGTGTGTGTGTGTGTGTGTGTGTGTGTGTGTGTGTGTGTGTGTGTGCGCGCGACCTCCAGACGCGTCGATGCTCGCGTGGATTATCAAGCACGAAGCGCCCGCGTGCGGATATATTTTCGTGCTATGAGTTCCTGAGGAGGCCCGGTAATCGGTGCGTGCCTGAGAAGACCGAAGTCGAACGGGACGAGTGTCGAAGGCGCCGATGACTCAGTCTTTCAAGTCCATCTCGCGCCCCGGCAAGTTCATTAAAGCGTGAGATTGCGACGACAGCCGACGGTCTAAATTTATCGCTGGTCTTCATTATATGGCGTTTTTCATTAGCCACGGTGCAGTTCTCAGATGAGAAATCGATCACTGGAAGGAAGTTGTATAAATAGCTCAGAGGTCGCCCGCAGAGACTGAACGTTGCGGAAAACCCGCCTATATGGCTCAGTGGCTTTGTTCGGCCTTCAGCTGCTGAGCACATGTGCCCAGCATCTCCGGCCGTGAACCAAACGCTCGACCTTGCAAGGTCGAGGGTTTGGTTCACGGTCATAGTTGCATCATTTCCATGGGGGAGAGTGCGAAACTTTCGCATACCGAGACTTCGGTGCACGTTAAAGAAAAAACGCCATGCGACCGAAATTATTCTAGTATACATCCACTATAATATACCTGTAACCGCCGTCGCTCTTGCTTTTAATGCGTTGAACTCCGTGAATCAAATGACCTCGTGGAGTGTAATCTTGCTTTTGCCGCGAGCGCGAATATATTACGTGCAAACGCATTAGTGCGAAGTGCGCTTTAATTAGATCATGGCCGCCGATGGCGCGCGCTCCGTGCATGAATAGGGCGAACGGGACCACAATTTGAAAAGTTACATACAATATACGTGTACGAATCTCTCTGTACTTATCACCTTCAGCTTACTTAAGTGCACTTCGCGAACGTAACAATTCTAATTGCTCGTTTTTGCATGCGTACAACTGGTTTGTGAAAAGCGACGCCGCAGTAAGGCTTTGCAGAAACCTGCGTCGGGAACTTGTGTCACCGCAGTCTACGCTCGTATGCGTTCTCGGCAGCAGCATAGCCTAATAGATGCGGTGCCAACATTGTTAGCACGAGGTGCCCGCGAGCTCTATTAGCGCATGGCGTCAAGGTTGCTCTATACGTGTATTGGAGACACAGTGATACATAGCGATTACTACTTGGCGCCATGACCAGAAGCCCTGTATATATGCTCAGCTTGTGTTGCGTGATGTAAGTGGCGGGGGACTTGAGCAGACAGGAGGAATTCCTGTCTTTTGACGATTCTAACGCCGCTTTTCGTAATTTTTAAGGGAAGTCTATGCAAGGGCAATAGAGGTGGGGTACGTCACGGACGCCCTTAATAAGTACGCTGGCTCTACATCAAAGCTAAGAAAAAGAAACGCGGACCTCACACAGACGCCGGTAGCACACGTGCGACACGCGTGGCGTGGGAGGCGCGGAATTGCGGTCGAACTTGCAAACAACGTCTCTCTACATTCTTTTTTTTTTTCACTTCATACTACGTGTTCATTATAGCTAAACTGAAATTCATAACCTTAGATAGAGCTGAGACACGTTGTGCTCTTCGCTTGCCATAATTTCTTCGGGCGCTTGGCAGCGAGCCGTGTGTGCGCATGCATGCATATACCTGGCGACCCAACCCACTAGCGGCGCTGCGGTCGCGTCAAACGTGGCGATGGCAGCTGTTGCCCTGCCCTCGTGTGTGTGTGTGTGTGTCTTGGGCCGATAAAGATCGACGTTCGCTCGGCGCTGGCGTGTGGAGTGCAATCCGCGGTGTGGCGGTGCCCAGAAATAAGAAAGCGACAAAGAATAATAACAGCAATAATAAAAAAAAAAGCAAGTCGTGGCAGTGTCCGTGGCGGTGTCGGCGGTGGTCAACGCCATGAGGGGCAGCCAGTGCATTCTCTCACAAGGACAGGGCACGGGACAGCTGCAGGCTGCCTCCGTTTGGCAATTGGTGACCGGATGCCTTGAAAAAAAAAGTTTTGTTTCTTCTTTTTACTTCGTGCACCACTCTCGTTCCAAGGCTTCCCCAGCGTCGTCGGGCGACTGTGCGGCCCGCTGTGTCGCTGGCCGCGTGACGGCGGTGTTGAAACCGAAAGGGCAAGGTTAACATCTCCGTCGGCCCGACGGGGGGACCGAGCCAACTGAAATGCGTTTCGACGCGGGACGCCGCCGGGAGGGGACCTGCGTATAGCACACCGCTTCGTCGTTTCGTCGAGCTTCTGTTTTTCTTTTGCGTCCAATTTCGATTTCGTCGTTCCTCCGACGCATCGGGTACGTTACAGGGCGGCCTCAGGGAACGAAAGAAAATGAGCGTAAATATCGGTGCCGTCTGCTGTGAGTGATTTATTTGGATGAAATTGCAAATGTTTGCGGCAACTGTTTTGTCGCCGGCTTCTACACAAACAGTAAATTGTTCAATTATAGAATGACGGTAACATCAAGGAAGATAACATCCAGAATTATCAAAGATGGTGACGTGAAACACTTTTTCTGCTATAAACCACATTTCGAAAGCGTCCTTTAACACTTAATATCGAAATATCGTTAATCTTTGATTCATCTAATTTATATATTGCGTCTATATGTAATCTACATCTCGCATCGCTAGAAGCTCCGAGGACGCCTCCAGCTCGCATGCGTGAGCACCTTCGTCTCATAATTCGGCCAAGGAACTCAAGTCCTTTCTTATTTAACATACTTTTATTTTGTATTTATGCTGTTCGTCTTCACTTTTTCGATAGCCTAATTCTTTCTTTAATTCCCGTTGCGTTGCTGAGCGCGAGGTCGTGGTTTCGATCCTGGCCGCGGCGGCCGCATTCCGAAGGGGGAGGTGTGCACAAACGCTCGTGTACCGTGCGTTGGGTTAGAGAGGGCCCCACCACGTGGTCAAAATTAATCCGGAGTCCTTCAGTACGGCCGGCCTCGCAATCATATCGCCGATATATATATATATATACATGGACTTCGCAAGGCGGATCCACTTGGCGCGAATTCTCAGGACGACACCAGTTCGAGATATAAGTTCCCGAACTTTGCGGAGAAATGCATTGGCGTTCCAGTTACTTGTGTGCTTCAGTGCATGAAAGTTAGCAAATTAACTGGAACGCTAATGCATTTCTCCGCAAAGTTCGGGAACTTATCTCTCGAAACTGGTGTCGTCCTGAGAATTCACCCCGAGTGGATCCGCCTTGCGAAGTCCACTGCTAGAATTTGTAAATTGCAATATAGGTCATACGATAATTAGCTAAAAAGGTAATTGGTCGATTTTTCATTTCAATTTTTTCTGCAAGTAGTGTCCGCCGCTTCGAGTAGACCGGCTCATAAACTAGAATTGAGCTATTTGCCACAGGCAACCTCTAAATTTTTGAAAGTGTTCGCTGAAACACCCTGTATATATATCATAGTGATCGGCTATACGGAAGTGATGACAGCGACGATGTTGTAGAAGCCATGTTTACGGCGCACTTTATATTCACCGGTTTCATCATTTTTCCTTGCGCGCATTCTGTCGAGACGTTTCTGACGTGTGTGAACGATGTGTCATTCTTTGTTTTTACGCTCTTGTCCGCACCACTGGCGAGACCGTAAGCTAGCTTCTATGTATTCAAATGCAATCACCCTCACCGAGCTCTTGAACGTTTCGCCATTTCCTTAACAGAGGATGCCAGGGTGTTTTGCCAACTTCAGACCTCTCGAACACGTAATAATCCATTCCGGAGTCGTGACCTCTCTTTATTGCATATATAGCGCTACCAGAATGTTCTTCTGAAGGGCTGCTTGAGGTGTTAAACAGCTCGCCGTATATTCATGACTGCCGTAGTTTTGCCGGTTTTGAAATAGCATGCGCATGTCATGTTGATGGCGGCGCCTTTGCATGGGTCAAGGTTGCCGGTGTTAGTTTCGCTGACCTCCTTGGAGCTGTTGGGTTCAGGGAAAGTAGGGAGATAGTAAACATGTCCGCTACAGATATTAGTAAAAGGCGATTGGAGATTCAGTGGTAGAGAAGTAGGGAGACCGCAAACAAGAGAGGCATACAAAAACAAAGTTCTCAATAACGGTTCAGAAAGCTTGGCCCAGGTAACCTTTTCTTTTTTTTTTTTGATAAGATATCTACGACATTAGGCAAAATGAGGACAGAGAACATGATGGCACGACCCACTGCTCCGTTTCAAAGGGAACGCTCATAGTATCCATCCATCCATCCATCCATCCATCCATCCATCCATCCATCCATCCATCCATCCATCCATCCATCTCCATCCATCTCCATCCATCCATCCATCTCCATCCATCCATCCATCCATCCAATTCACCCAATTCAATTCAATCCATCCAATCCTGCCTGATGTATTGCGCTTTAAGGAGAGTGGGGAAAGCAACTGAATCTGCGGTGGAGGACAGAGGACGGCTGAGAGATTGTTGAGGCAAAGTAGAGAAAAACATGCAGTGAAGAAAAGTTGCTGTTTTGAATACTGTGGCTTATTGTAAAGGAAAATTACTGAAAGATTAAAGGCTCATTCACACCGGCGACCGACAGTGGTAGCGCGACCAAGTTGGTCGCAAATGGTCGCTCTTCTCGAAAAGCGAACATTTTGGGCCCGTCGCTCGCTGCTCGATTTTTCAGTCGCGCGACCGCGGTCGCAAAACTGATAAAGCAATTAGCGGCGCACCGGAAGTGATCTTCCATGTGTCTACATCCGGCCTCCTCCCGCGTCGCGGCAAATACAAAGTGCACGCCACCATATATTCCGAGAGTTCTCGCTGAGAACGATAATCTCCGGGATTGCGACTTGCGGGTCGCGCTCGGTCCGGTGACCTATGCCACCACCAAGTTTCAAAGGGGATGCTGTTTTTCCTATAATAATAATTATGGTATTTCTGTCCATCCGGCCACAGTATAAAACCACTTTGCCGTTTACAGAGATCCAGGAAAGCTTCCTGTTTTGCCCGAAGAAATAACCCATTGCAAGAAACACTATATAGCGAGCGGTCGTAGTGCGACAGAACAGAAGGCGTAGTTAACACTTCTGGCCCGCAGCTAATCACATTCTCATAAATAAATTCCGTTGTTATAAGTTATACGAATAGTTATACGTACTTGCACTTGAGACAGGGGGCGCATAAATTTATTTGAAAAGCGTAAAAATTGATGCGCCGTACGTTGAACCAACTTGAACTGGCTTCCCCTCTTCCGGCTTATCTGATTGGTGGGACGCGTCACCTAATGTTTCTTGGAGCGCAGGTTCGCTGCCAGCTGCCACGGCGTTTGCACGGATTTACTCCAGTAACAAAAAGGAAGAGCAAGATACTCGATATATATCATGTTGATTGGGTTATACGTCGAGCGGCGTTGCATTTCACGGATGCATAGGCCGACATGCGATGGGGGCGAAATGCGAAAACACCCGTGTGCTTAGATTTAGGTGCACGTTAAAGAACCCCAGGTGGTCAAAATTTCCGGAGTCCTCCACTACGGCTTGCCTCGTAATCAGAAAGTGGTTTTGGCACGTAAAACCCCAAATATTATTATTATTATTAGGCCGACATCCGCGAGCGATAGCATCACAACTTCACTCTCAAGTCCGTGAGGTGCATAGGTGAGGCGCGGTAGGCCACTCAGGGGACGAAAACTCACCTTGTTTTAAGCGCTCCTCCTCTCCAACCACGAATAAATTCACCACCTGCTAATTAGGTGACACTTCATTACTGATCACCTTCAGTTCCGCAATTGGGACATGTGCCCTTAGACAGATAGTTAACGAAAATTTCTTAATCAGCTGGATGTCACAGTTCGATTTCACATAAGAAACAATACGGTTGGCAGTTGCTATAGAAAATAAATTATCACGTCTCTTGAACAAGAAATTTATGAATGACATCCTTCTTGGAACTACTAATCTTAATATAGTGCTTGTGTATTTGCTTTCCCAGCGTACTTAGCATTGTTTAGTAAAATGTCTATGTAGTCGATCGCCTCTTCTTAAGCTGTAAAACCGGCATATATACGTATTGTTTTTTTTAATGCGTCTTTATTTCTGCGTTGAATAGGCCAAGCTTTGCCGCAGAAAAGGTTTTTGTATTACCTTGTCTTGGTCTTTTGATTTTTTGTGCGCATTTCTCCGCGAAGTTTTATTTTCACGTGGACTTACCGCGTGGCTTTTCTTTTTACAATTGAATTATGTCTTCTTATATGTCGACTTTTGTTACGCAGTATTGAACTTTATACGATTGCCTTTGTTTAACTCTTCGAAAATACCAGCGTGCTAACTTTCCTTATGCTTCGCCTAGTCGACGCGGCGGTGCTGCCTGCAAGGTCTTTTAGGCGTTGCAGTTTAGTTTGTGCCGTTGCAGCGCGCGTGTTGGTTTCTATGTGAAGTGAAACTTTCGAGAAGCGGGTAATTAAACGCTATAAAGCTAAATGCGATGCGTGAAATTGTAGCCTAATGGTTCAGATCATCGGGCTGTTGAGCTGGGAGATAGGTTCGATCGACCCCGCGGCCGGACACCCTATACAGCACGTAATTTTGCGCGCGTGAACTATTCAGCTAGAGAGCAGGTCAGCGAAGTCCTGGAGTGTTCGCAAATAAAACTTCGCTTTAGAAAGAAAAAAAAAAAACATCGCCTGGTATC